>NW_024424452.1:4939100-4970517 GCF_017311325.1 Ursus maritimus | reverse complement strand
AAAGACCTAAAACAATGTCACAGAACATTAGCAGCTATTCTATTAACTCTGAGCAATGGGAAAATGAGTGTTTCGTTGTTTTCTGTACTTTTCTGTGTCTTTATATAGATATGCCATACACACGCACACACCACATATATCTCTTTCCCGTCACCGCTGCCTTGGCTGCCCAATCCCCCATGCCCGTGTGACTCTCACCTGAACACCTGCAGTGCTCCCACTCCCACAGTGGGGTCCTCAAGTCCTCCCTCCTCTCCTGCGATCCATCCTCCACTTAGTGGCCAGGAACACTCTTCTTAGAAGGGCAGAGGGTGCAATGCTGAAGAATGTGGCCTCTGGAGCCAGGAAACCTGCACTCGAACCCCTGCCCCACCCCTCACTGGCTGTGACATGTGACCCAAGTCGCTTAGCTTCCCTGTGCCTCCGATTTCCAGTTTCATCTGCAAATGGTGACAATGTTACATGTCTGACCGGGAACTGCCAACAGTACGTTAAGATACATAGAGCACACAGGACAGGACCCCACGCACAGACAGCACTATGTAAGCACTAGCTAAAATTACTGAAACATAAGTCAAATGTCATTGCCCTGTTTAGAATCCTTCACTGGCTTCCAGTGCTTAGAACAAAATGTGAATTCCTTTCTTACTGAAGCTGCTCCTTCCAGCCTGCTGCCTGTCCCACTCTCCCTTTAGGCCACACCTGACAGAGAAACTTCCTCCTCAAAGGCTTCCCCGGCCTACAGGCTTCCCCTGCCTCTCTCCCACTCCCCCTCAACACCGGACGATTTCCTTTAACACAGCATAATCTGCAATTATTTTGTGTGTCTGTTTACCTTTCCTGTCTGTCTTCCATCTAAACAAAAGCTCTGGGAATGCAGGAAATTCATCTGCCTTATTCACCACTACTCACCCTTGTGCTAAGCACAGGACCTGGCATTTGGTAGGGGCGTTATCAATATTTGCTGCATCAATGTTCGAGAATATGCTCTAAGCATACTCTGAAAACCCCTATGTGTCACTTTTTAAAAAAAGATGTATTTATTTATGAGAAAGAGGGGAGGAAGGGGCGGAGGGAAAGAGAGAATCCTGAAGCTGACTTCTCTCAGAGCCGCGGGCGGGGCTGGATCCCAGGACCCTGAGATCATGACCGCAGCAGAAATCCAGAGTCGGCCGACCAACTGACCGAGCCACCCAGATGCCCCTAAACATTCAAAGGAACAATAATTTCCTGTACATGGACTGAAAATATAGGTGACCTATTTTATAACTCTCTACATTTAAACTGTTATTTTTTAATACATAAAAACACTCTCAGGATGCCTGGATGGCTCAGCTGGTGAAGCGTCTGACCTCAGGGTTGTGAGATCAAGCCCCAAGCGGGCTCCATGCTGGGCGTGGAGCCTGCTTAAGATTCTTTCTCCCGCTCCCTAAAAAACAAAAACAAAAACAAAACAAAACAAAAAAACTCTCAAAAAGGGTGTTTTCTTACCAGCATACTATTTTTCTATGAAACTGTTTTCCAGTTTGGGAAGAAGTAGAAATAAACCTTTCTGAATTTCAAAAAATAAAGAGGCACGGAGCAACGGCTCTTTGCACTTACATTCCCCACCTGCTTAGTTCCCGCGGCCCTCCCCAAACAGGTGAACCTAATTCTGGGTTCCTTACTTAGCTTTCCTGAGAACTTTCACACACAGGCACTTCCGTTAAAAAAGAAATGGTAGAATACAACGCACAGTTTCCTACACTTCGCCTTTGTAACTTGGGAAGATATTTTGGAGATCTTTCCACATCAACTCATAAAGTGCAGGGGCGCCTGCGTGGCTCAGTCGGGTAAGCGTCTGACGCTTGACTTCGGCTCAGGTCATGATCTCAGGGTCCTGAGATCAAGCTCCTCGGGCTCCCCATCAGGCTCTGCGCTGGGCATGGAGCCTGCTTAAGATCACTCACTCCCTCTGCTTCCCCCCCCCCCGGTTCCCCCCACCCATGCTTTCTCCAGTGTGTGTGCATGCGTGCGCGCTCTCCCCCCTCTAAAATTTTTTTAAAAAAACATCATAAAGTGCTTGTTCACTCCTTTCTACGACTTCATTCACCGTCTGGATATAAGGCTGAGGGTGGACGCGAGTTATTCCTCATCTTTCACTATCACAAACAGTGCTGTGAATAATTGTGTACCTAGAGTATCTCCGACATGCTCAAATACACCTGGCAGATTAAATGCCGAGAGCCGTTAGCGCAGGCGCAAAGGATTTACACGCTTGCAACTGTTTACAAAGCTGCTGCGGCCCAGTGCCTCGGTATCCACCAGGATCCACCCAGAGAAACATAAGGCCCTCTAAGGAGCTGAAATGGAGGAAATTTCATACACGGGGCTGGTTGCACGCATGATGGAAAGGCTGAGAAGTCAAACAGGAAACGGTAAGACAACCCAGAGACCGGCAAGAGCAAGAAGCTGCTACGATCTATCTCCACGTTGGAGGGCCAAATGGAAGCGCTATTTCCAGGGCCCACGGGGCTCCGTCAATGGGCAGGAGCTGGAGCCACAGGGAAACCCGGCAACTGCCAGACAGGGTCCGAAGCAGAACAAGAGGAGCAGCAAGAACCCAATTTCCCCCTTCCTCCAGTCACCACCCCCCCCCACCCCCGCCAAAGGCTCCCACCCGCCAAACCTAGCCCCAGGCCAGCTGACCCAAAGGTCTGGGAAATGTTGCCTGCAGGGGTGAGTCCCTTGACCGGCTGGCCGGGGAAGGGCAAGCGATGGATCTGAGCCAACAGGATACAGGCTGGCGCTGTAACTAATTTACCCTCCTACCGCCAACAGATGGTTTCAAACATGGGGGGGGGGGGTCCCTGCTTGCCTGACAGGTGAAAGGTGGGCTCTCAACCTGGTCTTAATTTGTATTTATTTCATTAGGAGGGAGGCGGAGCACCTCTTCACGTGAAGCACACGCTTAATCCTCATCTACACTGATTGGGGGTGGAGAGGGGAAAACCAGTAAAGTTATTCACTTCATCTGCCACAGATGGTCCATTCGGGAACATCAATCAGGCAGATTCCCAAACTGAGCATTAAGATGGTGGCAATGAGCCAAACTAGCCAGTCACCTGCCAAGTAGAGACAAATCTCAAGAACTGTTCTAGAAAAACTGTGCGGCAACAAAGCCCCGAAGGAATTAAAAATACCTTAACTACACTCTGCACACATTATAAGTAACAATGTGTTCTTGTAATCTTGTACCCCCCCCCCCGTTTCTCCTTAGAACTGCCTTCCTACCATTCACACCACCATCCTCTCCCCTTATCTTGCATTGAAAGAACAAATAATACCCCGGGGCAAAAATTTAAATTATAAAAATAGCAAGTCAGAATCATTTCTGAAGTCTTTTAACCCTACTCACAAATTAGCAAAAAAGAGCTCTGAAATGATCTTCCGTGCCTAACTACCCTTTGAATAGATTATTTACCCTATCTTGTAAACAAGCTGCGGCTGACTTCCCCATGTACAGTTCAAAGTTCTATCCCATACTCTAAAAATATATACAAAGTTTTTTACTTTTGGCTGGCAAATGACTGGCAACTGAAATTATTCTCTTTCAAAGGGCTGAACTTTATTTTTAAACGTGTGAATTTTAAAGCAAAGAATTTTTTTTAAATCTAAATGACAGTAATAACTGCAAAGAACTTTAAAGAGGTAGGTTAACTTCAAAACCTCCAAAAATAGTTAAATATAAACACATCAAATGTATTCAATGACTCTTATTTCAAAACTCTAAGGCTCTCACCTATCCAAAAATACTTATTCTAAGATTGCCAAATTTATTTTGAAGTGTCTTCTACAATACAAGGAAGATAGTAAACCTTATCGATAAAAGTTAAAAGTTGTTTTCCAGCACCTACCATGCTGCCAGGCATTTTAGCAGACAAATAACTGCTCATTGTTGATTGTTCTAGTCAGGGAGATTAAAAACAATCACACCCCTTTCCCAATGCAGGGTACTTTTTTACGTTTTTTTTTTAATTCAAATTTGAAAGTAATACACATCATTCCAGAAATGGAAATATACAAAGAAAACAAAATATCCATGATATCACCGGTTTTTACATTGTTTCAACCATGCTATATAAAGCAACTGCTTGTTCTCAATGGTTGTAACATTTCATCAATAAACTTCCCATGATTTAGCCCATCTTTCTCCAATTAGGCACTGCTATTTCCAATTTTCTACCATTACAAATAGTGTAATGCCCATCTTTGGGCATGAAAAATTTTCCCCCCTAAATATCTCTCCTGGGAATACAATCTTGAAATTAAGAGCCCAAAGAAAGTTTTAAGACTTTGGATAGTTGATAACATCCTTTGTTATGGTACTCAAGATCTGTAAACTGCTGGGCCACACTGACTTCCTTTCCTAATCTTTACATCTGCTTTTACCTTCAAGCCGTCTACATTTCTGTATTCAGAGATGGAAACACCTTCCAAGCAAAATCGCCAACCCAGCAATGTCAAATGTTTAAATATTATGGTGGTTTATTTTCTAAGAAGGAAAAACTGCTACATGCCTGTTGTTACCCAAATCGTGACAGGCAGGAAGCAGGGTATCTACGGAGAATCCACTGCTTAGAATCTTCAGACAGACAGCCTGGCTGTAGGAGGGCTTGCAACTGGGCTCCTTCTTTCCACAGCACTTTCTTTCATAAACAACACACCCACTCGATGCCACAGTGCTACCCCTAGCTTTAACTGTGAGAACTGAATTCGCCAAATGCCACAGTGCGTGCCAACTTCCCACCATCGCAGCCGCATCGCTCCTTGGGGCACAAACACTTCCCGCTGGGCAGCACTTACAGTCTAGAAGGCACCTTGATTAACCACTTCAACCTGAAAGCGTTCGATACTGCTGATTCTTACAGGCAGCTGCTCCAGCAGCCTGTAATTAAGATTTTTTTCAAAATGCTCCCTCATTGCCAGGGGTTCTGAAGATTCGGTCTGTCAGCATAAAGGAGATCTGTAGCAAAAGTAAAGAAACTTCGGGTGTCCCTGTATGATAGGGGTATTAACCCTCCGCTTTCCAAGGCAACGACCCCCTCCATACACACGCGTAATGCCCCTGTACAGACATAATTCGCAGCATGACACAACAGTAATTTGCATGCCACTAAGTAATCTACAACAAATGCAAATCCTCCTGCAAGGGGTAACTGCACGTCAGGCAGGCAGCCCGGTTTTCTGGTCTCACCTCAGTGCCGGCTGCCCCTCCCGACTCCGACCCTCGGCTGCTCGGACTTATTTTTTTGGCTTATCCTGTAACGTTCCTTATTTCATAAAACGCGTGTGCTCTGGTTGCCCCCTCCTCGTTGAAGCCTCCCCAGTGACCACTTCTGACCCAAAGCCCGAAACGCTGGTACGGTTTTCAACCCTGTCGCCCCACCCGCCCCTCTTGGACCCGGAGAATCCCCAATTGGAAACTTTCCCCCTCCCCATTTCCCGGGGACACCCCCCTTCCCACCACCTAAGAAAAGACGCCGAGGGGGTCAGCCTCCTGCGGTCGGGCTCCGGAGGGCGTGGACGCCCTTGGCGACGAGAGGCGGGGAAGGTCGCCCCCAAGGTCCCCCACCCCGGGAGGGCGACTCCCGAGCCCTGCTCCGAGTCCCCAGGCCGCCCCGGCCGCGGGCGACCCCGGCCTCGCCCCGGACCCCCGCTCCGGCTCGGCGGCGACCCCGCCGGCCCCCTCCGCTCGGCCCCCCGCCGGCGCGCCGCGGGCCTCGGCGGTCGCCAGCAGCCACCGACGCTGCCCGGACCGCAGACCCTGGGCCCCGGTCCGGCCGCCCCGCTCCGGTCCGGCGCGCCCGCGACCCCCGCCCCAGGCCGCCAGTCGGGCCGGCCACACCTCCGACACTCACCGCCGCCGCCCTCGCCGCCACCGCCGCCGCCGTCTTCGTCCATGTTGAGGCCGCTCCCGCTGCCGGCGAGCCCGGGGCCGCGGGCGGTGGGCGCCGCGAGTGCGGAGCGCGCGGGCGGCCGGGCGGCTCCAGCAGCGCGCGCCGGGTCGCGGCCCGGGCCTCCTCCGGCCGGGCGGGGCGCTCGCAGCTCGGCGCTCCGTCACGTGACATAGGCCCCGCCCCCGGGCGCGGTGGGCGGGACCGGGGGCGCGCGGCCCCGCCCGCGGGAACGCGCCCGGCCCCGCCCGGACCGCGCGGCGCGGGCCCGGCGGGCCTGAGACGCTACCCTGGGGGCTCGCGGCCTCGGGACCCCTGCCCCGCCCCCCGCCCTCGCGGGGCCTGGAGACGCGCGTGGGGTCCCGGGCGCGGGATGCTACTCCTACAGACCCCCGGCGCCGAGGGTCGTCCTCGCACGTGCGCTCAGGAGAAAAAGCTTAGGAAACGCAAGCCTTCAAAGTCGGGCCGTCCCCCTTCGGCCCCGAGGCATTTCCAAGCAATTCCAGCCTTTCAGCTTTCTGGTGGATAATGGAGGCGATCCTTTGCTGGCGACGAGCGCACTTTAAAATTAACAAAGTGTCAGGCTGGACCCGAACCCCAAACCCGCACACCTGGGGCCCACCCTCAGCGCGCTCTGCAGGGGCTGGCGGGGCCGGCTGGCCTCAGATGCTCTCGCGGTGTCTCTCCAGTCTCCCTTGGAGAGCTACCAGCTGCCCTGGATTTATGATGCCGAAGGAGCCCTGAATTCAATTTCCCGTGGGCACAGCCAGGGTCCTAAGCGCAGGCCTCATGGGCACAAGGCCTCGGCTTGTCCTGCTCCAGATCTTCTCTGAATCTCCTTCCTCGCTGGGCATGTTGTTTCCAGTAACTCCCCCGAAGCCCTGAATGTGGCCCCTCCCCAGCCCTTCTGCTCATCTAGCCTGAACTAAATTGCATTAAAGAAAAGGAAACTCTGTAATGGAGGAGATAATTCATCTCTAATATAATTTTCCAGCAACTGTTTTATATTTACAAATGGCCTGTTTAGTGAAAGGATCCTTCTGCTGTCATTCATCCAAGTGGACAGTTTTCACCTTATTGTTCAAGGTTGTGGGATGATTCCAGGGTTCAATCTCCTAATGACCTCAAGAATTAAACACCCAGCATTCCAGCGCTTCTCAAGTGACAGAGCACATTTCTGGGAGCAGAGAAGATATTTGGCAGCTTATGTAACAAACGGGCAACAGAGAAGGGGTCTGGGTGTCAGGAGATGGAGGTTTGAGACCCGGCCCCCAGATCTGGCTTCCTGATCTTGTCCCTGTCAGCTTGGTTATCTTGAAGATAACCGCATGGTTACTGAGAAAAATGACAGCACACGCTGAACTTGATAATGTGATATGTGGAGCTTTGAACTCAAAGATACTATCAATTATAAAAGCCTTCAAATGTTAAATTCCCAATTCTTTAGGTTTCTCAACGTGTGATCCAAGGGGCTTCTCTCAAAGTTTGAATCTGAAAATTCCTCTCCGATGTCCATCTAAGACAACGCCCATCAGAGGAAAGCATGGCCCAGTTATTTGTAAGCAGCATGTTACATTATCCCCACAGCTGAGCCTGGACCTCCACTTTGACAAAGCCTGCAACAATGTTGGGGGAATACGGGCTTAGGGGGTCATTTTGTTCTTGAAGGGAGAACTTAGAAGACTTCAAAACCTTCACTACTCAAAGAAATCACTATCTAATGGGAAAATGGGAGGGGGGGTGCTTTTCTCCAGTATGTCTTAAATCACACGAAGATAGCATTTATCTCATCTGCTCACATGCAAGTTGCCCCTACATATAGGAACATTAAGTATCCTAGTTACCCATTAAGACAGGCATTCACTTTATGTCCAGCATGTGCGTGGTGCCCTCAGAAGTTGAAAGCTTTACAAATGAATTTGTAAGGAAGACAATTCGTGCAGCAGACATCGCTCCAAGATAACAAGTGTTAAACCCAAAACCCCGTTGCAATCACTCAGACAATAAATATTTAGGCACCTGCTGTATCCCAGGCACTCTCCCAGGTGCTGGGAATATGATGATGAAAAAGATCAAGTCAGTCCCTGTCCTCAGGGGACTTAAGGCAGAGAAGGATTACAGCCATTAAGCAAAAAATTACACAAATAAATCTGTAATTGGATTTTGATGTCCTACCCTATTTCCAGACTTTTTCACAGTGTTTGCTGTTTCCTGTGGATTGGCTTTGGAGCCTTGAAACGCCTTCAGACTGAGACTGTAGTCTGTATTTAATCTGTCTCCACGATCCACCGCAGGGCCTGGCCGTGCTAGAGAAAGGGAGAAAGGAACGGCATTCGTTACTGCTCCCGAATGAACAGGCCACCAAAAGCAGGAGGCATCTTGAAAACATGTTGAAACCCATTTATCAGCCCTCTGACCATTGCAGAAATAGTTTAAGAAATCAAGAATGTGCACATTCCAGAAAGGTCAGAGGACTTCTCCTTTGTACGTTCATCTCCATCCTCCAAGTGGAAGTCCATGAAATTGGACAGAAATGTCCTCTCCCGGCACTAAGGTCGCAAGAGCCAGAACCCTGCCAAGCCTGGTGTCCTGCTCAGCCAGAAAGAGGCTGCCCAAGCCGCCCGAGCTACGGCTGCTTCAGAGCCTGCCCAGAGCCTCTCCTGTCCCCTCTGATGGCCATCAAGAAAAGCAGAGACAGCAGAGACTGTCAGCAGATGGGAACCTCACTAATCAATTACATCTGCTCGGGGGTCTGGTCCAGTCCAGGGAGGGCGCGGTGCACACAGGGGCCGGCTCACTGTCAGCTCATGGTCACGAAAGGAAAATAATGTTTTCCGAAATCAAATCTCATCTTGGAAAGAAAACATCTCGTTGGAATAGAGATGATCTTGTGCAGATTAGCATTCTCCACTCTGCCCAGGCAAACAACAGGGGTCCAAGTGTCAAGTCACATCCTCATTAAATTTTCAAAAGCCCAGACATCACATCCTCCACGGCCTCCACCTCTCTTCCCAGGTTTTAAAGCAGTCCACCCTGGTCTTGTCCTCTCCCCTGGAATCCACACAACGGACAGAGAGCTTCTCTGGCCTCACCCTACCGAGGGCAGCTTCATTCCTTTTATGCTGATTAGCAACTTGCATTTCTGCTTGAAAAGGCAGTCAGGTTTTGTGTTCATAGTAAACTGGGAAGAAATCATTTGGCCACCGCTTCAAGCTATTTGTCTTTGGGAAGAAAGGCATTACACACATTCAAGGTGACATCACTATGAAGCGTTATTACACACAAGGTGTCTTCGATAGTAATAAAAAACTGGATTATTTTTATCTAGCTCGTCGTTTTTATAGTACATCCCTGACCTACCGAAAACAAAAACAAAAACTTTTTTTTCCCCATTGAAAAAGGTCCGCTTCAGAAGTTGGTCAGAGTCTGCAGTGTGCAGCTTGAACTTATCAGGGAAATCCCTCCTGGGGTGCAGAATGTACTAACGGACAAGCAATTAAAAGGAAAAAGGGTGAAAACGACAAACATAAGGACATAGAACATCTGTCCTTGATGATGGTCCTCTGCATAGAAAGTGAGCTCTTAGCCAGCAGCCAAGTGACGGAACAACACCCACCAGTGACTGCTGTGTGACCCAGAGGGCATACCTTGTGCCCGAGCAAATGGGATTCTGCACTTTGACTTACAGGGTCATAAGCTCTGGTCACCCCCTGCCTTTGTGAAGAAGCCACGTAAACCCAGTAAGGTCATTAGGTCCCAGCCATGATGTATCACGGCGCACGACCTCTGGTAACTGGGTAATGCCTTCTCTAAAATCAGACGGCCCAAGCACCGCCATTTGTCTGTGTGACCTTGAGCAAGTTGCTTCACCACTCTGTGCCCTAGTTTCTGCATCGGAAATGGCACAGCAAGCATCCACTGATGCTTGTCATCAACTGAGTTCCCACACTCGCTCCTGCACAAGCCAGGCAGAATCCATGTGACAAGACAGAGAGGCAAAGCTGCATCTCAGTAAGGACTCCCATTGTCACTGCCACCTTCTAACCGCTGTCTTTTCCTCCGCGTCTGCCTTCTGGAATGTTCCTTGCCACACTCCATGCCCTCTGCTTATGGACTGTCCCACGCTTCATACCTGAACAGTCCTCTAAAGAACTCGGTTCTTATGGCCACAGTCCCACGTGTACAGATGCATAGAGGAATCTGGCTCTGTGGCCCCTTTCTGATGTCATTTTATTCATTCAACAATCTGTTCCTTGGCACCCCACCAAGCAGGCCATGGGGATGAACAGAAGCCAACAGTCAACGACTTATGATGAGGGACATGTCAGACCCCAGCACCCAGAGTGACTAATACAGCTTCTGAAACCTTCACTACACCCCTCCCCCCATTACAGCTGGCAAAGCTCTTTTTCTCAGGAAAAAAAAGGCGGGGGCGGGGGCAGGTTCTGGTGTGCACACCCCGCTCAAATATTCTCCCTCAATAACAGATTAATCATATAAGTTTGATTTTTTGAGATCTGCTGTTTGATCAATACAGTTTTAGCATGTAAGGAGTGTTATTAAGGTTTCATATATGCAAACACACTCTTGAGGACTCCTAATTCATTGGAATAAAAACATGAAATGATCATATGTCTTCCCATTCTGGCACCCAATGATACAAAGTTCAATCTCTCTCCCCTCCTTTAACAACATAGGGGGCAGATTCCAAACATCCTGATCAATTTCATTGTTAAAAATAATGTAGTTTAGAAAGCCTTCTGTTTCCAGAAAGGTGGACTAGAAGTCCTTTTCCCTGTTCTTCCCGCTAAGTTCAAGTCCATGGACATTGTATATGAACCAAACACAGAGTAGACAGTGAAAGGAGAAGAGGACAGAGAGACTAGGCACCTCGGGACCAAAGGAATGACATGATGGTGAGTTCCTTGGGTTTTCTTTTTGCCTCGGAGATCCCAGACTTGATGCTGGAGAAGCCAGAAACCCAGAAACACTAACTGGTGCAGGAAAGGAAAGGAAAGGAAAGGAAAGGAAAGGAAAGGAAAGGAAAGGAAAGGAAAGGAAAGGAAAGGAAAGGAAAGGAAAGGAAGAAAGGGAAAGGGGGGGAGGAAGGAAGGAAGGAAGGAAGGAAAGAAGATAGATGGAGAAAGATCCCAACAAAAGCCTGCTCTCTCTAGCCAAAGGATCAGGAAAAGTGCAGCCTAGCAAAGCAGAAGACTTTTAGACAAGGCTGCACTCCAGCCAGCCCCAGCCCCACTAATGTCAGCAAAAGACTAAGCCGGGAGCCTAGGCCTTCACCCTCCTCCAGCCGAAAGGAAGTGTCCCAAGCCAATGTCCCCTCTTAGAATGGTAACAGAGAAGACCAAATAGGAAACCTGTACTTTCATCCCAGCCAGGCAGTAACGAGGTCCCTGTCTCTCCCCACTAGGACAATGTCAGAAAAAGTCTAGGGAAGAGTCAGGACTTTGACCACCAGCAGCGACAAGGCCACCTGGTCCCTGAATATCAGGGGAGACCATGTGGGGAGCAATAATGAAGCACCCAGCCCCTCGACCCAGCCAAGGTCGTGGTATCAGCAGAGGCCTGCGAGAGCCTGAAATTCCATCTCCACTCAGCAGTAATAAGGTGCCCGTTTCCCCAACCCAGAATATCCACAGACACCAAGTGGAGAACCTGGATTTTTCACCCCCACCTAGTAGTAAAGAGGAGGCAGTCCCCTCTTCCTTTGCTGGACGTGTCAGCGGAAGCAGGCATAAACAGAATATTTATCTAAGACTGCATAACAATACCAACAAGTCCAGGATATAATTGGAAATCACTCACACACCAAGAACCAGAAAAACGTGGGTGGAATGAAAAAAGACAATTGATAGATGCCCATACCAAGATGACAGAGATTAAGCTGGAGTTACCTGAATAAGATTCTGAAGCAGCCAGTAGAAAAACACTCAGTGAGCAATTATGAACACACTTGAAACAAATGCAAAAATAGAAGAGAATATACAAAGGAATAGAAGGTACAAAGAAGAACCAAACACAAATTTTAGGATGGAAAATAAATAAACAATAAAAGTTTTTAAATCAATGGGTGGGCTCGCAGTTGAATGGAAGAATGTATATAATTCGAGGATTGAGTGGGATCTATTCTGGGGTTGCAAGGCTGGGTCAACAGTCACAAGTCATTCAACGTAATCTACAGGCTAAGAAGAAAAATCACATGATCATATCGATGGATGCAGACAAAGTATTTGACAAAATTAAACACCCATTCACGATAAAAAATGCTCAGACACTAGGCATAAAGACGGACTTCTTCAACTTGATTTTTTAAAAAACTGTACAGGGGTGCCTGGTGCCTCAGTCAGTTGAGTGCCTCCAGCTTGGGTCATGATACCAGGGTCCTGGGATCGAGCCCTGCATCTGGGCTCCCTGCACGGTGGGGAGCCTGCTTCTCCCTCCCCTTGCTCTACTCGTGTGCACACACTCTCTCTCTCTCAAATAAATAAAATCTAACAAAAAAAATAAAACCCTATGAAAAACCTACAGCTGATAGCACACTCAGCTTTGAAAGACTGGTGCTTTTCCCCTAAGACTGGGAACAAAGCCAAGATCCCACTCTCACCACTGCCACTCAACACAGCACTGCAAGTTCTAGCCCACACAATAAGGCAAGAAAAGAAATAAAAGGCACTGAGATGACAAGGGAAAAAAATGGAAGTGTTTCTGTTTACAGGTGACAGGATTGTCCAAATACAAAATTCCAAGGAATCTAAAAAAAAAAAAAATCTCCTAGAACTTATAAGTGAATTCAGCAAGGTCACGGAATCAACATAAAAATTAACTGTATTTCTATATACTAGCAATGAATGCATTGAAGGGCCCTCACTACGCTGCCCGCAATGAACCCCTGCACCGCTAACTGCTCCCCAGAGGACCCCAACTGCACAGTGGTTACCTGGGGGCAGGGTCGTGTTGCCTGGGAAAGGGCACAAGGGAGCTGTGGAAGTTTTAGCCTTAAAAATTCCTACAAAAGGCAGTAGTGCTTGAAAGAGGAGCAACAGGGGAGCGCAGGTGTTCTGGCTTTGAATCTGCGTGTGTACACATCAGGTTCGTGTGTCTGGAATTTTGGATCACCGCTGCCGTTTGGAGTCTCTGTTTGTGTACTGAGATGAACAGTGTCCCCCCAACCCCCAAAGTCATGTCCATCTAGAATCTCAGAATGCGACTGAATTTGGAAGTAGGGTCTTTGTAGATGTAATTCATTAAGATGAGGTCATACTGGAGTAGGTGGGCCCTAAATCCAGGGACTGGGGTCCTTATAAGGATTATAAGAAAGTGAGGGCACGCACACACACACACAGAGAAGATGACCCTGGGCCCTGGAGGCAGAGACGGGGTGGGGTGCAGCGACCAGGTAAGGAAAGCCGACGGCTGCTGGGAGCCACCGAAAGGCAGGAGAGAGGCACTGTTTGGCCGTGCTGACACCTTGATCTCGGACTTCTGGTTCTAGAACTGCAAGAGGATCAATTTCTGGTGTTTTGAAGCCACCCAGTTCGCGATGATCTGGGGCTGCAGCCCCAGGAAACTTCTACTGTCTGGATCTGCCTTTTCGTGGTCGTGAGGAGGTGAAGTCTTCCCCCATCCTCAGGCAGTCTGCGGGGCTCCCTCCCAAGGAGAGCGAATTCCAGAATCTGTTTGGGAACTGAAGAACTGTCTTGTACCCCAGGAAAGAGGGACACGCCCTCAGGCAGGCAGGATTTGTGTGTGTGTGTGTGTGTGAGTGAGAGGGCCTGGAAAGCCAGCACACAAGAATCACATTCTCGTCCGGCTGCAGAAGGCACTGCCCCGGGCGTCTTCTCTTCTGCAGGGCAGCTGGCTGAGAGCTGAGTCACAGCCTCCCCCCGATCTCCACCGCTTCCAAGTTCAAAGGAGAGAAGAATTACAAGAAACAAGGCCTGCCTCCCCGGACCTTCGCAGGGAGACACCCTGTCGGAGCAGGTGAGTCAGGGTGAGAGTGTCCTCCTTTCTTAAAAGGCTTTCAATTCTCTTGGCTTCTCCAGAGTGGAGGTGAATTCCTCCGCCGTCTCCCTCGTTCTTTGCTTCTCTGCATCCTTTTCTCTCTGGCGCCTCCCTCAACAGCACCAACGTCCTCCTAACCACCATTGTCATTGAATAAGTACAACAGTATGATGGGGACTACTATTAAGCACCTGCTGTGTGCAACCTGAGCACCAAGTGCCCTCATGCCTGCCCCGGAGCCCTCCCAGCTGCCTGACCAGTAGATACTGTCAGCCCTCCTTAGAGACAAGGGAGCTGAGTCTCAGAGACACAATCTAACTTGTCCGAGACACACAGGAGAGCGTGGAGGAGCCGGAAGTGGTCTTGCCTCTGCTGCCCCTGTGCTCTCAAGGTACCGTCGGGGCTCTGGGATACAAAAGAAAAGGGAACACATTCCAGTTAGGCACGGGGAGTCCCCATCCTATCGTCCACACACAACCTGACGTCCTCCCCTTCCCTCCCCCCATGACTCCTTCTTTTCCTGTCTTCTGTCACATCTTGGTTCAGCCCCTGCCACATGGCATGGGTGTCGACTGCGGCGCCTGACGTCACTCTAAGGATTGCATGTTCCAGTGACTCCGGTCCCAGGGTTGGGAGTGGCTGTTTACTGGGTTCGGGATTCCTTTGGAGGTGGGGGGCATGCAGATGCTTTGGAACTAGATACCCCGCTGGGAATGTACCAAATGCCACCGAATTGTTCCCTTTAAAAGGATTCATTTTATGTGATGTGAATTTCACGTCAGTAAATTGAAAAGGTTTTGGGGGCACCTGGGTGGCTCAGTTGGTTAAACATCCGACTCTTGATTTGGGCTCAGATCATGATCTCAGGGGCGTGACATCGAGCCCCAGGTCAGGCTCCATGCTCAGCAGAGAGTCTGCTTGAGATTCTCTCCCTCTCCCTCTGCCCCTCCCCACCGTGATCTCTCTCTCTCTAAAATAAAATCAGTAAATCTTTAAAAAAATAATAAAGTAAAAAGGCCTGGGAAGTGCCCAACAAAGGAACTGCATTGCTGCTTATTTTTAATACGGTCGCAGCCTAAAAGGGCATCATGCCCCCTTCCTTGCTGGAAGCACGCTCTTATCAGATGTGTCAGGCAGCAAGGAAACAAGGCCCTGGGAGCCCTGTGGGTGTCAGCAGGTCGTTAGACGAGCCACACTGGGACAGAGTTTTGCTTGCGCCGTCCTCCCTCCCGTCTCAGCGTCCCCATGCTGACACATCCGGCTCATACTAAAGGTGAGGTGAGACAGGCTACGCAGAGACGTGAAGGTAAGGCTGGCGGAGAGGTGACTCAGTGAAATGGATTCTCAGTGCACCTACCCCTCAGAGGCTATGACTTCTCCTTGGGGCACTTCTAGAAAAGCAATGACAAGACAGAACTGCCCGCCCACGTCCTGGAGCACCCTCCCCAGGGAGCATGATGGGGCAGCTTCCTAATTGCTGGGTGGCCTCTGAATGCTGTGACCATCTGAGACATGTCACCTGGCTGGTTCTCCAGGAGGCGCTGCTTGTCCCACAAGCTGCAAGAGGCCACGGCAAGACCAGCCTGGCCACAGATGAGAATGAACAGCTGCGAGCCTTCTTTTTTTTTTTTTCTTCAATGAACCAGCTCCCGGTTTCATTGATCTGTTCTATTGGGTTGTTTCAGTCTCTATTTCATTTATTTCTGCTCTAATCCTCATTAGTTCGTTTCTTCTACTGGCTTTGGGCTTGGTTGTTCTTGTTCTAAGTCCTGTAGGTGTGAGGTCAGGTGGTTTATTTGAGATGTTTTTCCTTCTTGTGATAAGCCTGTATTTCTGTAGTCTTCTCTCTTAGAACAGCTTTTACGGGGCGCCTGGGTGGCTCAGTCGTCAAGCGTCTGCCTTCGGCTCAGGGCGTGATCCTGGGGTCCTGGGATCGAGCCCCCACATCCACAGGGAGCCTGTTTTCTCCTCTCCTGCTCCCCCTGCTTGTGTTCCTTCTCTCGCTGGCTGTCTCTCTCTCTGTCAAATAAATAAATAAAATCTTAAAAAAAAAAAAAAAGAACAGCTTTTACTGCATTCCAAAGATGTTGGACCGTTGTGTTTCGATTTTCATTTGTCTCTATGTATTTTTTTTTTAATTTCCTCTTTAATTTCTTGACCCATCTGCGAGCCTTCTTGACAAGGAGAGGAAGAAACCAAGAGCAAAAAGCAGCCGGACGTTCCCAACAGAGGTGCCCAGACAAATCCTCTAACACACAAAGGAATGAAGTGCTGACGGCTGCTATGACGTGGATGAACCCCCAAAACATTGTGTCCTGTGAAGGAAGACAGACAGCAAAGAATCCATATTGCATGATTCCAATTAGTGAAGTATCTAGAATAAGTAAATTCACAGAGACAGAAAGCAAATTGGTGGTTGCCAGGGACTGGGGAGAGGGGTGTGGGGGAACAGGGCATGACCGCTTAATGGGTATGAGGTTCCCCTTGGCGTGATGAAAATGTTCTGGAACTAGTTAGAGGACATAGCTGTGCAACATTGCAAAGGTGCTGAATTATACACTTCAAAATGGTTAATTTAAAAAATTATATAATTTTTTAAAGATTTTTTTAAAGATTTTGTTTATTTGAGAGACAGAGCATGAGCAGAGGGAGAAGCAGAGGAGAGAGAAAGGGAGAAGGAGACTCTCCACTGAGCAGGGAGCTGGACGTGGGGCTCGATCTCAGGACCCCAGGATCATGACCTGAGCTGAAGGCAGATGCTTAACTGAAGGAGCCACCCAGGCGTCCCTATTTATTTATTTTAGAGAGAGAAAGAGAGAGCATGGGAGCAGAGGGAGGGGCAGAGGGAGAGAGAGAATCCTCAAGCAAGACTCCCCGCTGAGTGGGGAGCCCAACATGGGGCTCAGTCTCAGGACCCTGAGATCATGACCTGAGCTAAAATTGAGAGTTGGCTGCTTAACCAACTGAGCCACCCAGGCGCCCCATATATATTTTTTTTTTCTCCTATTTCTCCAGTTGCTTCTTCCTTGGACAACACATGCCCAACAAATATATATATATATATTTGTGTGTGTGTGTGTGTGTGTGTGTGTGTGTGTGTGTGTGTGTTAAAAAATACATATCATGATAATAACTATCTTAACCATTCACGCTGCTGTGCAAACATCACCACCATCCTTCTCTAGAACCCCCATCATTTGCCAGGGAGGGGCGGGGGAGGGACAGCTGCAGCCTTTGGGGGCCGTAAGGTGCTGGTGGGAGAAAATGCTGTCCTGGGCCTCAGACGCTGAATGGCTTCATGAACAAATCTCAAGTTCAAGTGCCTGAGAGAAGCGGCTCGCTGTGGTTTCCTCCCTAAGTGTTGGAAAGCGGACAGCTCGTTCCTGCTAATGGAAAGGCCAGCATCCGCTTCCTGGATTTTGTGAATGGGGTAAAACCCCAGGAGAGAAAGCTCCCACACAGCATCGCTAATTGCACCCCATCCATTTGTTTTCTGAGTGTAACTTCAGGTTAATTATTTATGACGGGGCTCCAAATGAAGTGTTGGTAAGAGACTGGCTTCCTCTCCTAATTGCCAGGTTTCTGAGAAGGAGCTCCAGCCTGGAGGGATTTTGTGATTAGGATGAGAGGAAATCTAAGAAAGTGAAGTGTGCATTGGCTGGGCCCGAAAGAACAGCCAGTGCACTGAGGATGAAAAGGAAAGATGCATTATTAATAACCAGAATATGGAAGAGGAGAGAAGACAGAGAAAAGATGGTTTCCCTGGGAGTCCTTCCGATGCCCGGCCCTTCCCTGAATCGCCCACAACCAGAAGCCAAGGGGAGCTGCCCACTGAGTCATCTGCCAGACGCCGATGGATGCTTGTTGGGTCTGAAGATGAAACGGCGTGAGGCTGCCTTCTGGTGGGAAATCCGACAGCCAGGGAAGGTTCTAGGGTAGCGGGGGCTTGGCCATGAGATCCAATAGAACTCTGGCTTCCCCAAAGATGGCACGTATGACACATCCTACTTAACTTGGAGCCACTTCTCTCCTATAAGCCTAACTTTCGATATTCCTGCAGTTGCTTCTTCCTTGGACAACACATGCCCAGCCCTTGGATCATTCACACCCCACAAGGTCAAGATGGAAGAAAAAATACATAGAAAGGAAAAAGGCACCAGCTTTCAAATAGTCATGTTCTGCTATTTACAGGAGATTTCGTAGGGGAGGAAATTACAATCATATTCACTACAATGCAATTTAAATTTTACCTGTTTATTTACGTATCACCCTTGTCCCCAGCCATCGATGACAACCACGAGCTGACTTCTATCTCAGCCTAACTCCCAAGTATTCTTCCTTGGAGGCAGGAAGTGGCTTAGTAGGACACAATGAGACGCTCCTTGGGGGCGCCTGGGTGGCTCAGTCGTTAAGCGTCTGCCTTCGGCTCTGGGCGTGATCCCAGAGTCCTGGGATCGAGCCCCGCATCAGGCTCCCTGCTCCACTGAGAAGCTGCTTCTTCTTCTCCCACTCCCCCTGCTTGTGTTCCCTCTCTTGCTCGCTGTCTCTCTCTCTGTGTCAAATAAATAAATAAAATCTTTTTTTAAAAAATGAGACGCTCTTTGGTGAGGACAGTGTGTAGCTCGGTCATGGGAGAGTTTGTCATTTCCATCCCACCCGGCGGCTCTGAGCTCCTGTGAATTCTGGGGCATTTTCCTTCCTCACTCACACTCCATGCAATGCAGCAAGAGTTATTCATTAAGGTGTCGAGTTTAATAACAGACACATTTAATTATAGATGTTGCGTTTGCCTGTCCTGGAGGATTGAAAACAAAATGCCTCCTCAGAAACCCAAGACAGGGAGTAATGAAGGAGCTCAGATAGGCAAGCCCTGGATGTTGGAGAGATGGACGGATGATGAAGCAGGGAGGGGCTGTGTGCAGTAACTGAAACTCTCTCGGGGTTATTCACCAAAGAACCCGCCCAACAAGGCCCCTGGTGAGGCTACCGCTGTGGTACGCAGGACCAGGCTGGAAAATGTTGCTCTTGCTTTTTCTCTGCCGGGAACGTACCGCCCCCATTTCCTTCCCTGGTCAACTCAACACCCTCAACGTGCAGTTCTGACGTCCCCTCCTCCAGGGAGCCTTCTTTGAACCCCCACCTCCAAAGGAATGGATTTTTGCCCCAGGGAAAGGAGGCCATTGGGATTGCCCACCCCATGGTACTGTGAGCACCCATCACAGGAAGCATTCAAGCAGACACAAGAGAAGATACGTCTGAACTGTGTTTCTTCCAAAGCCCCTTCCAGGTTTTGTGTGAATTTTCAAGCTCCCAGAATTGAAGGTCATTACCGGATCACAATGCCTACTCTTCGGCCAACATTCCATTCTGGGAACTGTGCAGGGAAATAGCACTGAAGGTGATCGAAACTAATCACAGACAAATCACTGTGACCAAGGATCAGGGAGCCCCCCACCCGGCTTCAAGATAGTGGTCTCCACATGAAGATGGGGGACCTGGTACCCTCGCGCCTTGCTGGTGGGAATGTAAAATGGTGCAGCCATCATGAAAAACAGTTTGATAGTTCCTCAAAACACTACACATAGAATTACCCTATGATCCGGCAATTTCACGCCTAGGTATATGGTATGGCCCAAAGAACTGAACACGGGTATTGAAACAAATACTTGCGAACACGTGTTCATAATAGCATTATTCATAATTGCAAAAGGATGGAAACTACCCAAATGCTTATCGATGAATTAATGGATAAACAAATTATGATATATGTATAATATATGTGTGTCAATATATATTATATTATTAATAATTATTATATTAACAATTATATTGGTATTATATAATTATTTTATAAATAATTAATTATAATTATAAATAAAATTATAATAAATAATTATAAATAAATAATTATTGTGTTATTGTTATTATATAATAACAATATAACATATTAAGAATTATATGTAACATATTACATGTTATTATGTATGTTAATACGTAGTAATATGTGCGACATATTATATAATGTTATTATATCTTATATGTGTTGATATATAATAATATAGACAATGGAACATTTCTCAGCCATAAAAAGGAATGAAGTATTGATAGATGCCACATGGATGAGCCTTGAAAATATGATGCTGAGTGAGAGAAGTCAGACGTGAAAGGTCACATGCTGTATGATTCCATTTATACGAAGCAGCTAGAATAGGCAAACCCCCAGAGACACGCATGGATTAGTGGTTGACAGGTGCTGGAGGGAGGGAGGGACGGTGAGTGGCCACTAATGGGGACAGGGTTTCCTTCTGAGGGGATGAAACTGGGAACTAGAACTTCAAATCTCAAAACTTTAAGTTTTGAGACATCAAAACAGAAAACAAAACACAAGCAATAACAAGTGTTGACGAGGATGAAGAGAAAAGGGAGCCCTCGTGCACTGTTGCTGGGAACAGAAGTCGGTGCAGCCACGATGGAGGACCCTCAAAATATTAAAACTATGATCCAGCAACCCCACTTCTGGGTATTTATTCAAAGAAAAAGGCACTAATTTTCTTTAAAGATTTTATATTTATTTATTTATTTATTTATTTATTTATTTGAGAGAGAGAAAGGAGAGGGAAGGAGCAGAGGGAGAGGGACAAGCAGATTCCATGCTGAGTGCAACACGGAGCTCAATCTCATGACCCTGAGATCATGACCTAAGCCAAAATCAA
This sequence comes from Ursus maritimus, assembly GCF_017311325.1. NCBI lineage: Eukaryota > Metazoa > Chordata > Mammalia > Carnivora > Ursidae > Ursus > Ursus maritimus. The sequence continues at coordinate 4,949,852 of NW_024424452.1, read as the reverse complement.
GAATCGGGGACGCCTGGGTGGCACAGCAGTTAAGCATCTGCCTTCGGCTCAGGGCGTGATCCCGACATTATGGGATCAAGCCCCACGTCAGGCTCTTCCGCTATGAGCCTGCTTTCCTCTCCCACTCCCCCTGCTTGTGTTCCCTCTCTTGCTGGCTGTCTCTATCTCTGTCTAATAAATAAATAAAATCTAAAAAAAAAAAAAAAATCAAGAATCGGACACCCAGCTGATTGAGCCACCGAGGTGCCCCAAAAACACTAATTTGTAAATATATCTGTAATTCCCTGTTCATTGAATGAATAAAGAAAATTATGCATATATATATATATAAAATACACACACACACAATGAAGTATTATTATTCAGCCATAAAAAAGAATGAAATCTTGCCATTTGACACAAGATGCTAATAAGAGGGGCACCTGAGTGGCTCAGTTGTTAAGCGTCTGCCTTTGGCTCAGGGCGTGATCCCAGGGTCCTGAGATCGAGCCCCACATCGGGCTCCTCTGCTGGGAGCCTGCTTCTTCCTCTCCCACTCCCTCTGCTTGTGTTCCCTCTCTCGCTGGCTGTCTCTCTCTCTGTCAGATAAATAAATAAAATTAAAAAGAAAAAAAAGCTAATGAGAGAGTAAATCTTAAAAGTTCTCAACACAAGAAAAAAAATTTTGTAACTACATATGGTGATGGATATTAACTAGACTTGTGACGATCGCTTCATAATGTATACAAATACTGAATCGTTATGTTGTATACTTGAAACTGACATAATTTTTTTATTGGTTTTTTTGAGAGAGAGCGAGCAAACATGTGCAAGTGAGGGTTGGGTGGGGGAGGGGCAGAAGGAGAGAGAACCTTAAGCAGGCTCCATACTTAGCACGGAGCCTGACGTGGGGCTCGATCTCATGACCCGGAGATCATGACCTGAGCCGAAATCAAGAGTCGGAGGCTTAACCGGCTTAACCGACTGAGCCACCCAGGTGCCCTGAAACTAACATAATGTTATATGTTAATTATACCTCAAAAAATAATAATAAAAGCAGGACAACAAATTCATAGAGACAGAAAGTAGAAGGTGGGAGCCAGGGGCTGGGGAAGGGGAATGGGGAGTCATTGTTTAATGGGACAGAGCTTCAGTTTGGGAAGATGAGAAAGTTCTGGAGACAGATGGGGGCGAATGTACTCAATGCTACTTCACGATACACTTCAAAAATGGTTAAAATTATAAATTGTATGTTATGTGTATTTTAACACAGTAAAAGAGCAGGATTAAATAAAATACATATATGATACGATCCTAACCACATAAGAAGAAAGAAGTCATATATAAAGTATCACCAACAAAACAGACCAAAATACTCATATTGGTTGCCCTTTGGTTAGAAGTCTGTAGATGACTTTAATTTTCCTGTTTTTCTGAATTTTGTATATATGTTGTTATATGGACATGTATTGTAATATCCAGGAAAAAATCGTTCAATTTTTTAATGCAGCTTAATCAAATGAAGGAAAAATTAAAGTTTCCACTCTAGCTTTTCTCCATAGTTAGAGCAGAGAGACATTAACAAATAAAACACAACCAGCACTCAAATATCGCAGCCTACCCTCTGCATTCTCTTCAGAGATGAAAAATTATTCTACAAAACAATTTTAAAGGCCAACGTTAAAGAAACAAATCATTGAAAATAAAGTTCATGTGTGTTCCTAGCATCTTGTCATTACGTTTGGCTTAGCTCCTTCCTATCCTCTTTTATTCCCATGAACTGAAAAGATACAGACACGATGCAGCTAAAATTTTGCCTTTGCTAATAACTTAGTTTATGAATGTTATAAATATAACTGATTTTTAAGGGAGAAAGCACATTCTTGGCAAAAACCAAACGTCTCTTAACATGGGCTTAATTAAAACAAAATACTCTCCAAATAGAATACCTCACCCGAACTCATGAAAATTTTAGAAGTCGAACTTGACAAAGTGGGTTTAAAAACATGAGAATATTTGAAGTAAAACATTCTTCTTTGTAAGCGTCCCAAAATATGTCCCAGAGTGCATGAAAAGTCAAGACTGCAGAACAAAGACTCTGTGTTTGAAATTTTAATATGCACATTAAAAAGACCAAGAAATACGACTGTAATCTGAGCGAGATTAGACAAAACCAGGAAGGTGATAAAATAACAGAAGGAAGTGCCTTTCAACATAAGAATTTTAGGCTTTATACAAGAGACCTTCGTTCTAAAAAAATGACAGTGGCAAGGAGCCATATTCACAGCAAAACTTCGTGGTTCAAAGACAAAAGACATTTTTAAAGGTTATTTCCATTTTCCCACTTTGAAAAGGCCTTTTCATTGCAGTTTACTACAAAACTTTACTACATTTTCCAAAGTAATCTTGGCCACATACCGTGTGAGTAAGGAAGAACAGAGTCCTCCCAATAGAAAGTTCCGAAAACTGCCACTACTAGAGATAGCACCTAATGGAGTCCCGTCTTCCAGAGCCAGCTCAAACCACCTCTGAAGGGCGACAGCCTCTGAAATGTATTTGCCAAGGGGGACCTGGCTGGCTCAGTCCGCACGGCGTGCGACCCTTGATCTCAGGGTCGTGAGTTCAAGCCCCACGTTGGGTGTGGAGCCTACTTAAAAAATAAAGGGGGGGCACCTGGGTGGCGCAGTTGTTAGGCGGCTGCCTTCGGCTCAGGGCGTGATCCTGGTGTTCCGGGATCGAGTCCCACATCGGGCTCCTCCACTGGGAGCCTGCTTCTTCCTCTCCCACTCCCCCTGCTGTGTTCCTCTCTCGCTGGCTGTCTCTCTGTCACATAAATAAATAAAATCTTTGAAAAAAATAAAGAAAAGAAAAGAAAACAACAGATGTGGGCGTCGGCCTGGCTTGGTTGGAAGAGCATGCAGTTCTTGATCTCAGGGTCATAAGTTTGAGTCCCACGCTGGGGGTAGAGATGCTAAAAAGAAAGGAGGGAAGGAAGGAAGCAGGAAGGCAGGAAGAAAGGGAAGAAATTGTCAAAAAGAACGTGCCCCCACTGCTGACCCTTAAAGGGTGAAGGGTGAAGGGTGAATTTTGAGGAAATGTTGGGTTGGCAATAAGGACCCTGAATTCCTGGGTCTGCTCATCCAGGCTTCACTCACCCAGCATCCCAGGCCAAGGCCTTGTTCTGGGTTGTGGACCCAACCTAAGAACAGCTGCGTGCTTGAAAAGCATGTGGGACTAAATTATATTTAATTTTCCTATAGGCGGTTAAGTTCCTAACTCAAGAATCTATCACTTTTCATCTTTTTATCTGGAAATTCTCAGGGTCTGAAAGTGTTTTAAGGTAACTTGTCGTGGCTGGGTAGACTCAGAGTACTTACATGTTTCCCAAGTAGAGAACCTACTTTCTGTTTCCAAAAATATCAAATGCTCTGAGCATTATCACATTCTTTATCTTTTTTTTTTTTTTTTCCAGGCAGCGTTGGAGCAGACTGGAATAAAGTAAGGTAAAATACCTCCTTCTTAGTGAGTCGTGTTTTCCTTAATTATGGGTCTTCTAATGTGATTAATCTCCACAGACTTTCATTATAGATGACTAGGAGTCATTACTTGGGTAAGGACTGGGTGAGGTGATTGGGCCGCGGTTGTGTTTAGAAAGGTTGGTGTGGGGGAAGGAAGCTTGGAGGGTCGAGAGGGGAGGCAGAAAGACATGCTTGGAATCTGATACAGATAAAACATATGGGCCCCAGCTAAGATGGTAGAAGTAGAGATGGACAGGGAGAAGCAGCCAGATTCAGATACACAAAGCACGTAGGACTGGCAAGACAGCTCTCATTGTTCTAGTTACCACGGCTGTGTAACAAACAGCCCCCACCTACAAGTATAAAACCACCGTTTCATTACACTGATGGATTCTGGCGGGGAGGCATGAACACTGAGCACAGCAAGGATGGCTTGACCCTGTGCCATGAGGTCTGAGGCTTCAGATGGGAAGACCCAAAGGCTGAATGGTGGGGCTAGAAGCATGTGGAGGAAGCTTCACTCACATATTTGGCAACTGATCCCAGCTTCCAGCTGAGACCTCAGCTGGGGCAGTCAGCCACAATGCCTGTGTGTGTCCCAGAGTAGAGCCAGAAAAGCAGACAACCATCCCTGCCTTCAGGGCTTCCACAGCATGTCGGCCTCATGGATGGTCTCTGGCACAACCGCACCAGGGCCCCAAGCTCCGGTGGTCAGCAGACAAGGCAGGAGCTGCCTAGCCTTTGATGACCTAGCAAGTCATGGAGTGACATTTATGTCACATTAGTTACAAGGGAATCATAAGTTTGCCCGTATCCAAGGCCAAGGGGATGGGTTTACACTCCATCTCTTGACGGGGTGACAAGGTTCTAGAAAAGCATGTGGGACAGGAGGGGCCACTGTGGCCATCTTTGCCAAATACAATCTGCCACAATCATTGGCCATTTTCCTCTGTGCCGAGTGCCCATCATCGGGCTAAGCGCCCCCACCGCCCTCATTTCCTCCTCACGGTGACCATGGGACAGGTGTCATCTTCTCACTTCACAGAGGAGGAGACTAGGGCTTAGTGAGGTTGAGTTTCTTGCCCAGGTGCATTAGGCCAGTGAATGAAAACCCAACCCAGGTGGCCTGACCCTGAAGCCCATTTTCTCTGGCTGTAAGTGATTTCTGGGAATGGGCTTCGGGCAAGGAGACATGGAGGGTAGCACGTTGGAGGGCAAGGGGGCGACAGGAGAGAAGCAGGCTTTGGTGGTGGCGGCAGACGTGAGGTGAGGCTAGTGCAGGAACCCTGGGGAGCTGCCAGGACAGAGCCACGTGTCTGGAGGAGCTGGGCCCTGAGAGCCAGAATGGGAGCTGGCGGCTGGGATGAGGGCATGCAGGAGGAGGGGGAGGAGAGCCCGAGCTGGGAGGTATGGACAACACCAGCCTGTTGCCTGACGACGCAACAGGAATGCAGACCGTCAGTGCAGAGCCACGAGTCCGCCCAAAACATCTGTCATCTGAAAAGCTCATGCTAAACGAAAGAAGCCAGACACAAAAGGCCACATAGTGTAGGATTCCACTTATCTACGAAATGTCCAGAGTTGGCAAATCTATAGAGATAAAAAGCAGGGTCTGTGGGGGAGGGGGAGAAAATGGGTACAGGGGTTCCTTTTTGGGTGATGAAAATGTTCTGGAACTAGACAGTGATGGCTGCACAGCATTGTGAATGTACCAAATGCCACGAATGGTAAATTTTATATCGTGTGTATTCTACTACGGAGAAAACCCCCATCATCATATATACATAAAAGGGAAAATTGACACATTGGACCTGATTAAAATTTAAAACATTTGCTCTGCAAAAGACCCTGATAACAGCATGAAAAGTCAAATGGCAGACAGAGAAGTCATTTGCAAGTCCCATACCCAACAAAGGACTCGTATCTAGAATATATAAAGAGCTTGGAAAATGCAACAGTGAGACACAAGTGGGCCCCTTCATTCCAGTGGGAGAGAGTGGAGGAGAAATGCCTGTCCGTGGCTCTCTTTAGCAAGAAGTCTGCGTGCTTATCTGATGTTTTTGTGTGTCCCAGAGTAGAGCCAGAAAAGCAGACAACCATCCCTGCCTTCAGGGAACACGGTTTTCCATGATGTGAAAGACAGTAAGGCATTATTCACAGGAGCCCAAAAAAAGTGGAAGAAACTCACATGTCCACCAGGGAAGAACGGATAAACCAAAAGGTGGTCCACCCACATAATACAACATTACTCATCCTTAAAAGCTAAGGAAATTCTGGCATCTGCTACAACATGGATGAACCTTGAGCACATAATGCTGAGCGAAATGAGCCAGTCACAAAAAGTCAAATACTCGGATGGGGGCACCTGGGTGGCGCAGTCGTTAAGCGTCTGCCTTCGGCTCGGGATGCTCAGGGCATAATCCCGGCGTTCCAGCAATCGAGTCCCACATCGGGCTCCTCTGCTGGGATCCTGCTTCTTCCTCTCCCACTCCCCCTGCTTGTGTTCCCTCCCTCGCTGGCTGTCTCTCTGTCACATAAATAAATAAAATCTTAAAAAAAAAAAAAAGTCAAATACTCGGCCATTCGACCTCTAGGAGGTCCCTGGAGTTGCAGAGACGGGAAGAGACAGGAAGGAGGTGGTGGGTGCATGGGGCTGGGGGAGGGGAAGGGGAAGGGAGTGTTTGATGGGGACAGGGTCTCAGTTTTGCTTACAGGATGGAAAGTTCCAGAGACGGATAGTGGTGATGGTTGCACAATGTAGGTTGTGTGCACAACACCGCTGAACCCTCCACGTCAAAATGGCTAAAATGGTAACTTTTACGTTAGGGATATTTCACCACAGTTTAAAACAAAACCAACAAAGGGTGGGAAAAGGAATCTTGTGAGCAAGATCACTATTCAACGGGAGAAGCCAGGGCCCTTGTTCCTACTTCCCTTGTTTTCCATTCTTAAGAGGGTTTTTAACTGCTCTTCAGAGATGAAATGGTGTTACAGCGGGGGGAAGGGAGACAATTTGTGCAAAAACCCACAAATTTTAGGTTACTTTTTTATCAAGTTACTTTAAGCTTTTAAGTTTATATCCTTCTGTTACCCAGAATAAAGGAAGACGAGTATCCTAGATATTCAAGAGCTATGCCTGACGTTGCTGAAACATTTTCCCAAATTTTTCTATTAGAAATGTGTGTAGGGGGGGCGCCTGGGTGGCTCAGTCGGATAAGCGTCTGCCTTTGGCTCAGGTCATGATCCCAGGGTCCTGGGATCGAGTCTGGCATCGTGCTCCTTGCTCAGCAGGGAGCCTGCTTCTCCCTTGGCCTGCTGCTCCCCCTGCTTGTGCTCTCTCTCTCTGATTCTGATAATAAATAAATAAATAAATAAATAAATAAATAAAATGTGTGTAGGCTGGGGTGCCTGGGTGGCGCCATCAGTTAAGACTTGGACTCTAGGGGCGCCTGGGTGGCACAGCGGTTAAGACTTGGACTCTTGATTTCGGCTCAGGTCTTATCTCAGGGTTGTGAGATCGAACCCCACGTTTGGCTCCACGTTCAGCGAGGAGTCTGCTTAAGACTCTTCTCTGTCTCCCGCTGCCCCTCTCCCCTGCACTCTTTCTCTCTCTCAAATAAATAAATCTTTTTTAAAAAGTGTGTAAACTGGGAAATCATACCATTGACCTACCTTGATAAATATGCTATACTTAAATAAAATACCTAATCTTTTTAAAAATTTTTTTTAAATTAAAGAAGGTGACCAGGAGCAAAGAGAGGGGTGAAGGAATGAGCGGTGTGGGCTGGGCTGGTGTGTGGGAGAGGAGCTCTCAAAGAAGGAGCCCAGGGCAAAGGCTCTCGGGCTGCTGTGTGCCCGCTTCTGGAAGGGCGCGGAGGCCGTAGGGATGGCAGTCAGTGAACCAGAGACAGGATAGGAGGTCAGCAAAGAACAGAGCACAGTTGACATCACGCCTGGGAGGCACTGTTGGGACCCGATTTTTGCAGGAACTTTTGCGCAAATCATCAGATCCCTTTCCATAAAACAGCAAAGCAAAGGTCCCCAAGCTCTGCTCCCAGGGCTGGTTGTAGTCTGACACCTGGAACGGTTTTTTGGTTCGAAGCTTAATTTACATCAGGGAAGAAGGCTCCTGAGGACAAATCTGGGGAAGAGGCTAAGAAAATTCCTATGTAAAAACTTCAGAGGCCATTGGTCCACATTACTAATTTCTCAGTCCAAAGCAGGAGTTCGGTTAAAATTGACAGCTGCCTTGGCATCTAGATTCTCAAAAACCATATGCTTCAGGAGGACAAGTGCCAAACACAAATGACACGTAGAATACAACGGGAACTTTCCTGCCTTTCGAGTGAATGCTTTCATTGCGGTTCTCAAGTCTTGTGTGTTTAACTGGACGATTGTGCAGATGTTTGAAAGCATGAGCTCAGTCTCTACCAGTCGATGTGTAAAGATGTCCACCATGCATTGTGAAATGAAACAGAAGCAAGTTTTAAACAGTTCACATGCCATCCCATTTGGTTAAAATAAAAAGTATTTATACAAGTATGTCTATAGTGTGTGTACAAGAAAAAACCCTGGAATGATCAGTTAATATGGTCAGATCTGTGCTCGGATGACAGAGAACTTTCACGTGCTGTAGTATGTATTTCTGTAGTGCTGGGATTTCAAAATAATGAGCATGTATTATCTCTGTAATCAGAAAAGGCAATAAAGATATTTTTAATGGAATATCTAGAATGTATAAATATCTCACTAAATTCAACAGTAAAATAACAATCTACATAATAAAAACAATCTAAAAGGGGCATTTGGGTGGCTCAATCAGTTAAGCCTCTGACTCTTGATTTCGGCTCAGGTCAGGATCTCCCGGTCCTGGGATCGAGCCCCACGTTGGGCTCCAGGCTCAGTGGGGAGCCTGCTTGAGGCTTCTCTCTCTCCCTCTCCCTCTGCACCTTCCCCTGCTCTCTCTCTCTCTCTCTCTTTCTTTCTCTCTAGAATAAAAAATAGATGAATCTTTAAAAACAAACAAAAAATCTAATTTAAAAATAGACAAAAGATAAGCACAGATATTTCCCCAAAAAGGACATACAGATAGCAAATAAGTACGTGAAAAGATGCTTTCTAACAACGTTTTACAATATTTTATTTTTAAGAGGGGCACCTGTGTGGCTCAGTCAGTTAAGCCTCTGCCTTTGGCTCAGGTCATGATCTCAGGGTCCTGGAATCCAGCCAGGAGTGGGGCTCCCTGCTCAGCGGGGAGCCTGCTTCTCCCTCTCCCTCTGCCCCTGCCCCTGCTCATGCTCTCTCTCGCTCACTCACTCTCTCTCTCAAGTAAATAAATAAAAATCTTTAAAAAAAAAAAAAAGAAGGAAAAGAGAAAGACAACACGAGGGACCCTTGCAGTGATGGAACAATTCTGTGTCTGGATTGTGACTGTGTGTACATGAATCTACATACGTGATAAAGTTGCATTGAGCTACACACACACACGCACACACACACACAAATGAGTAAAACTGGGGAGATCTGAATCAGCTCTAGATTATATCAATGTCAATTTCTCAGTTATTGTAATACATATTACATATATACATGTAATATATAATGTGTATTATATATGTTATATATATTATTATTTTTATATATATTATATGTTATTTTATATCATCTATGAATTATATATTATATAATATATTATATATAATATATATTATTATATTATATAATATATTATATATTATGTTATATTAATATATAATAATGTTATATTATATATTATATATTACATATTATAATATACATGGTATTATAGCTAGGTAGGATGTTTCCCTTGGGCCCAACTGGATGAAGGCCATAGGGGACCTCCCTATACATTTTTTTTTATAACTTCCTGTTATAATCTATAATTACTTTTTTCAGCTCAAAAAAAATCACACAGGGGGCAGATATAAAATCTGTCTTGATTAACAAAGCTTAGTTTCATCAAAAATGTTAAAATATTTCTTCCATTTTCATGTAACGTATATTTATGGTGATGGGTTCTTTGGGACGTGATTTTTTTATTTTTTCATTTTTGACTTTTATTCATTTATTTGAGAGAGAGAGGAAGAGAGCACAAGCAGGGGAAGGAGCAGAGGGAGAGAGAGAAGCAGACTCCCCACCGATCAGGGAGCCCGATGTGGGGCTCAATCCCAGCACCCTGAGATCAGGACCTGAGCCGAAGGCTGATGCTTAACTGACTGAGCCACCCAGGCGCCCCTCTTTGGGACTTCCATGAATTATTTTAAACATAACTTTCAATGTCGTATGTCAAAAAAACGTTCTGTCATCCAATCTGATAGATTTTTACTGGCTAACACAGGACATCTATATATACCGTTTCACAAAGTTTTATCTACAACAAGCCACCTTGGAGCACGAAAAGATGCAGATTCTATCCAGCCTTTCTAAATTGGGCTATCCTGGCCATCTGCGTGGCTATTACGCATTTCCAGTGACTCTTACAACCAGTCTAGCTTGAGAAGCACTGGTACACAGTTTATGCAACTGAAATCGGAGAAAGTTCCAAAAAAAAACAAATATTTTGCATGGCTGAGAATAAAATACTAGGGAGTTGACTGAAGTCACAATGACCTTATTCTCTGATGTTAAAAAAGTGCACAGCGTTTTCCAAATGTCAAATATAAAAACGAATCCTAGGAGAATAAAAGTCCCTGAAGGATATTAATTGACCAACTCCAGATCTAGGAACTTCAGTGAAATTCATGTGCACTCATTGAATGTCCTGTCTGACAAGTGCTCTGCCATGTAAATAAGACAACACTACAAGACCTTGGATTCTGGCTGGTATCCACCATCCAGCATGGTCCCAAGAGCCGGCTGGGCCCATCAGCCTGGCCGGAAACAGCCCAAATGTACATCAAGTGAATGGGTAAACAGATGGCGGTATGTCCACGAATATGGCCGAGTAATAGTACTCAGTAATAAAAAAGAACGGTGTACTGCTTCATGTTACAATAGAGATGAACCTCGAAAATGCTAAACTAAAAAAGCCAATCACAAAAGGTCACATATTCTACGATTCCATGTATATGAAGTATCTAGAATAAGCGACCCCATGGGGAGTAAGGAGTGGAGAACAATTGCTTAATGGGTCCAGGTTTCCTTTTGGGGTGACAAAAATGTTTTGGAAATAGAGGTGGTGTTTGCACAACATTGTGGATGTTCTAAATCACCACTGAATTGTTTACTTTAAAAT
>NW_024424452.1:4845387-4939014 GCF_017311325.1 Ursus maritimus | reverse complement strand
ATAAAAATCTTTAAAAAAAAAAAAAAAGAAGGAAAAGAGAAAGACAACACGAGGGACCCTTGCAGTGATGGAACAATTCTGTGTCTGGATTGTGACTGTGTGTACATGAATCTACATACGTGATAAAGTTGCATTGAGCTACACACACACACGCACACACACACACAAATGAGTAAAACTGGGGAGATCTGAATCAGCTCTAGATTATATCAATGTCAATTTCTCAGTTATTGTAATACATATTACATATATACATGTAATATATAATGTGTATTATATATGTTATATATATTATTATTTTTATATATATTATATGTTATTTTATATCATCTATGAATTATATATTATATAATATATTATATATAATATATATTATTATATTATATAATATATTATATATTATGTTATATTAATATATAATAATGTTATATTATATATTATATATTACATATTATAATATACATGGTACCATAGCTAGGTAGGATGTTTCCCTTGGGCCCAACTGGATGAAGGCCATAGGGGACCTCCCTATACATTTTTTTTTATAACTTCCTGTTATAATCTATAATTACTTTTTTCAGCTCAAAAAAAATCACACAGGGGGCAGATATAAAATCTGTCTTGATTAACAAAGCTTAGTTTCATCAAAAATGTTAAAATATTTCTTCCATTTTCATGTAACGTATATTTATGGTGATGGGTTCTTTGGGACGTGATTTTTTTATTTTTTCATTTTTGACTTTTATTCATTTATTTGAGAGAGAGAGGAAGAGAGCACAAGCAGGGGAAGGAGCAGAGGGAGAGAGAGAAGCAGACTCCCCACCGATCAGGGAGCCCGATGTGGGGCTCAATCCCAGCACCCTGAGATCAGGACCTGAGCCGAAGGCTGATGCTTAACTGACTGAGCCACCCAGGCGCCCCTCTTTGGGACTTCCATGAATTATTTTAAACATAACTTTCAATGTCGTATGTCAAAAAAACGTTCTGTCATCCAATCTGATAGATTTTTACTGGCTAACACAGGACATCTATATATACCGTTTCACAAAGTTTTATCTACAACAAGCCACCTTGGAGCACGAAAAGATGCAGATTCTATCCAGCCTTTCTAAATTGGGCTATCCTGGCCATCTGCGTGGCTATTACGCATTTCCAGTGACTCTTACAACCAGTCTAGCTTGAGAAGCACTGGTACACAGTTTATGCAACTGAAATCGGAGAAAGTTCCAAAAAAAACAAATATTTTGCATGGCTGAGAATAAAATACTAGGGAGTTGACTGAAGTCACAATGACCTTATTCTCTGATGTTAAAAAAGTGCACAGCGTTTTCCAAATGTCAAATATAAAAACGAATCCTAGGAGAATAAAAGTCCCTGAAGGATATTAATTGACCAACTCCAGATCTAGGAACTTCAGTGAAATTCATGTGCACTCATTGAATGTCCTGTCTGACAAGTGCTCTGCCATGTAAATAAGACAACACTACAAGACCTTGGATTCTGGCTGGTATCCACCATCCAGCATGGTCCCAAGAGCCGGCTGGGCCCATCAGCCTGGCCGGAAACAGCCCAAATGTACATCAAGTGAATGGGTAAACAGATGGCGGTATGTCCACGAATATGGCCGAGTAATAGTACTCAGTAATAAAAAAGAACGGTGTACTGCTTCATGTTACAATAGAGATGAACCTCGAAAATGCTAAACTAAAAAAGCCAATCACAAAAGGTCACATATTCTACGATTCCATGTATATGAAGTATCTAGAATAAGCGACCCCATGGGGAGTAAGGAGTGGAGAACAATTGCTTAATGGGTCCAGGTTTCCTTTTGGGGTGACAAAAATGTTTTGGAAATAGAGGTGGTGTTTGCACAACATTGTGGATGTTCTAAATCACCACTGAATTGTTTACTTTAAAATAGTTACTTTGGGGCACCTGGGTGGCTCAGTCGTTAAGCGTCTGCCTTCGGCTCAGGGCGTGATCCCGGCGTTCTGGGATCGAGCCCCACATCAGGCTTCTCTGCTATGAGCCTGCTTCTTCCTCTCCCACTCCCCCTGCCTGTGTTCCCTCTCTCGATGGCTGTCTCTCTCTGTCAAATAAATAAATAAAATCTTAAAAAAAAAAAAAGTTACTTTGTGTCATGTAAATTTCACCTCCATAAGAAATTTTAACCAACAATGTATGGAAATGTAATTTGGTAAGCAAATTAATCTGAGTATCACGATCAGTTGAAAGGACGCTTTGTGGGCAGGAGGAAAAGAAAATTGTTTAAGGAAGGCATATGCTTGTGTCTCGTTCCTCCCAAAATGAAATTAAACACATGCCTTTAGCCCTAAACAATTCCATCAGACACCGAAGCTCCATTTAAATTAATGTCTTCCAACTTCTAGTTTTATTTGAAATGCAAAATGAAAATAGTAACAGATTGACTGAACCAATAGTTTATGAAAAGTTGAGTTCTGGGGGGCGCCTGGGTGGCTCAGTCGTTAAGCATCTGCCTTCGGCTCAAGTCATGATCCCAGGGGCCTGGGAACGAGCCCCACATCGGGCTCCCTGCTCGTCAGGAAGCCTGCTTCTCCCTCTCCCTCTGCCCCTGCTTGTGTGCCCTCTCTTGCTGTCTCTCTCTCTGTCAAATAAATAAAAAAAATCTTAAAAAAAAAAAAGTTGAGTTCTGTTTGCTAAGGTAGCTGGTCAAATCAGGGAAACAGAGGGACCCAAACTCTAGCAGGCAGAAAGCATGGATATTTTATAACTTGGCCAAAGGGGGCACCTGGGTGGCTCAGTCAGTTAAGCATCTGCTGTCAGCTCAGGACATGACCCCAAGGTCCTGGGATGGAGCCCCAGGTTGGGCTCCCTGCACAGCGGGGAGTCTGCTTCTCCCTCTCCCTCTCCCTCTGCTCCTCCCCCTGCTTGTGCTCTCTCTCTCTCTCAAATGAATAAATAAAAGATCTTTAAAAACAAAAAAAAAGAACACAAGTGCCATGCTAAGTAGTTTTCAGGTCTCCCAGCACACTTCAGAGTTATTGTCCAATTAAATTCAGTAGACCTTCTTTAAGCCCATCTGTGAGTTGTCCCTGATCAACACTGCAGTTGGCCATGGCTCGGAAGGGACAGGGCTGGGCCACCCGCCTGGGCAGCCTAACGTGAGGACCCACACACCTAGGCCAGTAGGCACTCCGATGTCGTTAGCTGACCAGCTACATAAGCTTTTTATTTTCATCTTTTAAATCTTTCTTTTTTTTTTTTTTTAAGATTTTATTTATTTATTTGATACAGAGAGAGACAGCCAGTGAGAGAGGGAACTCAAGCAAGGGGAGTGGGAGAGGAAGAAGCAGGCTCCCAGCGGAGGAGCCTGATGTGGGGCTCGATCCCAGAACGCTGGGATCACGCCCTGAGCCGAAGGCAGACGCTTAACGACTGCGCCACCCAGATGCCCCCATCTTTTAAATCTTTCTACACAGAAAGTACTTCTTGCACATACTTCCCCTCGTGGAATTTTCTCTTTAACCACCAATGTCGATGGTCACGCCAATAACCAGATCTGAACTTTAAGTGATAAAACAACCCTTCTTGGTGCCCCCATTGTACACATACTGTATATAGGACATATCTGCACTTAGAATTAGCAGCTACGAGGCCAAAAATTAGTTGTTGTTGTTTTTTAAACTAAGCTCTATACCCAACATGGGGCTTGAACTCAAGACCCGGAGATCAAGAGTTGCACGCTCCACTGACTGAGCCAGCCCGGCGCCCCAATTTTTAATCTTAATTTTAACCACATTGCTAGCTAGAAAGTTAAAAAAAAAAAAAATAATCTTAACATTACTAGACATAGCTATTCTTTTAAACTATCATTAAGTCGTATTTAAATGAATTTAAGCTCTCAAGTAGCCAATGACTCTACTCCCAGTTATATCCACCATTCGCCAGGGGTCTACCATGTGCGAGCACAGGACAAAGTACTTTGCGTGCTTTCATACACAAGATCCACCCTAACACCTCTAACAACGTAGATGTTAACGCCTTTTATAAGGAGATCAAGAGTTCCTTTTATAAGGAAGGAAGGGGAGCCTGGGTGGCTCAGTTGGTTGAGCGTCCGACTCTTGGTTTCGGCATGGGTCATGATCTCAGGGTCATGAGATCTGAGCCCCACGTCGGGCTCCACACCCAGCATGGAGTCTGCCTGGGATTCTCTCCCTCTCTGCCTGCCCCTCTCCCTGCTCCAGCATGCTCTCTCCCTCTCTCTGTCTCTAAAATACATAAATAAAATCTTTAAAAAAAAAAAAAAGAAGAAGAAGAAGGTAGTTGAGGGTCAGAGGTTACATGCCTCGCCAGGGTCACACAGCAGCAGTATGTGGTCGAGGTGGGATTCAAATCCTGGTCTCAATGTCTGATTGACTCCCAAATCTTCCTACTGAGCCCCCTGCCCAGGGAGCTTGCTACTGGCTAATGATGTGTATACGTGTGTGTGTGTGTGTGTGTGTGTGTGTGTGCACCAAAATATACAAAACAGGGGCGCCTGGGTGGCTCAGTCATTAAGTGTCTGCCTTCGGCTCAGGTCATGGTCCCAGCATTCTGGGATGGAGCCCTGCATTGGGCTCCCTGCTCAGCGGGAAGCCTGCTTCTCCCTCTCCCACTCCCCCTGCCTGTGTTCTCTCTCGCGCTGCCTCTCTCTCTGACAAGTAAATAAATAAAATCTTTTATATATATATATACACACAAAAAACATACAATTTATCATTTTAAGATCTAAGTGTCCAGTTCAGGGGCATTAAGCACAGTCACACTGGTCTGCAACCACCACCACTTCCCATCTCCAGAACCTCCTCATCTTCTCAAACTGCAACTCTGTCCCATGAAACGCTGAGCCCCAGCCCCTCCCCCAGCCCGGCACCCGTCACTGAGCCCCAGCCCCTCCCCCAGCCCCGCACCGTCCCCTCCTTCCTGTCTCTAGGACTCTGACTATTCTAGGTCCCTTACAGAATTAGAATCATACAATAGCGGTCCTTCTGTGTCTGGCTTATTTCACTTAGCATCATTTTTTAAAAACAAGCCTGTTTTAAGTTAAAAAGCAACTTCAAACACTCCCCAAATGGAAATAATTCCGTTTACCTACAACCTTGGAAGGCGAAGCCTGCTTCTGGGCCTGCGGCTGCCAGGGTTGGGAGGGGCTGAGACTTGCACCCCCACAACTGCGGAGAGGCTTTCAGGACCTACTGATTCCCAAACATGCAGAAACCAATTAAACCCACTGAGATAGACCAGGGATGCCCAGGGGTGACCCGAAGGAAGTTAGCACATTCTCTTTTTCTTTCCTTCTTCCTTTCTTTTCGCTTAGGCTAAACAGGATTTCTTTTCATTTGTAAGAGAACCTTCTTGCAACAGGTTTATTCAATACTCCTAAAAATGGTGGCATTCTTTTAAACTATTCTTTTAAAAACAGCAGTTACACAAACGGAATATTGGACTCAACCTAAAAATGTGGGCCCTACCTCGTTAACGTTATTATTCTGCATACGATCACGAAAAAGAATTAGGATATTCTTCACATTTCCAAGCAAAATCCAATGCAATATGCTTGTTCTTACCAAACCTCTAAAAACAGCCATTGCAGAGCGAAGCAGCAGAGCATTCATTACCCCAGCGAAGCAGCAGAGCATTCATTACCCCAGCGAATCTACACGGCTAGCTTCTGCATTCTACTTTCACAGAATTCATTTCACACCTATTGTACCAAACAGCATTTTGTTTTATTCTTTTTTAAGATTTTATTTTTTTTAAGTAATCTCTATACCTACCATGGGGCTCAAACTTACAACCCTGAGATCAAGGGTCTATGCTCTACCGACTGAGCCGGCCGGGCAAACCCCCCCACCCCCGCAAACAACATTTTTAACACTGGTGTATAAACTCCCTAGTAAGATAAAGCAAAGACAAATGGGTTTATTGGATTAGAAACAAGATACACCATCACTTATAGTCTTCCAACATTATAGCAGTTTAACTTCCATCATTTGACAATCCATTCATGGAACAGTCTGCAGACAACTCATTTTATTTTTCATTTTTTTATTTTATTTTATTTTTTTAAAGATTTTATTTATTTATTTGACAGAGAGAGAGACAGCCAGCGAGAGAGGGAACACAAGCACGGGGAGTGGGAGAGGAGGAAGCAGGCTCCCAGCAGAGGAGCCCGATGCGGGGCTCGATCCCAGAACGCCGGGATCACGCCCTGAGCCAAAGGCAGATGCTTAACGACTGAGCCACCCAGGCACCCCTATTTTTCATTTTTTTAAAAAAATTTTATTTATTTATTTAAGACCAGGGGGAGCTCATGAACAGGGGGGAGAGGGGGGAGCCCGATGTGGGGGGCTCAATCCCAGGACCCTGAGATCGTGACCTGAGCCAAAGGCAGATGCTTAACCAACTGAGCCACCCAGATGCCTCCAGACAAATCATTCTAACAGACAAATTAAAGGACACTTTTAAGCAGACATGACTGCCCTCAATCATTTCTTAGGTAAGAATTTCACAGGCATTGCTTATGCCAGCGGCAACCGTGGAGCTGGAGAGGGCTGCCTCTCCTCCATGCCCCGCCCGCGAGAACCGCCGGTGGTGTGCTGGAACCTGGGACACCTTCCAAAGCCACGTTCTCTCGGCCTGCAGATGTCCGCCCTCGCATCTCCCTGCGCCTGTGGACTGGTTTGGGGATCTACCGGGAGTCAGGATTTCTTCTGATAGCTTTATGGAATGGATCAATGAGGATAACCTCAAAGAATCCGTACGCGGAATCTTCGCCAACCCAGCACGAACTCCAGACTGTCAGAGCCCCACAGTGGCGTCTAGCTCACTCTTCTGCAGCAGACTGTGGGCTTCGGGCAAACTTGAGCTGGTCAACAACATGACAGACAGGCTTGCCGCGGGTCGCACGCTTAGGCCTTGGGCGTTTGTGGCCACCACGTCACACAAGGAGCTGGTATATGACATAACCTTGCTTGCCCTTGTACCCCAGTCTGCATGCTTTATTGGGCCGGATTGCTAAGTGGGAGGGGGGGGACCCTGAGGAGGGCAGACAGCTGGCGGTCCTGCCAGCACTGTACCCCAAGAGGAAAGTGCATTCCATCGATTGCTTCTTCGTCCATAGGAAAATATACTTGTAAGCACCCATCTTGGCTTACCTTTGGGCTGATGACTGCCCCCAGATAGGAAGGAAAGAGCTTTTCTCCCCAGCAGACTACTGCTTTAACTTAAATTTTTGGTGATGTACTTTTGGGTCAGGTATATACTGTGTATCACTGATGAAGGTAAGCTTCCTGGTTTTAAACGAAACAAATCTCGGTTCCGGTGAGGACTTCACTATGCACAGAGGCCCACAGCAATCCTCCACTTTTCTTCCTTCTTGCTCTCACCCCGCAGAGGTTCATCGAACAGCAGAAATGCCTGCGTTTCCCCAGATCCAAGCTATTTAACGAGAGGCTATTTTTGCTAATCTTTTGGGTTAGTTTTTATAACTGCCAGAGAAACGGCATCTTAAAAAGGAAATGTTTCTGCCTTAGAACTTACACTCGCTCAGTTTAAAATAGTCATGATCAGTTAAAAAAAATAATGCCATGCAAGGACCCGAAAGATTCACCTCAGAACTGGCCCAGCCGGCTAAAAATAAGCCCTAAACAAATAAAACCTGGGCGAGACCCCACGGAAGAAACCAGAGCCAACGGATCCCGAAGAAGTGAGAACCTCGGGGCTGAGGGACAGACCAGCTCTTGGCTTTGTTTGATCCAGGGCAAGAATCAAAAGCGGATGCAGGAAACCAAAAGCTAAGGCAACGAAAGCAAAAATAGACTACATCACGCTAAAAATGTTCTGCACAGCAGAGGAAACCACCAGCAAAATGAAAAGGCCACCTATGGAATGGGGAAAAAATATTTGCAAACCATCCCTCTGATAAGAGGTGGTTAATATCCAAAAGCTAGAAAGAACTCACACAACTCCATGGGCAAACAAACAAATCCAATTTAAAACTGGGCAGAAGAGGGGCACCTGGGTGGCGCAGTCGTTAAGCGTCTGCCTTCGACTCAGGGCGTGATCCCGGCGTTCTGGGATCGAGCCCCACATTGGGCTCCTCTGCTAGGAGCCTGCTTCTCCCTCTCCCACTCCCCCTGCTTGTGTTCCCTCTCTCGCTGGCTATCTCTCTCTCTGTCAAATAAATAAATAAGATCTTTAAAAAAAAAAAACTGGGCAGAAGAAACTGCAGAGACATTTTCCCAAAGGAGACAGACAGACAGGTGGCCAACAGGTCTGTGAAAAGGTGCTCAACATCACTCGTTAGCAGGGAAATGCAAACCAGGGGCACCTGGCTGGCTCAGGCAGAAGAGCATGCAACTCTTGATCTCGAGGTCATGAGTTTGAGCCCCACCTGGGGTACAGAGATGACTTAAATAAAATACAGTTTAAAAAAAAAGAAATGCAAAGCAAAACCACAATGAGATCTCACCTCACGTTATTAGAATAGACGTCATCCAAAAGACAAGAGATAACAACAATAAGCCTTAGCAAGGGAGCGGGTAAAAGGGAACCTTCCTGCTTCGTTTGTGGGAATGTAAATTGGCACAGCCACTAAGAAAAACAGTATGGAAATTCCTCAAAAGACTAAAATAGAACCACCATATGATCCGGCACTCCCACTGCTGGGTATACATCCAAAGGAAATGAAAACAGGATATTGAAGAGATATCTACACTCCTCTGCTCACTGCAGCATTATTCGCAATTGCCAAGATGTGAAGGCAACCTACACGTCCATCAGCGGATGCATGGATAAAGAAGATGAGAGGTACATATACGCATATGCAACGGAGGATTATTCAGCCATGAGAAAAGGGGAAATCCTGCCTTTTGTGACAACATGGATGGAGCTTGAAGGCATCACGCCGAGTGAAACGAGCCAGACAGACAAAGACAAATACTGCGTGGCACCACTTATATGTGGAATCTAAAAAAATTTTCAAAAAAAGTCAAACTCATAGAAACAGAAAAGTAGAAATGTGGTTGGCAGAGGCTGGGTTGGGGGTGGGCGCGGGAATAGTGAGATGTTAGTAAAAGGGTACGAACTTTCAGCTATAAGATAAATAAGGTCTAGGAATCTAATGTGGACATGGTGACTACAGTTGATAGCATTGTATTGTATAATTGAAATCCGCTAAGAAAGGAGAACTTAAATGTTCTCAGCAAATATCTATCGATCGATAGATAGATAGATAGATAGAGATACATGGTAACGGATGTCCTAAAGAACTAGATGGGAGGAACTCCTATCTGTCTGTCTATCTATCTATCTATATCTCAAATTATCACGATGTGTATTTTTTTTTAAGATTTTATTTATTTGAGAGAGAGAGAGAGAGAGAGCGCACAAGCGGGGGCAGAGGGAGAAGCAGAATCTCCGCTGAGCAGGGAGCCCAACTCAGAGCTAAATGCCAGGACCCTGGGATCATGACCTGAGCCAAAGGCAGACGCTTAACCGACTGAGCCATACAGGTGCCCCTATACTTTAAATATCTTACAATTTTGTTTGTCAGTTATACCTCATAAAGCTGCAGGCGTGGAAGCTGATGTGAAATTTATTCCTATGGTTGCAAAAATGCAACAGAGCTTTTCAAAGCCCTGTGAAGAAAAGTACTAAAATACATAAATGTTAACATCAAGAAACCTCCCCTGAGCAGAGTTTTTTGTTTGGAGGGCGGGGGTAGGAAATGGGGTGCTAGGGGGTGGGACAATGCTTAGTGTGCAGAACTGATGTAGGCATTGCAGCGTGTTTAGCTCCTCTGGCTCTCACCCCCTCAATGCCGACGGCACTTCCCAAGTCACGGAATCAACCAACCAACACCCACATTTCCAAATGCCCCCTAAGGGTCAATCCAGCTACGCTCCACCCCGTGCTAAGAACCACTGAGTGTGGCACGTCTGTCTGTAACTTAGGCTTCCTTAGCTCCCATCTCATTACTCCCTTCATTTCTCCCCTTCCACTGGCTCTAGCATAGAATTACTGGTTTCACTTAAACAGCTTTATTGAGATACAACTTATACACCATACAATCCATCCATTTAAAGGATACAATTCAGGGCACCTGGCTGGCTCAGTTGGAAGAGCATGTGACTCTTGATCTCAGGGTTGTGAGTTGGAGCCCCACATTGGGCATAGAGATTACCAAAAAAAATAAATAAATAAAACTTAAAGTGTACAATTCAATGGCTTTGGTATAGTCACAGTTGTGCAACCATGGCCACAATCAAATTTAGAACATTTTCATTACCCCAAAAAGAGAGCGACATCCACATATGGACGCCAGGCCAAGTTGGTTTCCTTCTGTTCTCTAAGCTTGAGGGCAAAGACAACGTTGTAAAGTTCATATGAGAGAAAAGTAGTCATGTCTACGTGTGTGGCTATGTTTTCTCTCTGATCCCCCCATGCGCCTCTGTAGCAGCAAGGCAGGAGGTGATTATCTCGGCACTTTCGGGCCATACTCTCTAAGTACTGACTAGCACTTCCTCTGAGAAGCAGATGGTCAGAAATGGGGGTCCCAGGTCTGCAGACATCCCTATGGCCGAAACACCCATTGCACTCTGAGGGTGTCTTCATCATCCTGAGCTGATCTAACAAAACACCACAGACCGGGGGGCTTGAAAAAAAGACATTTCTTTCTCACTGTTCTGAAGGCTCCAAGTCCAAGACCGAGGTGCCAGGAGGTTCAGTTCTTGGTGAGGGCCATCTGGCTGGCTTGTAGATGGCCACCTACTTGCTATGTCCTCACATGACACAGAAACAGTCTCTTCCTCTTCTTATAAAGACACTAATCCCTTTTTCTTGTCTGACTGCTGAGGCTAGGACTTCTGGTACTATGTTGCACAGCAGTGGTGATAGTGGACCTCCCTGCCCTGTTCCTGACCTTAGGGGGAAAGCTCTCAGTTTTTCCCCATTGAGAATAATATTCACTGTGGGCTCTTCGTAGATGGCTTCTATGATATTGAGGTATGTGTCCTCTATCCCTACACTGTGAAGAGTTTTAATCAAGAATGGATGCTGTACTTTGTCAAATGCTTTTTCTGCATCTATTGAGAGGATCATACGATTCTTGTCCTTTCTTTTATTTATGTAGTGTATCACACTGACTGATTTGCGGATGTCGAACCACTGTCGCAGACCAGAAATAAATTCCACTTGGTTGTGGTAAATAATACTTTTAATGTACTGTTGGATCCTATTGGCTAGTATCTTGGTGAGAATTTTGGCATCAATATTCATCAGGGATGTTGGTCTGTAATTCTCCTTTTTGGTGGGGTCTTTGGTTTTGGGATCAAGGTAATGCTGGCCTCATTGAACAAATTTGGGAGTTTTCCTTCCATTTCTATTTTTTGAAACAGCTTCAGAAGAATAGGTACTAATTCTTCTTTAAATGTGTGGTAGAATTCCCCTGGGAAGCCATCCAGCCCTAGATTCTTGGTTTTTTGGGAGATTTTTTTATCACTGCTTCAATTTCCTTGCTGGTTATGGGTCTGTTCAAGTTTTCTATTTCTTCCTGTTTCAGTTTTCATAGTTTATACGTCTCTAGGAATGCATCCATTTCTTCCAGATTGCCTAATTTGTTGGCATATAGTTGCTCATAACTTATAAGTGTTTGTGTTTATCTTCAGTGTTGGTCGTGATCTCTCCTCTTTCATTTATGAGTTTATTTATTTGGGTCATTTCTCTTTTCTTTTTGATAAGTCTGACCAGAGGGTTATCAATCTTATTAATTCTTTCAAAGAAGCAGCTTCTAGTTTCATTGATCTGTTCTACTGTTCTTTTGGTTTCTGTTTCATTGATTTCTGCTCTAATCTTTATTAATTCTCCTGCTTCGTTTAGGCTTTATTTGCTGTTCTTTCTCCAGCTCCTTTAGGTGTAAGGTTAGGTTGTGTATTTGAGACCTTTCTTGTCCACAGCAAAAAGAAATAAAGGACATCCGAATCGGCAAAGAAGAAGTCAAATTCTCACTCTTCCTAGATGACATGATACTGTATATGTCAAACCCAAAAGACTCCACCCCAAAATTGCTAGAACTCATATAGGAATTCAGCAAAGTGGCAGGATATAAAATCAATGCACAGAAATCAGTGCATTTCTATACACTAACAATGACACAGAAGAAAGAGAAATTAAAGAGTCGATCCCATTTACAATTGCACCAGAAACCATAAAATACCTAGGAATAAGCCTAACCAAAGAGGCAAAGGATCTGTACTCAGAAAACTATAGAACACTCATGAAAGAAATCGAGGAAGACACAAAGAAATGGAAAAACGTTCCATGTTCATGTATTAGAAAAACAAATATTGTTAAAATGCCTGTGCTACCTAGGGCAATCTATACATTCAATGCAATCCCTACCAAAACATCATCAACTTTTTTCACAGAGCTGGAACAAATCATCCTAAAACTTGTTTGGAACCAGAAAAGACCCCGAATAGCCAAAGGAATGTCAAAAAAGAAAACCAAAGCTGGTGGCATCACAGTTCCGGACTTCAAGCTCTATTACAAAGCTGTAATCAACAAGACAGTATGGTACTGGCACAAAAACAGATGCATAGATCAATGGAACAGAATAAAGAACCCAGAAATGGACCCACAACTCTATGGTCAACTAATCTTCGACAAAGCAGATATCCAATGGGAAAAAAGACCGTCTCTTCAACAAATGGTGTTGGGAAAATTGGACAGCCACATCTAGAAGAATGAAACTGGACCATTTCCTTATACTATACACAAAAATAGACTCAAATGGATGAAAGACCTAAATGTGAGACAGGAATCCATCAAAATCCTCAAGAACACAGGCAGCAACCTCTGTGACCTCGGCCACAGCAACTTCTTGCTAGACATGTCTCCAGAGGCAAGGGAAACAAAGGCAAAAATGGACCATTGGGACTTCATCAAGATAAAAAGCTTTTGCCCAGAAAATCAAACAGTCAACAAAACCAAAAGACAACCAATAGAATAGGAGATATTTGCAAATGTCTTATCAGATAAAAGACTAGTATCCAAAATCTATAAAGAACTTATCAAACTCAACACCCAAAGAACAAATAATCCAATCAAGAAATGGGCAGAAGACATGAACAGATATTTCTCCAAAGAAGATATCCAAATGGCCAACAGACACATGAAAAAATGCTCAACATCACTTGGCATCAGGGAAATACGAATCAAAACCACTATGAGATACCACCTCACACTGGTCAGAATGGCTAAAATTAACAAGTCAGGAAACGACAGATGTTGGAGAGGATGCAGAGAAAGGGGAACCCTCCTACACTGTCAGTGGGAATGCAAGCTGGTACAGTCACTCTGGAAAACAGTATGGAGGTTCCTCAAAAAGTTGAAGATAGAGCTACTCTACAACCCAGGATTGCACTACTAGGGATTTACCCCAAAGATACAAATGTAGTGATCCAAAGGGGCATCCACCCCCCAATGTTTAAGCAGCAATGTCCATCCACAATAGCCAGACAATGGAAAGAGCCCAGATGTCCATCAACAGGTGAATGGATAAAGAAGACGTAGCATATATATACACACAGTGGAATATTACTCAGCCATCAAAAAATTGAAACCTTGCCATTTGCAATGATGTGGATGGAACTAGAGGGTATTATGCTAAGCAAAATAAGTCAATCAGAGGAAGACATTTATCATATGATCCCACTCATGTGGAATTTAAGAAACAAATAGGGGAAGGGAGGGAAAAATAAATCAAGATGAAATCAGACAGGGAGACAAACCATAAGAGACTCTTAATCATAGGAAACAAACTGAGGGTTGTTGGAGAAGAGAAGAGAAGAGAAGAGAAGAGAAGAGAAGAGAAGAGAAGAGAAGAGAAGAGAAGAGAAGAGAAGAGAAGAGAAGAGAAGAGAAGAGAAGAGAAGAGAAGAGAAGAGAAGAGAAGAGAAATGTTAATTGAAAGAGAGAAGAGAAGAGAAGAGAAGAGAAGAGAAGAGAAGAGAAGAGAAGAGAAGAGAAGAGAAGAGAAGGGAAGGGAAGGGAAGGGAAGAGAAGAGAGAAAAGACACTAATCCCATCGTGGGGGCCCCACCCTCATGACCTCATCTAAAAACAACCACCTCTAAAGGCCCCATCTCCAAGTATCTTCACATTGGAGGTTAGGGCTTCATGCTATGAGTGGGGGAGGGGGGCAGGGCACACAATTCAGTCCATACAGAGGGTCAAGGTCTGTAGCTGGGGAAACAGGGTAGGCACTCCACCCTCAGAAATAAGAGAGCCAGAGATAGAGAGGGCGCAGAGGTCTTCCTATAACCAAGTAAGAGAAGGCAGTCTGGGGCCACAGGGCACTTCATCTAGCTGGGTCTTGCAAGACTCCACGGCCTTGGTTATTCCTCCTTAAAAGTTTTTTTTAAGTTTTGTTTTTGGTAGTAAAATTTACCGCACATGAAATTAACCATCTGTAAGTATACAGTTCAGGGACATTAAGTACATGACATCGCGAGAGATCTCAACACACAAAGGCAGTTAATGACGGGTTTGGGTGTCACTTTCCTCTCCAACCCATGGACGCTCCAGATTATGTCGGGTCCTGCTCACCGTGTATCCTTAGACCCTGACACACAGTCACAATGAAATGAGGACATCCGGTTCTTACTGCAAATCCCAGAAACCCCAAATTACTATTGCCAAACATTTCGAGCCAGGGCCTGCCTGCTTTAGTCTGTCGTATGTTGGGTCAACGAGCCAAATTCTGTTGTCTGCGCTAATCGTTTAAAGGATGTGAGTGTTTCCCTAATGAACCGACCTCACGGCTTTTATGAGCCCCACAGAGCCCAGAACAGGGGTCAAGGGGATGGAGGACATGATTACTAATAGCTGACCGCACTTTACGAAGCGCAAACACCCAGGATCATCCAAATCTAGCCAATCTAACCTCTTTTGCTGCCGTTTTGAAGAACATGCCGTGTTTTCAGACTGAAGAAAGTAGTCTTATAATAAGCGTGCTGACATTCTGTCGTAAAGTGGGACAGAGAAGGCATTCCTTCCCAGACCATCTCCCGGGGACGGCTCAGGCCTGGCAGGAAAGCATTCACTTCCTGCCCACCAGTGTGACACGCATTAGGTCACATGGGGAATAAGTTCCAAATCCTATTTTTGGAGGCGACAAGGGGGAGGCCAGGCTGGAAGCTGGAAGGAGCTCAAGGATTCCTTGGTAAAACCCACAGGTCTAGGGGGACAACAGCTTCCAAGACCTGCCTGGATTCCTCAGCCTGTCCTCTCTCACGGTTTGAGTCCCCAAGTGGCTCTAGAGGGGGGCCATACAGGATGTTCTCATGAATCATCAAGTCCCGTTACCAGAGCCAAGGTCAGGCTTTCAACCTGTGTGTGTTTTTCCTCCGGAGGGTGCTAAGCCAGGGTGCACCCTCCTCCCCTGACATCACTGGCTGGGGTGACCGTTTCATGGAAACTGACAGTTTTCCAAAGGTCCAGGGTTGAAAGGCACTTTAAAACCAATTGCCACTGGACAACAAAATGCTTAGAGTTTAACTGAGAGGCCCAATAGTTCTACATTTTAAAATGTATTTTTAAGGGGCGCCTGGGTGGCTCAGTCGTTAAGCGTCTGCCTTCGGCTCGGGTCACGATCCCAGCGTTCTGGGATCGAGCCCCGCATCTGATTCCCTGCTCAGCGGGAAGCCTGCTTCTCCCTCTCCCACTCCCCCTGCTTGTGTTCCCTCTCTCGCCGCCCCTCTCTCTGTCAAATAAATAAAATCTTTAAAAATATATATATAGTTCTCTAAAATATATTTTTAAATCCACAAAGCCTATAAAAATGAAGAGAGGATGCCACTCCGTGTCACAGACCTTCCGTGTACCTGGCTCCGCGCTAAACTTTCCTATCTTCCTTCCAGAGAGAGAAGGACGCCTGACCGGCTCAATCAGCAGAGCGTGCGACTCTTCATCTCAGGGTCGTGAAGGGCTCCCCCGTGATGGTTAATTTTAGGTGTCGACTTGACTGGGCTACGAGCTGGTAGGACGTTATTTCTGGCCTGTCTGGCGAGGGTGTTTTGCAAGAGATTAGCATTTGAATCGGCAGATTCATAAAGATATGCCCCCCATAACGGCACAAGGCAATGCCCATCATCAGGCTTCTGTACCCTATTGATTCCGTTTCTTTCCAGAACCCTGATACGCTCATGAATACGATACAAAGTGAGAGACTAAGACAATCCCTTCTTGTACAGCAAGAGCTTACAGAAAATCATGTGCAAACTTGTGATCCCTTTCCCGCCACTTCAACAGAATAGTGTTTTTGTCTTAGTTTGATGGGGGGGGGCAGGGGTGGTTAAAATTAAAGTCACACACTCTAATATATTAAGAATCTTCATATCCTGAAGAAGCAAAGTGGTCACAAGTATGTCTGTGACATACCTTTTGCCCGATAGAACTTTCCATGATAGAAATGTTCTTTCTCTGCATTTTCACTGCTGTGGCCATTAGCTGCAGGTAGAGAGGAAGCACTTGAAAGGTGGCTGGTATGAGTGAGGAACTGGATTTTTTTAAAATTTATTTTAATTAAAATTTAAGTAGCCACATGAGGTAGGAGCTACTGTATTGGGAAGTACCAGGATACTTTTCATAACTTTAGATTCATTCAAGTCGTCTTTCGTTGTTTCTGTTTTTAAATGTTAGACAGCCAGTAGAAAGTCTGAGGCTGACATGGCCCATACAGCCCGAGGTTAGGAAAGATTCGAGACGAAGTGGGAGGGATCTGGCTCTTATCCTTGGAGACCTCGCCAATCCCAAACAGTTAGCAGTGTCGTCCTCTCTAGACAAAACCTGGGTTCTTTGAAAACCTTTCTCGTTTTCACAATCAGAAAGTCAAATAGTAAATACCGGTACTTTTATAACAGCAAAGACTTTCCCACCTCCCCATTCACACCTGCTTCTTTCGCTCATTACTTAATGAGGAACCAATCTGAACTGCTTGGCTCTGAGAGGACAGCCGGCTTGGTTTTATTTTACCTTTTTTAAGTAAAGTAATCTCTACGCCCAACGTGGGGTTTGAACTCATGACTCTGAGATCAAGAGTCCCACGCTCTACCGACTGAGCCAGCCAGGTGCCCCCAGGGGCTTGGTTTTACTTTCTGCTCTGTCTCCCACAGAGGATGCCTGGTACACAGTAGGTGCCCAGGGAATAGTTCCTGGATGTTGAATGACTATCTTGAAAGGAAGTTGACCAGGGGAAAAAAACAAAAACAAAAAACCGTGCCCAGCAAACTGCTGGAATCGTAATTCTGCCAGTTACAAGCTATGCTATCTCGCCTTCGCGTCTTCAGCCCTGAAATGAGAACCCTGTGTTTCAGGATCATTCTGAGGACTTAAGAGAGCATTCCACTGGCAGTCACGGCCTCACCCCTGCACAGGGGTGGGCGCTCAATGAATGGCAATTAGCTATCAAAATGGTCAACTGCCTGATGGCAGCTGGAAAGGTCTTTGGAGTTAGGACATTACTGGTAGTTTCTCTCTTAATAAAGCATCCTCACTCAGAAGCATTTTAAAGAACAGCCAATCTGGCGAACGATGTGCATAAAAATAGGAGCTTCGTAACAGGAGGATGAGTTTTATTATAAGAAACTCATGCCAGGTTTTGTGACCCTGCGAAACGTATGTGAGCAGCTCTGAATAACTACATTCTGAATCGAGCAGGAGAAAGGGAGCGACATCCTAACAATTTTTCCCCAAGAGAGTAAAACGGAAACGTCTAACAAAGGAAGCCTGGAGTTTATTCAAACAAACTGCTTTATTTTAATAAGTCCTAAGTGGTACTCAGAACATTTCCAAGAAATTAAATAGCTTTTGTGCTATTTATATGCACTCTATTATCACAATTTATCATTTAAGAAAATTCCCTGACAGATCTTTTACAAAAAGGACTGGAAGAAGCAATAATTCACTGATGATACAGAACAATAGTACTTCCCAATATGTTAACGGATTCCGACGTTTTAAAAGCATTTCACTATGAGCCACAAAAAGAAATCTAAAGTTGTGATTTCTATAGAGAAAATTTGACTCGTTCCTGTGGCAAATTTCCCCGTCAGGGTCTCCAAGAGGCTCGCGTACATGGGTCAGGCTCAGACGAGCCCACTGTGGCCCAAGCTGAGTCACCACGGACCCACGACCCAACCAATCTGAAGGGACCCATTGGGGCTCAGCTACCCCGGGAGGCTGTGTGCATCCCTGGGCAGAAGTGAATTCTCTGACAAGCCCCCTCAGAACAAAACCAGGGCTCTTCTCCATACCCTGCAAAAATGTGGTTTCGGGGATGCCTGGGTGGCTCAGTTAAGCATCTGACTCTTGATCTCAGCTCAGGTCTTGATCTCAGGGTTGTGAGTTCAAGCCCCGCGTAAGGCTCCACACGGGTGTGGAGCCTACTTAAGAAAAAGAAAGTGAAAAGAAAGTGTGGTTTCATACTGAAAGTCACTGCCCAAAATAAAATATAAAAATAAATCCACCAAATTAATTTTTCCAACCCATTTATCTTCTTGTTTTCAAGCACCATCTGTGGGTGTTGAGTTCAAGAGTTAAATCTTGTTGTAAGGTTTGATAAATGACACTCACTGAGCTCCACGAATCACACCGAACTGAATTAAGTAGAGCATTTTTATGTTAGTTTTTGAGTTTGAATTTGGATAAACAAAATAAACAGAAAGAAAACCCAAGGTCTTCCCTGAAGGGACACTCCCTAAGTGAACAAGTGGCTCCCTCTTGTGGCAAAAGTGAGCCTCACATGACAGAGAGGCGGCATGGGGGGGTGGGTGAAGGGGCGCTTTGCTTCACACCCCATTCATTCCCCCCAAATTAGGCAGTTCCATTAAAATGACCCTGAAGTTCACTAAATACACACTGTCAGGGCAGGAGCGTCCCATGCACTGGGACTTGAGAGGGAGGTGAGAATGTGCACCGAAATGTGCCCAGATTAATAAAGGCCACTTTTTAATAAAGGAACAACTTGAGGCACCTGATCTCAGGGTTGTAAGTTCAAGCCCCACACTGGGTGTAGAGATGACTTAAAAATAATAAAATCTGGGGCAAGTCGGTTAAGCGTCAGCCTTCGGCTCAGGTCATGATCCTGCTGGGTCCCAGGATCGAGCCCCGCGTCGGGCTGCTTGCTCAGTGGGGAGCCTGCTTCTCCCTCGGCCATTCCTCCTGTTTGTGCGTGCTCATTCTCTCTGACAAATGAATGAAATCTTTAAAAATAGTAACAAAATCTTTTAAAATAAATAAACAGCTTGACCTTTTCACACATGTGACCTCATCGGCCACCTCCAAGTGCAACAACACGCAATGCCCCCCACGGCTTCAGAAATACCTTCAAAAAAGCCCTGTACCAACGAACAGGTTTTAAAAGAAAACCCAGGACTTTTTGTTCATGCTAATAGCCATATCAAAAGACTTCAACTGTGAAAAAGACGAGCTATTTTTCCCACTGAGAGAGGAGGCAGCCTCCACGGGATTTAAGCCCTGGGATATCTTACTCCTGGGGCAGGTTCCTCAGCTTGAATGGTTCTCATCTGGAACGAACAGGGCATTTTCGTCCCTTTTTCTTCTTCATTTTTTCTTTCTCTTTTTTAAGATTTTATTTATTTATTTGACAGAGGGAGCCAGCGAGAGAGGGAACACAAGCAAGGGGAGTGGGAGAGGGAGAAGCAGGCTTCCCGTGGAGCAGGGAGCCCAATGCGGGGCTCGATCCCAGGCCCCTGGGATCATGACCTGAGCCGAAGGCAGACGCTTAACAACTGAGCCACCCAGGCGCCTCTTGTCCCTTTTTCTGGATCACCCTTCCTCCTCCCAACACACTAAAACTCAAGGCACCATCTGTTATAAATCTGGGTAGTGAAGTGGTCAAGGTCAAGTCTGAGAGTGAAGTGCTAGTATTTTGCCGCTTTTGTGGTCAAAGGACCTCCAGAAAGCTGACGGAAAAACAAGGTCATTTTTTGACATAATATTCACCATATTAAATGATATGTTAAAATGAAAAGGTTGGTTCCAATCTCTCAGGACCCTTTTTAGAGCTCGTGTGACAAATTTAGGGAATTAAAGAGTCCCAGATTACATGATACGTTCAACCCCAATACACCATATTCACCTGGAACCGAAGTGCGGTGCTTGGTTACGATGCTCTCGTTAGAGAATCCTTCACGTAGGACAAAGAGGAGACGCTGATTTTAACAGAAATTCCAAATGTTGGAATGTTTTTAGAAGCATGTATTTGCCAGACCTTGGTTTTACACGGCGGAGTGGGAAACGTGAACATGAATCTACCAGTGAGCCCTGCCCACCCCTCCTCGGGGTGCAGGGACTCGGAATCCGCCTGGCCCGCTCACCAGCAGCCACCGCACAAGGCTGGGGAAGGAGGGTGTGCCCCTCACTGCTGCCTTCTCAGTTTCTGGATGAATTCAGATGCGTGTCTGTTGGCATTTGCCCCATACAGAACCAAGTACTGTAGTGAAAATAAGACAATAGCCCTCCTTTCCCAGATCACTCTCCTACAAAAAGCAGGTTTTTCTGAGCAGGTGTGAGTCCTTACTTACCAAGTCTTGGAGTGGGAGCAGCGGTGACCAGAAACAGTGCTGTGTCCTAGCTATGGCGTCCCCTCGGGTGTCCTACAAAGAGTGGACTTTCCAGGGCATCTGAGAACTCAGCTGATGAGAGGTAGCTGTACAACAGTGATGGTTAATTTTACATCAGCTTGACTGGCCGAGGGACGCCCGGATGCCTGGTAAGACATTATCTCTGGGTGTGTCTGTAAGAGCGTTTCCAGAAGCGAACTGGTAGCGTGAGGATCGCCCCTGCAAATCTGGGTGGGCATCATCCAACCCGCGTGGGGCCTGAACGCAAGGAGGCAAAGAGACCTCCATCTTCTGCCCTCAGACATTGTGCTCCTGGTTCTTGGGCCTTTAGATTTGAACCAGGAGCGCTGTCAGCTTCCATAGGCGTCAGGCCTTCCCCACTGACATTCCCAGTTCTCCAGCGTGCAGATGGCAGATGGTGGGACTTCCCAGGCTCCACTA
This sequence comes from Ursus maritimus, assembly GCF_017311325.1. Classification (NCBI taxonomy): domain Eukaryota; kingdom Metazoa; phylum Chordata; class Mammalia; order Carnivora; family Ursidae; genus Ursus; species Ursus maritimus. The sequence continues at coordinate 4,917,905 of NW_024424452.1, read as the reverse complement.
TCGCATGAGCAAACTCCTCTAAGGACTACCCTTGTCTGTCTGTATCTCTGCATCCTGCTGGTTCTGTTTCTCTATACAGCAACTGATGTGGAAGGAGCAGAGACATGCTTCCTCCAAGTCTCCTTACTGATCAGCAGTGGTAGAGTGCTGGCAGACTTCAGTGTAATAGAACATAAGCTTCCAGAGTTAGAAAACAGAGCCTAATAAAATCTTTAAAAAAACAAAAACAAAAAAATGGGGGGGGGACGCCTGGGTGGCTCAGACAGTTAAAGATCTGCCTTCGGCTCAGGTCATGATCCCAGGGTCTTGGGATCGGGGCCCCACGTCCAGCTCTGTGCTCAGCAGGGAGTCTGCTTCTCCCTCTGCCTCTGCCACTCCCCCTGCTTGTGAGCTCTCTCCCTCACCCTCTCTCTGACAAATAAAACATTAAAAAAGAAAGAAAGAAAAGAAAAAGAAAGAAAACAGAGCCTACGGGCACCTAGATGGCAGTTGGTTAAGCGTCCACTTGATTTCGGCTTAGATCCCAGGGTCCTGGGATCGGGGCCCCATGTCCAGCTCTGTGCTCAGCAGGGAGTCTGCTTCTCCCTCTCCTTCTGCTCCTCCCCCCAACTCTCTGTCTAAAATAAATCAATAAATTTTAAAGGGAAAAAAAAAGGAAAGAAAAAACAGAGCCTATTCCCCAATCTTCAAACAAATCACTCATTATCTGAGAGCAGGAATAGTAGGCAGGAGACGGGAAAACAGGATAAATCCACTGCCTTAAAAAAAAAAAAAACCCAAACCTGAAAGCGTGAATCAGTTAATTGGAGAATTCCCCTGTCAATACCGTGGTGAGGCACAGCTGCCCTAGAAAAACGCCTTATATTGTTACGTAACTAAACACTTTGAAAAATTAACTGTAAAGAGCTACTCAAGACACCACCAGAGCAAGACTGCAGCAAAGCCCGCTCTTGCTCCCGTAAATAACGGATCTGTTTACCGGAAGAAAACACAGCACTCGAGGACTCCTCAGACCCCATGGGCGCGTGCTCTAAAGATGGCAACACGTGGGTCGGACGCAGCGGGGCCGCCACACACCCTCCCAACCCCACCCAGACACCTCCCTTAAATCGCCTGCCTCGCTAAGGCAAGATCATTTGTTCCAAGAAGAGGAAAAGTGTATCCCGTGAAGACAGCCTATCCTATGCAGCAAGCCCCTTTGCCAAGTCTTTTCTCGGCAAATTTCGGTCAATCCGATGCAGAGCTCAAGAAGTTTGCAGAGTTTGAAGCACAAATGCCTTTTTAATTGATCTATCAAGTTTTGATAATAAAATTGGGAAAAAAAAGAGTTAACATGTTAGAAGCAGAGAGGAGCCAAGTAGAAGCAAGCATCCTATTAAATTCTAGGTCTCTAATTTCAAATGTCTACGCTGAATATATCGCGGATGGCATGTAGTTCAAAGCTTCCACCACTCGCCAGGGCCGAAGAGCACTGTTTCCAGCTCTGAGCTCATTGGATTGCTTAGGACACCCCTTAATTCTCTCTTTGGATGGTTTAAAAAGGGAGAATTTTTAAATTATCTATGGGAGAATATAGGGAGAGTTCTACAGAATGTTTCTTTTTCAATGTAAAACTATAGTAAATAGTCTGTGTTGGAATACACAGTGATTGACAACAAGCTCCAAGTAAACATGCCTTCTTACTCACAAAGCCAGTAGTCCTACAGTAAGGATCTATTTAAATGCAAGTTTCTGAATTTCTAATTCGTTCTTAACTTGCAACTTCATAATCACTTCAACACCTCACTGTTCATTGCAATGTTAAAAATTATGATTTCCAAATGTGAATAACCAAGCCCCAAGATTTTGTACTATGGGAAGTGCTTCTAAATTTAAAATGATTGTGTTCAATCCTTAAGAGCAGAATCTATAATGGCAAAAAAACAAACAGAACCATACAAACTTAACTCCTAAAGCAAACTTCCCTCAGTTTTCATTGCCGAAATGATACAACCGGAAAAATTCCAAGTGACTTCTCACTTTTAGGTCCATGGACCCCCATGTTTATAGCAGCATTACTTACAATAGCTAAGATACGGAAGCAGCCCAAGTGTCCATCGATTGATGAATGGATAACGAAGGTGTGGTATGTGTATATGTGTGTATAATATTTGTCATAAAAAAGAATGGGATCTGGGGCGCCTGGGTGGCTCAGTCGGTGACGTGTCTGCCTTCGGCTCAGCTCATGATCCCCGAGTCCTGGGATCGAGCCCCGCGTCAGGCTCCTTGCTTGGCGGGGAGCCTGCTTCTCCCTCTGCCTGCCGCTTCTTCTGCTTGTGCTCTCTTTCCGTCTCTTTGACAAATAAAATCTTAAAAAAAAAAAAAAAAAGAACCTTGCCATTTGCAATGACATGGATGGAGCTAGAGTGTACTATGCTAAGCGAAATTTAAGTCAGAGAAAGACAGCATATGATTTCACTCATACGTGGAATTTAAGAAACAAAACAAGCAAAGGGGGGGAAAAGGACAAACCAAGAAACGATTCTTAATTCTAGAGAGCTGATGGTTAACAGAGGTGGGGTGGGTTAAACAGGTGATGGGGATTAAGGACAGCACCTGTCATGAGGAGCACCAGGTGAATCACTAGACTGTGCACCTGAAATTAGTATTACACTATATGTTAACTGGAATTGAAAACTTAAGACTTATCCCTTTTATAACTCAATCATGGAAACAATTTATCTGAACTTCCTATACTAATTGCCTCAGTTATAAAAATGTTTATCGAAGGCCTTATTTTGTAAAGTCATGAAACTTCATATAGTGCATTATCATCACTGCTCCACCCCAGACCTTCCCACAGGAGAGGCCTGTCTTCGAACAGGAACTGGACACAGTGCCAAAGGGAAAAATCTCGGCCAAATGTATGTGTATTAAAAAATTATTTTTTAAAAGATTTTATTTATTTGCCAGAGAGAGAGTACAAGCAGAGGGAGAGGGAGAAGCAAACTCCCCGCTGAGCAAGGAGCCCGATGTGGGACTCGATCCCAGGACCCCGGAATCATGACCTGAGCTAAAGGCAGAGGCTTAATTGACTGAGCCATCCAGGTGCCCCATGTATTAAAAAATTAAAGAAAAAAGTTGTTATTGTGAACATTCCCCCATTCAAGAAAAACACAACTTATTCTAATATAACCACATGAAGACATTCCAAATTTATTTAGCACTGGATACTAAATAGAGAATTCCATATTTGCTCTTTGCAACTGGTTGAAAATTTCTGTTCTTGCAATTTACAAAACAGAGTAAAACAGTCGATGGGTCACAGAAAATTTTTTCCCAAAGGAGTAGACTTAGTTTAAAACAAAGAAGCGGCAGTGGGGGGGGGGGGGGGGGGGGGGAGATGGGGGCTGGACAAGAAAACAGTTCCCATTTTTAAACAATTCCGGGTTCTCACCTCACCATCCCTCGGTGACCCCAAACAGAGAGCCCACTAAGCAGGGCTCTCACTGCCCAACCAGGACAGCGTCCTTCGCACCGGCCATGATCACCGTGAGGGCCGCCCCAGAGGATCACAACACGTTCTCACTATGTCCTGGGAGGAAAGTGAGAGCAGAGTTCCGACCTGGCTTCGAGGGTTGTCTTTCAAGCTCTGCGTCCGGTCTTCTCCGTCAGCAGCCTACTTGGACCGGTGCTAAAAGACTTTTCAGTATGAGGAAGACAGCGCTGATAAAAGACAAGGTGAACTGAGACGACGCACGTAAAAGAAGACATTTATTATGCTAAACAACACGTTTTATTTTTCGTTTTCCCCAAACACTAAAACAGCACATGGCAAGTAAGCACACAAACGGAGAGAAGCAACCAGTCACCCCCAAAATGGTTAAGTCTTACTTTGGGACTCCTGAAAGACTCATGCTCTGAAGGGACCTTCACCGGAGTTCTCAACCACCAGAGGGGTTACCTCAGCAAAAATGTTAGTGTGAGAGATACGTCTGCTCCTGGAAACCGGAAACTTTCTACGGGGGCGATACGAGGTCTGTCTCCCCCTGACTGAGCTACCGCAGGTGGTCTCGAGGTCGTTTCTATTTCTGGTGACACAGCTAGGGCTCCTAGCTTGAGAAAGGATTATACTAAAAGGACACTGAATATTGCAACTTTCACCATAGGGCCTCCATTTAAACCACATTTCAAGGGGAAGGAATGGGATGTGAGAAAAGAAATCAAATTTGCTGCAGACCGAAATTATTCTACAGAATGCAGAAATGGTGGCAGGGCCGAGAGCAAGTAGGGAAGGGCTGACTTGAACAAACGGCCACTCCTACCCGATGATCAGTCTGAGGAGACAGTATCTGGGATGGGAGCCCTTTAGAATGAGCGTTGAAGACATATAAAGAATGTTGTTAAATCTTTACGCTGAACCTGACATTTACAGGGTCTATGAATGTTCTCCTTGAAATGGTATCCCAATACTGAATGTCTTTCAAGCACAAGTTAAAACATGTTCAAAAATCTCCTGTCACACAAACCAACTTCCCATGAGTTTAAATTCCACTTAAAGTTTGTCTGATCATACAAACTGAAGCAGGAACTTCTGTTCGCATCCAGACTCAGCATGAAAGAAATCATTCTAAGACAACTTTTAAAATTAATCTCACTATCTTTATTGTTCTGCTTGCTCCTTAACTATGGCGCAACGGCTTTGCTATTTCAAAAGCTGGTAGAGCCAGTAACCCCAGTATTATCTGCAGATCGTTTGAGGTGCTTTTTACACTTGAAAGCATTTTCTTGTATTCTACCATTTGCTCTGAAAACAGGGGCTCTGCGGGGCCAAGGAAAACACATTTTGTCTCATCATTCAGGAAAACTTCAGGGCGTGCGTGCAGCAGTGCAGACAGGACGAAATGCAGGCCACACAGTTCCAACTCAAAGCCCAGCCCCTCTAGAAGAGCACTTGGCGGTTGCTCCTCAGAAACCCCCGTTTCTGACCGTTTCTGAGGGCACGGCAGTCCTGACGCCCAAGGCTCTCCTGTGTGGCACCATCCTCTGCGGCTGTCGGTGGCCCTGGGCCCTCCTCCCAGCCAGTCCCTCACCAGAGCTTCCCCCACTCCGCAGGACACCCCAGCAAAATGCTCTTCTGTGGGCGCATGGAACACACGCACAGTCTTGCTCTGACCCACTGCGGAAGCTGAATTTCTTCGTAATGATTCTTTCCAACGTGGAAGCGCACTGTTGCTGCTGTGAAGCAAGAGGCTGGCCTCACTCAGAGTATTTTTCATTTCCATTGATAACTCCTCCTTTCGTGAATTTCCAGCCACATCGGCCGCAGGTGTGTGCGTCCAGGAGGAGGAAGGCGTATCTGTCGCGCAAGGCCTCTCCCGCTGTGCTCTTTCAAATCCATACAGAAGCCTGTCTGAGTCCTTGCTGGCCCCCTGCACCTTCCCGAGGCAGGTGCCCGGAGCCCCCACTCTGTCCCTCATGCTGTGTATCCTCCGACGTGGTGAGCCTGATGACACTCCTGTCAGTAAGTGGAAGGCCTTCAGTGGATCTCAATATGAACCTGGAAGAGATAATCAAATTAAAGTATTATTATGAAGACGGAGCCTTAAAAGAGCCACACATACCAAGTACTTCCTAACAAATGTGAAGATCTCTTTAACAGTCTCTGGTACAAGGATTCCTACATTTTGAAAGAAAACAGGATGACAGCCTACCAATTAGAGATCACAACAAAAAGAACATTAAAAAAAAAAAAACAGTACTTTACTAATGCAGTGTTTCCTAAAAATACTTAACACACACACACACACACACACACACACTCACTCACTCTTAGGCTTTGTCCTTTTCACAGCTATTTAGTTATTTCTGTGGGTTCAATAAAAATCTGTCCTCTCTTTAATCAGGACGCGTAACTGGATGACTCAGTTGTGCAAACCAAGGCCCTACCTGATGTGTCCTATTTGAGAATGATTCTCAGTGACTCAAGCATGACAAGCCACTTTTAAGGAATCAAGGTCAACATTATCTACAGATCTAATGGCCACAACGCCCTCCAGGAAAAACCAGCGTGGAGGGGTCCTGGCCTACAACATCTCAGCCTCAAGGTGGTAAGGAAGATCACTGGCTGGCAGGTCAGGAACCTCAGCAAACTTTGGAGCCTTGATAAGAGAAGAATTCACCCGAATTTATAGGTACTACAAGTGAAAACATGGTGGAGAAAGTTTCCTGGGCTTACCTCCCTACTCTCCGACTAGCTCAGTCCGAGATTCTGTGTGAAAACTTCGGGACAGAAGTTGATATGTGACCTCAGCGGTTGTTCAAGAGCAAACTCAAGGTGGCCCATATGGTTAACACTCTTGCTGCACCTGCAACCCTAATGGGACCAGCCTTTTTCTGTGACCAAGATTCATCTCTCCTTGACATCACTATGCCCCCCAATGGCGAAGATGTGTCAGGAAAGGCTGTGAAAGGGCCTTCAGATGGGCAAACAACAAGCTGACGTGGCGTGCTGTCCAGTGCATCCTTGGGTTACCTAAGTTTACGGGGCCCTGCACCTGTCTGAGCTGCTTTATGACTCTGAGTTGTAAAAAATGTGACAGGAAGGCAAAAGATTTCTTATCCAAAGAAATTAAAAATTTTGTTCAGAGGAATGCAATTGATTATTATCCTGTGGATATGGACCAGTTTTTACATCCATTTGTACTTCACTTTGGCGTTCCTGATTACATATGTGTGTATGTTTTGTCTAAATTCTCCTTTAAACTGATTATAACATCTCACTAGTTTCCTCATTAATTGATGAGTTAAAAAAAAATGTTAACCCATGTTCCTTTAAAAAAAAAACCATAAGCCCAGAGCATTAATACATGAAAAATAAAGAAATACATAAACTGTATTTAGCAATTTTTCTAAGAGGCCAGCCTAAGGAAGAGCACTCTAACGAGAACACACTACTCTGCTGGGAGAAAGGAGGGATGGAAATGTGGGACGTGAGGCAGAAGCCTGAGAGAGGACAGCTGGTCTCCCAGAGGAAGACAAAGACGACGCCCAAGAGCGCAGAGTCAGGGAGCAACAAGCATGCAATTCAGAGCCAGAGAAATACGCACAAGGAGAACCAGCTGTAGCTGAGAGGCATGGCTATGGGGACAGAGAAATGGGGGGCAGGAAGCTGCAGTTTCTCTAACCAGGGGAACTAGCTAGGTAAGTGTGTGTGTTACATTTTTTAAAAATGTAAAGAGAATACACTGGGAAGAAAATAAACAATTATCAGAGGCTGAAGCAGAAGCAAAAAGAGCAAAGGGAGGGGCGCAAAGCCAACCAGGGCTCACGAGAGGCGCTGGTCGTGGAGTAAGGAGCGTGGCCTCCATCAGCAGGCGATGCAGAGCCACTGAGGGACGTTTGGCCGGGAGACATTGGCCAGATCTGCATTTCCGATTAATTCCTTGGCTGCGGTGTGGTGGCTAGACTGGAAAGGAATCACAGCAGACAATGAGGAGGCTATTCCAATAGCGCAGGGAAGGGGTGGAGGCTGTGGGTGAAGAGGAGAGAGAAAATATTTTTCCACTTGGTGGCTGACGGATGTAGAAAGGGAGAGGACCACAGGTTTCTCTGGCTTTCACTTCTGGGTAATGAAGGCATCACGAACGGGGAATAGAGAGGAGCAACAGGTCTGGAGGGACGTCAAACAGCTCAGATGGGGACACACAGAGTTTGGGAGAACTGGGCAAACATCTGGATTATTAATAAAGTTGTTAGCTCAAGAGTGATGTCAGAGCTGGGGACTAGATTCTGAAGTCGCCACCTTTGGGGAGGTGGATAAAAAAGAGAAGATGGTAAGGTACAGAAGGCCAGGATCTCCAAGATCTAGCGAGGACCCCACAGCCACCAAGGAGGAAGATTCAAAGCACCTCGAGAAACTCCGTGTCACAGACGCTAAGAGCATCCTGTGCTTCAAAAAACAGGGCAGTCAGATGTGTTTCCTGCACAACCTACTCAGCTCCAAATCAACTCTAAACTTCATACGATCTTCTAGTCCAGCAGTCGCTCAACAGGGTGACCCCACCTCAAGGAGTAGGGGGAAAATACCAGATCTCTGCCTAGTTCGTTTTATCCCATTCCCTTTGTAACTTTTTCTTTTTTTTTTTTAAAGATTTTATTTATTTATTTGACAGAGAGAGACAGCCAACGAGAGAGGGAACACAAGCAGGGGGAGTGGGAGAGGAAGAAGCAGGCTCACAGCGGAGGAACCTGATGTGGGGCTCGATCCCACAACGCCGGGATCACACCCTGAGCCGAAGGCAGACGCCTAACGACTGCGCCACCCAGGCGCCCCCCTTTTTAACTTTTTCTAAGTTTTACAATATATACCATATTTTGGTGGAGCAAAATATATAGTTTATAAATACATACATCTCTGTATATCCGTAGGACACTCTCAAAACTTCCTACCGACAGAAATACGATAAAATATGAAATATGATAAAAACTACAGAACTGATAAAAATGTATTTGAACAGTATAAAGCAGTACACAAATGTAAGATGCAATTTTTTAAAAACCGAGCTATAACTAACACTACATTAGTTTCGGGTGTACAACATGATGGGTCAATATCTGTATATACTGCCAAATGATCACCACGAGTCGACATCCATCACCACACATTACATTTTTTTTTCTCGTGATGAGAACTTTTAAGAGGTGCAATCTTGTAAGCGTGAATTCCGGCTATAATTCAAGACAGTTGACCCTTGAAAACCCAGGTTTGAATTGCACGGGTCCACTTATATGCAGGTCTTTTTCAACAAATACAGTACAGTCCGGTAAAATATTTTCTCTTCCTTATAACACTCTTTTCTCTAGATTACTTTTTCTAAGTATACAGCATATGACACAAAATATATGTTAATTGATGGGGCGCCTGGGTGGTTCAGTCATTAAGCGTCTGCCTTTGGCTCAGGGCGTGATCCTGGGGTTCTGGGATCCAGCCCCACATCGGGCTCCTCTGCTGGGAGCCTGCTTCTTCCTCTCCACTCCCCCTGCTTGTGCTCCCTCTCTCGCTGGCTGTCTCTATCAAATAAATAAATAAAACCTTTAAAAAAATATACATATATATGTTAATTGACTGTTATTGGTAAGTTAGGTTTTTGGGGAGTCAAAATTTATACATGGATTTTCAACTGCACAGCGGTCCTAACTCCTACCATCGTTCAAGGGTCAAATGTACTTTCAAAGTTTACTCCGTCAAAATCTAGTCAACTTCTCTGGACAGTTCTTTCAAGTTAACTTTCCAAAGCACATTCTTTCAAACCTTCCATTTATTTTACTGATTCGAAATGTACTAAGAATGAACATTTTCCTGAAATGGAAGCATTCTCAAGTATATATATACATATATATGCATATGTGTATGTGTAGGTATATATTTTTTAGATTTTATTTATATGAGTGAGTGAGCCTGCGCGAGCATGCCCTCAAATATATTTTTAATACATATTAAAATAGATATTAAAAAAAATTCTTAAGGGCACCTAGATGGCTCAGGTCATGATCCCAGGCAGCATCTGGGGATTGAGCCCCACGGGCAGGCTTCCCTACTCAGCAGGGAGTCTGCTTTTCCTCTCCCTCTGCCCCTCGCCCTGCTCATGCTCTCTCTCTCACAAATTTTTAAGAATCTTTAAAAAAATAATAAAATAAAAAATTCTGAAGAAAAACATCACTTAATAGGTGCCAACTCTCAGGAAAATTAGTTTGTTTCTTTGCTTCTTTCTTTCTTTTTTAAAGATTTTATTTATTTATTTGACAGAGAGAGACAGGCAGCGAGAGAGGGAACACAAGCAGGGGGAGTGGGAGAGGAAGAAGCAGGCTCATAGCGGAGGAGCCTGATGTGGGGCTCGATCCCATAACGCTGGGATCACGCCCTGAGCCGAAGGCAGACGCTCAACCGCTGTGCCACCCAGGCGCCCCAAGAAAAGTAGTTTCTAACTACTTTAAGTATGTCCTCATACAAGGCCTTAGTGCTGTTCAGAAAGATGAAGTATTTCCAGAATTGTGTTAAAACACTTTAGCTAAGTTACCGCTGATTATGTATTTAGTAATGTTAGATTTCGTTGTTTACTGAAGATCTAGTTCTTAAGCAAATTCAGTAGTAAATTATGTATCTAATCTCTTGACAAAAATACTTCAGGTCAGTGAAAACATTGTGGCTCTGATCCCTCAACTAGCCAATCAAAACTTCTGATACTAGACACACACATTACTCACATTTTGAGAGCCAGAAATAATTTTCAAATAATTTCTAAACAAGTGAAATATTTTTTATTGAGGTATAGTTGACACACTATAGATTAGTTTCAAATGTACAACAAAGTGCCTCGGCCACCCTGTACATGATGCTCTCCTCACAAGCGTAGCTACCACCTGTCACCATACAACACTACCATAATATATGCTGTACCTTCCTCGCCCCTGACTTATTCATTCCGCAACTGAACGCCTGCCTGTACCTTCCACTCCCCTTCAGCCATTTTTCCCATCCTCCCACCACCCCCGTCTGGCACCCATCAGTCTGTTCTCTGTATTTACTGGTCTGTTTCTTTTTTGGTTTGTTCGTTTGTTCTGTTTTTTAGATTCCACATATAAGTGAAATCATGTGGTGTCTTTGTGAAATATTTTAATAACTTATTCTCACTCTACTACATACATAGGTACATTACATTGTACCCAATTATATAATTAACTGTCCTTAGCCCTAGAAATCTCATCTCGACCCCCACCCCCCGGGGGTTAAGCCTACAAAATAATAAGCAGCATAAGCTCTGGCAAACAAACTTATCCACCAACACGAGACCATCAGAGTAAAGGAAGGAGTCTATTTTGAAGTTCAAGACACTAAGATTCAGAAAAAATAAAGTGCAGTGCTGGGAGTAAGTTCCTGAATGTACTTCCTCACCCCATACCACCCCCCCCCCAAAGGTAAGAAAGATTGAAAATGGAACACCAAAACCAGAGGGGTGATGTGCAAGGGAAACAAGATTATCTGGGTGTGTCCATGATCTCCGGTGCAGACAGGAGAAATCATCCTCCACAAAAATCCCAGCCTGCTGGAGGCAGCTGACCTGCTGCATGACAATAGGCCTGACCCAATTAGGCAGCTGCGACCTCTTGGACTGCTGTCACCTTACCTTCTCCAACCTGAGCTATTAATGGCCTCAGGGACCCGACAGTCTGGATACACTGCTCTGTAAACTAAAAATAACCTGGCCTCTATGCTTCTGAAAGCCAGCTGGCAAGGCTATTCCCAAAGGGGGCTGGGAAGAAGACATAGCTCAAAGAGGAGGGTTGGGAAAACAATGCACTTAGAGTGGGGTCCTGCCTCACAATGGGTTGCAAACAGGCTCCAGGCCCATGTGGACCTCGCCTGGCTTCCAGAGCTTCCAGATGTGATCGTCAGTATACATCACTGTGCTCATGATGAAAACAATCAGACTGAGGAGGTGACCAAAATACATTCCTCACATTGCTGCCCAGCATAGGGCACCTGGCTGGCGCAGTCCATAGAGCATGTATGTAACTCCTGATCTCGGGATCGTGAGTTCAAGCCCCATGCTGGGTGTTGAGATTACTTAAGGAAATACAAAACAAAATTTAAAAAAATAATAAGACTTAAAAAAAAGGGGGTGCTACCCAGCTCAGAGGATGAGAAACAGGAACAACTCAGTCACCTCCACATTCAGCTGAATCATAACCACAGGAAACACTAAGAGTGCTGAGTTCCTATGACCAATCATTCAGCACATCCGAATCAAACCTGCCCTTAAAAAGCCAGTTGTGCAACTCCTGCTAGCCACCACCCTGTTTCCTCCTTCTCTCACCTGCCTGCTAAAGGTGCGCTCAGACGTGGGCTGTCTTCAGGCCATCCTCTGTCCTCAGCGTGCTGTGGGAACTCACTGTGTGAACACCTGGCATCTTCTCTGACCAGCGTTCCATAAACAGCAGCTACCATCATCATCATCAAGAGCGTTTTAGGGAACGAACCACAAAATGGGGCTGGGGGTTCTGTGAAGCAGAAGACGCAGGAGTGACCACTGGATGGCAACATGGCAGTGGCCTCAACAGACCGCGTGTTTCCGTGGAGGAGAAGCCGAGGCCCAGGCTGCAGTGGCCGACAGTGAATGCAGAGCATTTTAACTTTTAAAATTATTTACAAATGCGAATAAGTTTTCCTTCAGGACTCTACTCCTACGATTTTCTGCTACAGATTCAATCAGGAAGTGTTCACTGAGCTCCTACCCTGGGCCAGGCACTGGTGTTAGGACAAACAGGGCTCTTCCTGAAGCCTACTTTCTAGTTAACATACACTCATAGACAAAAATGTCATTCACATGGTTTCACGGCAGTGCAATTTGGATACATATCACAGGAGATTCATAAACACACACACATACCTTTTCTTAAACCAGGATAAAATAGGGTGGAATTCCTCGTAGCCTAAGAGTTGGGAAGCCCCCCCCCCTTTTTTTTAAGATTTTATTTATTTATTTGCCAGAGAGAGAGAGAGAGAGAGACAGCATGCGCACAAGCAGGGGGAGCGGCCGAGTTAGAGGAGAAGCAGACTCCCAGCCGAGCAGGGAGCTGGATTCGGGACTCAATCCCAGGACGCCAGGATCACAACCAGACCCGAAGGCAGACGCTTAACTGACTGAACCACCCAGCCACCCCTGGGAAGGCCTTCTAACTAGGGCAAACCTAAAGTCAAAAAAGATTGTTAAATTTGACTACATAAAAATAAACATCAGGGGTGCCTGGCTGCCTCAGTCAGTAGAACATGCCACTCTTGATTTCAGGGTTGAGAGTTCAAGCCCCATGTTGGGTGCAGAGATTACTTAAAAGAAAGAAACAAACAAGATTTTTTTAAAAATTAAGGAAGTTCAGTATGTCAAATATAGACCATAAGCAAAGTCAAAACATAATAACTAAAAAAATAAAAATAAACCACTTTTCAACTGTTACCTAACAGATATAAGGTTCTAAGAAATTAAGACCATCAACAATCAACAGAAAAATGGGTAAAGAATATGGGTAGTTCACACACAAAAAAAGAAATGTGAACCAGTCTTTCTCTGACATACCACGTAAGTACGTAAGGAAGGCGTGTTGGCTCAAACAACAATATACACCCACAAGCCAACCACTTCCAGCATCTCCCCTGCTGGGGCCCTGATCAGGAGTCACCACGGTGTCCCTCCCTCCCCACTCCCCAGAGTCTGCCTGCTTCCACCCTCAACTCCGAAGTGCAGTAACAGTGATCCTTCCGAAATGGTTAAACACAAGATTACCATATGACTTAGCAATTCCACTCCTATATCCAAGAGAAATGAAATCATGTCCATACAAACCTTATACGTGAATGCTCCTAGCAGCATTACTCACTCGTAATAGCCAAAAGTGAGAACAGCCTGAATGCCCAACTGATGGATATAAAAGACAAGAAGAGGCTGTGGAAGTGTCATAGACTGGAGGACACGGGGCAACTAAATGCAGGAAAAGGACACAGTGGGAAAACCTGGTGAAACCCCAATGTATCGGACCATTGTTCATCTCTGAGTTTTTAACTGTGCTGTGGCAGAGTTAGCCTCTGGCCGTAGAAGGTGGGTAAAGGGCCTATGGGAGCTCTCTGCACTATTTTTGCAACCTTTCTCTAAGTCAAATCATTTCAGAGTAAAAAGTAAAAAAAAACCAAAAAAGTGATCCATCCTGGTTTGAATTTTGTTAAAAATACTTCAGTGTGGGGTGAGGAGATGAAGATGGCATAGGCTTGAGGAAAGAGATCAAACAAGATTAGCAAAGAGTTGATCCTTACTGAAAAGGGGTGATGGAAATATAGATATGTGTGTATATATACACATACATATATATATGGTTCATTATACTACTCTATTTTTGTGTATATTTGAATATTCCAATAAAGCTTTAAAAAAATAATCCTTCAAAAAAGTAAATCACATTAAGTCCCATCTCAGTGAAATATCTCCCACTTCACTCAGACTACAAGCCAAAGTCTTCACAAAGGTAGGAGCCACCGTCCCATGTTCCCCCGTCCCCCAGTTTGTTACTGTGATCATATAAGAACAGAATTAAGAACACTCTAGGGGCGCCTGGGTGGCACAGCGGTTAAGCGTCTGCCTTCGGCTCAGGGCGTGATCCCGGCAATCTGGGATGGAGCCCCACATCAGGCTCCTCCGCTATGAACCTGCTTCTTCCTCTCCCACTCCCCCTGCTTGTGTTCCCTCTCTTGCTGGCTGTCTCTATCTCTGTCGAATAAATAAATAAAATCTTAAAAAAAAAAAAAAAAAGAACACTCAGAAGGGTGCCTGGCTGGCTTAGTGGGAAGAGCATGTAACTTTTTTTTTTAATCAAGGATTTATTCAAGAGAGAGAGAGAGAGAGAGAGAGAACACACGTGCACGCCAGTGAATGGGGGAGGGGAGAAAGAGAATCTCAAGCAAATGCTGCCCTTTTCCATGTGAAAGCAATTCATTTTTATCGGCCCTAACAAACTAACAGAAGGTGCTATGGTCTGAATGTCCCCCCAAATTCATATGCGGAAACTCTAACCTGAAGATGGTGGTATTAAGGAGGTGAAGCCTCTGGGAAGTGTGTAGGTCATGAGAGTAGAGCCTTCACGAATGGGATTAGTGTTCTTACAAAGCGGCCCCACAGAGACCCCACCCCCTTCGACTATGAGAGGACAAGCAAGAAGGCACCTGCTAGGAATCTGGACTCTCACGAGGGCTTGACTATGTGGGTGCCTTGATCTAGGACTTTCCAGCCTCCAGAACTGTGGGAAATAAATGTCTGTCGTTCATAAGCTGCTCTGTCTGTGGAAGTAAAGAACCATGAGTCCTTCTCCACAGATCATTTGAGAAGTAATGCCTAGGCTCTCTCCTGAGTTAGGGCTACTCCCCCCAGGTACAGACAAACACATTTTTTTTTTTAAAGATTTTATTTATTTATGTGACAGAGAGACAGCCAGCGAGAGAGGGAACACAAGCAGGGGAGTGGGAGAGGAAGAAGCAGGCTCCCAGCAGAGGAGCCCGATGTGGGACTCGATCCCGGAACGCCAGGATCATGCCCTGAGCCGAAGGCAGACGCTTAACGACTGCGCCACCCAGGCGCCCCAACGCATTTTTTTTTTAAGATTTTATTTATTTGAGAGAGCACAAGAGTGTGATAGCACAAACAAGGGGGAGTGGCCAGCAGAGGCAGAGGGAGAAGCAGGCTCCTCGCTGAGCAGGGAGCCCTATGCCGGCTCGATCCCAGGACCCTGGGATCACGCCCTGAGCCGAAGGCAGACGCTTAATCACTGAGCCACCCAGACGACCTCCAACAAACACATTTATGAAAAAACAGTTTTTAACCTTACTTTTCTTTACTTTTTTTCCCCAAGACTTTATTTATGTATTTGACTGAGAGAGCGCACACACACAAGCAGAGGGAGCAGCAGGCAGAGGGAAAGCAGATTCCCCACAGAGCAGAGAGCCCCATGCAGGGCTTGATCCGAGGACACGGGATCATGACCTGAGCCAAAGGCAGACGCCTGACCGACTGAGGCACCCAGACACCTCACTTTTCTTCACTTTATATGTGGTTGGTATCTTTTAACATTAGTACACATTGATCTAACACATTTTAGTATCTGCTTGACCCATTACAGGACTTTGTGTAAGACTTAAAAAAAAAAAAAAACCTAACTCAAGGATACAATTCTTTCAAATTTTATGCAGGATGAAAATTTTTTAAACTTCAACCTATTTACATAGGTTGAAAATTTTTCAAAAGTTCACTTGAATGGAAAGATTCCCCAGTGTTTTTATGTTTCCTGCACGTTTGGTACTTATCACCTCAAAGTATGCAATTTAACTCATCTCAGAAGCCAGAACAAACTCTTCACTAGGCTGATGCTTTTGACTTGACTCATCAGGATTTCACAAAGCTTATAAGCTTTTATTTTTTTTATTTTTTAAAGATTTTATTTATTTATTTGACAGAGATAGAGACAGCCAGCGAGAGAGGGAACACAAGCAGGGGGAGTGGAGAGGAAGAAGCAGGCTCCTAGTGGAGGAGCCTGATGTGGGGCTTGATCACAGAATGCCGGGATCACGCCCTGAGCTGAAGGCAGACGCCTAACGACTGAGCCACCCAGGCACCCCGCTTATAAGCTTTTACAACATTTTCTTAATAATCTCTAATTTCCCCCCAATCGAGCAACAGAATAAAACTCATTTCAAGCTGCACTTGACCCTGCAACTAAGATCTTGGGATCTTTACTACTTTATGAATTGTTCAGACATAAGATCATGCAATCTGAGTCAAAGCCAAAGTCCTTTCAATGTTCCTAAACCTCTCAGTCTGAATCTTCTGCCACCTTCTTCATGTTGTTCTGGAACACACCAGGCTTGCACCAGCTGTAGGGTCTTCTCTGCACAAAACAAGATACTCTTCTAACCCAGACATCTCCCCAGCCCCAAGGTTAAAGCCCTCACCGCTGACTTCAGGTTTTGTTCACACGCCACCTAATCAATGAAGCCCACCTGCTCTATTTAGAACGGCAGCCAGCTCTCCCACCCCACCTACACTCCTGAACTCTTCTACCTGATTGGAATGAACGAATAGAGATTTTCAGGTGACAGGCGAACATGGAAAGACAGGGAGTTGTGGACTTAGAGAGTCTATCAGAAAGCAGACTATGATAGAGCAGTCAGAAGCAGAGGGGAGGGGCCTCACAGAGGGAGGAGCCAAAGGAAGCTTCCTGGGCCTGGTCACCACCGGGCAGCGTTGCCCATGCCACGGAAGACAAGGACATCGCTCAGTGTGACAACTATCATCCACTTTCACCATGTCTTTTCTCTAATTTTTTGAGGTGTTCTTCTTTTTTGGGGGGGGGCAAAGGGAGAGAGGACCTTAAGTAGGCTACATACCCAGCATGGGGGGGGGGCTTAATCTTACAACCCTGAGATCATGACCTGAACTAAAATCAAGAGTGAGACACTTAACCGACTGAGCCACCCAGGCACCCTGAGGCCTTCTCTTTTAATTGTTATAAATCTAGGTGACCTGGGCCTAAGATTTTTGATTCTTCCCACAGGTGGCATAACTGAAAAGTTGGAGGCATAACCGGTTACATAGGTTCTCAGTACAATCCACCATCTTGCTTTTACTATTTTTTTTTTAAGATTTTATTTATTTGCCAGAGAGAGAGAGTACAAGGATGGGAAGTGGCAGGCAGAGGGAGAAGAAGGCTTACTGCTGAGCAAGGAGCCCCATGCTGGACTCAATCCCAGGCCCCTGGGATCATGACCTGAGCCGAGGGCAGACACTTAACCCACTGAGCCACCCAGACGTCCCACTAATTTTAATTTAGTATTTCATATAAATTCTCATTTTTCTACTCCTTGTATTTGATTCTGTATAAGTAGGATGCTAATGACTCTAGCAGATTAAGGCTTGCTTGCAAACAATATTTTTTTTCCGAAAATTTTTGAATTTGTTTTTTTCTTAAGCTCACAATCTTTTAAAATGATAAAGCTCCTAGGTTTATAAAGCCCTTTTCCATTGGACAGCTACATGCAAGAGAATGAAACTTGACCACTATCTCACACCATACACAAAAATAAACTCCAAATGGATGAAAGACCTCGATGTGAGACAGGAATCCATCAAAATTCTAGAGGAGAACATAGGCAACAACCTCTACGACATCGGCCAAAGCAACCTTTTTCATGACACATCCCCAAAGGCAAGAGAAACAAAAGATAAAATGAATTTATGGGACTTCATCAAGATTAAAAGTTTCTGCACATCCAAGGAAACAGTCAGAAAAACTAAGAGGCAGCCCACGGAATGGGAGAATATATTTGCAAATGACACTACAGATAAAGGACTGGTATCCAAGATCTACAAAGAACTTCTCAAACTCAATACACGAGAAACAAATAAACAAATCAAAAAATGGGCAGAAGAAATGAACAGACACTTTTCCAATGAAGACATACAAATGGCTAACAGACACATGAAAAAATGTTCAAAATCATTAGCCATCAAGGAAATTCAAATCAAAACCACACTGAGATACCACCTTACGCCAGTTAGAATGGCAAAAATAGACAAGGCAAGAAACAACAATTGTTGGAGAGGATGTGGAGAAAGGGGATCCCTCCTACATTGTTGGTGGGAATGCAGGTTGGTACTGCCAGGCTGGAAAACAGTGTGGAGGTCCCTTAAAAAGTTAAAAATTGAGCTACCCTATGATCCAGCCATTGCACTACTGGGTATTTACCCCAAAGATACAGACGTAGTGAAGAGAAGGGCCATATGCACCCCAATGTTCATAGCAGCAATGTCCACAATAGCTAAATCGTGGAAGGAGCCGAGATGCCCTTCAACAGATGACTGGATTAAGAAGTTGTGGTCCATATATACAATGGAATATTACTCAGCTATCAGAAAGAACGAGTTCTCAACATTTGCTACAACATGGACGGCACTGGAGGAGATAATGCTAAGTGAAATAAGTCAAGCAGAGAAAGACAACTATCATATGATTTCTCTCATCTATGGAACATAAGAACTAGAATGATCAGTAGGGGAAGAAAGGGATAAAGAAAGGGGGGTAATCAGAAGGGGGAATGAAACATGAGAGACTATGGACTATGAGAAACAAACTGAGGACTTCAGAGGGGAGGAGGGTGGGGGAATGGGATAAGCTGGGGATGGGTAGTAAGGAGGGCACGTATTGCATGGTGCACTGGGTGTTATACACAACTAATGAATCATCGAGCCTTACATCGGAAACCGGGGATGTACTGTATGGTGACTAACATAATATAATAAAAAATCATTAAAAAAAAAAAAAAAAAAAGGCTCAGGGCGTGATCCCGGCGTTCCGGAATTGAGCCCCACATCAGGCTCCTCCACTATGAGCCTGCTTCTTCCTCTCCCACTCCCCCTGCTTGTGTTCCCTCTCTCGCTGGCTGTCTCTATCTCTGTCAAATAAATAAATAAAATCTTAAAAAAAAAAAAAATAAAGCCCTTTTCCACCTATTTTCTTATTTAATCATCTTGCATATTAAAGAGGTATCAACTGCCTGAAAAGGTCTACAAACAAATGACGCAGGGGTCCTATGTAAACATGTGGGACACAGCATCCTTTATTCCAGCAGCCACCACGAAGAGACTGGGGACACAGTGGGGTGAGTAAAAAGGCAGCGACCGCAGCTGTCCTCTTGCTCAGATTCTATTTCCCACGGCACTTCCGTTTACAAGAGGCCAGAGTAATTAAACCCTTAAATCTGGTTAATTTAATTAGTGATTTTCCACAAATGAACAGAAACTCTAACCCTGCAGGGGCATTTCAAGTAGCAGCTTAACTATCACAGTGAAGAAGAGAGATACCCTGCTCCCACCCTCTCCCCGCCTCAGCAGAGGAAATGACTGCCGCCGCACACTGGATCAAGCCCGAAATCCAACCTAGAGATCCTCACACAGTTCTTAGCCTGCCCGCCCCCAACGTACCTGGTGACCACTTTGTGCCTCCCCCGCCCCCACCTCACCCGACCTGACTGAACAAGCCCACACACTACTCCTACAGCTCAGCTCTGGGCTTCTCTACAGCTGTGCTGCACCTGGACTGTTACCCCACGTCAAGTACACCAAGTCACTCATCACAGGCTTTTGGGATTGGTGCGCACTGAGCCCTTCTGACTGCCCAAACCACTCCAAATAAAGCTAATTTCCCTCCTCCCAAATGCATCTACCCTCAGTCATTACGATGCAAATTCCTGTTATGAAATTTGTACTTGAATAACAGTTCCTGAGATACTCAAACAACTACAAACAACTGTGAGATGTGGAAACCCTAAGCATCACATTAGAAATGGAGTCCTTTATTCCTTATTGCCTGTGGAACAAGCCAGCCTTCGGTACTCTTGCAATGAAGAGAGCAGAAGTGCAAGATCATACGGATATGGTGATCATGCAAGTCCTCTCTGAAATCAGAACTGAAGTGTGAGACTGTACCAAAGGACTGAACCAAAGGAAGAACAGCTTATGCAAATGCCCAGGGGCAGATATGCAGAGAGTAGTAAGGAAACTGTGAGAAAGAACAATAACCAAGAAGCAACCCAAGTGAGATGTTAAGAGAGGTAAACAAAAGCCAGATCTGCAGAATAAAAATATGTGAAGTGTATTCTGTCTGCAATGAGAAGCAGTTTTATTCTGTTGTTTTGTGGGAAATGACACCTATGTTTAAAAAAAAAAAAAAAAAAAGACCTCTACTGCCTGGTGGAAACAGATGGTCCAGGTGAGCGATAACGGTAGTTTGGACCAGAGGGTAGTCATACATAGTTAAATGGACGTATGACAACGGTAATTTTTTTTTTCAAAACACGGTAATTTTTAACATTATGTACCAGGTTTTCTCTTACAGTAGTTCTTTTTTTTAAAGATTTTATTTATTTATTTGACAGAGAGACAGTGAGAGAGGGAACACAAGCAGGGGGAGTGGGAGACAGAGAAGCAGGCTTCCCGCTGAGCAGGGAGCCCAACGTGGGGCTCGATCCCAGAGCCCTGGGATCATGACCTGAGCCGAAGGCAGATGCTTAACGACTGAGCCACCCAGGCGCCCCACTCTTACAGTAGTTCTTGTAATTCTACATGTGACTGGCAAAGCATTAATGCAATTCTAGACAAAAAGTTCCAAAGTAGGATGGCGGGGGGAGTCAAATACAGCCTACAGACTTGCTTTGGCTACAGTTTACTTTCTTAAAACTTGAGTTAATTTGGTATCTAAAAATCAGTATTTCCAATTTCTCTTGAAAAATCACTAGATCTGGCAAACAACCATTGGCTAGTGGCAACTGGCTAGAGCACAGGTTTTCTGGCTTCCCCCAACCCCCATACCCATCACCTCTGACTCGTTCATACCACCTACTGGAAAGATATTTCAGTTTTCCACTCTTCCAGTCTGGTACCTTAACTTAGGGATGCCAGAAGCCCTTGTTCACATTAGAAGTATCCCAATTTTGATCTTAAAATAGAAAGGCAGATTCCTCTCATCTCACCTTAACACAATTTTGATCAAGAATTGGTTTTACGTAGCCTGCCATCACCAGTGACAGGCACCAAAAAACCTAAGGGTCGAGGCGCAGAGACAATTCCATCCTGATACAACCAAACCAGAGAGGACAAAAAGGACAACACCTGCATGGTCTCAACAGGCCTGGTCTTAGCACTCAGGCTTCCTCATTTTGCACACCAGGGAGCAACACAAGTACTGTCAACCCGTTAGCTCGGGGAGGGCAGGAACCTGTCCCTCCTGCGTCAAAGCCTGTGCCAAGCACTCCAAGATGTGTAAATAGAATCCAACGGGAGCTCAGCATTTGGCCATCTATGATACACTTACAAAGGGAAATTCTCCATCTGACAACTTTTCATCTCACTAAAAAAAAAAAAGGCATCTATAATTCAAGGGATGAAGGAATGTCATTTACAGCAAAGGTGATCTCCAAGGTGCTGGTTGTATCTACTTTCTCACATCTGAATAGTTTCGGGGCTCTGAAACCTTTTGCATCTCTGCCTCTTCCATTTCATTTTCCCTCATCTTCAGCCTCACCCCACTTCCACTCCAAGATAAATAAAATACATCCATCAAAACACTAACCCATTTTAAGTTTCAGAAATAATTTGTTGAAAAGCTTTGTAAAGTTTGGGAACTAGCAAAGTCAACCACAAACCCATCTCGCAAACCCAACCATGTAATAATTTTCTGGGCAAAATTTCCTCTTCAGGGCTTTCCCACCGGTGCCAGCATCCACCATCCCCGCGGACCCCACGCCCCAGCTGTAGGCTCTCTGCCGGGGCAAGCCGCTCCACCCCGCCCCCAGCCTCGTTTGCAGAACGGGGACAACAATAACCTCAGCGGGTTTTCCTCCCGTGGGGTTGCAGAAGAAATGCACGCTGCCTGGCATACACTCAGCATCCAGCTTGGCAGCTCCTGTCAGCATCCTCGCCGTCCCGGGCGGGATGGGCCGGACCGCACTGGGCGGACCGGCACTCGGGGAAGGTCGGGGGAGAGGGACCGGGGAAAGGGGCAGGGCGGGCGCGGCTCACTCACCTGCAGGCGTACGTTGAGCATCATGGAAGCCACGATGTAGAGGTAGGGGAAGTTGATGCGCAGCCGCCAGGCCAGGTCGAAAAAGATGAGCAGCGTGCGGGTCAGCCCCTTGCAGAAGACCCCATAAGAGCGGGCGGCGGCCGAGCGCGAGAGGCGGACAGCCAGGCCCGACAGAGCCGCCGCCATATAGACCGGCGCCCGCCGCGCACCGACCCGCCGCGGACCCCGGCTGCCCGGCGCCCCGAAGCCCGCCCGCCCTCTCGGCGCCGCGTCGCCCCCGGGCCTCCGCCCCGGCCGCTGGGCCGCGCTCGGCGCGCTGAGGGAGCGAGGGAGGCGGCGGCGAGGTCGGGGGCGGGCGGGCGGCGGGGAGGAGAGTCCGCGCGTCACACTCGGGAAAGCGCCTCCGCGAGCCGCCGCCTGTTCCAAGCCCGGCCGTGCGGCTTGACGTCACAATGCCCGCGCCGCGCCTGCGTACCTCTGTCCCGCCACCTACCCCGCCCCTTGTCACCTTCCGCAGGTGAGATGCGCATGCGTGGGCGAGGCGGGGCGGGATGCTCCCGCAGAGCGGGATGCTCCCTCAGAGCAGCGGATGCGTTGTCTCTGTCTGCCCCCTAATGGTAAGCCGGAAAATTAAAACAAACGAGAAGGGGAACCGTGAATTTGAATTAGATTGTACAATGTGAATGTCCTATTTAATAACGGGGAACTGTACATTTAAAAATTGTTAAAATAGGCAGCTCTTTCTGCCCACGGGTCCTGTCCCCGTGCTTTAATAAAATTACATTTTTGCACCTAAATAAATCAATCAAAATTAAAACTGTTAAAACAGCAAGTTTTATGTTATGTGTATCTAACCACAATTATAAAAAGCAAACAAAGGGACGCTTCCTGGGGCCAAGGGGCAAAACATGCTAGCCATGTAGATGTTTCAGGACTCCAGCCATTGTTGTTCAGTGTTGACTTATATGAAATATAATCTTTAATAATTATGGTATTAATTGATATGCTAATGAAAAAAACAAAAATACTGAAACTTCCAAAACTTCTAATATTCCGTGTTTTGGGTTGTGTTTTTTTTTTTTACAATGAATTTTTACGTTCCTACTTCGGCATATAGATTTCTGTCAACGATTTGCGTGGCGTAAAGGTAGATACCTTATTTCTAGTCTCAGACAAAGCATTTCACGTCTACTACTGCCCACCAGTGAAAGTCTGGGAATTTGGTACAGGTGAGGAAAAAAGAGTTTCATTGATAAAATTAAATGCAAATCCTAAGTCCTTTAAGAAAGTGTGAAAATTTGAATGTAAAAATGCTTTGCCCTAAAATGGGTTTGCAGTAATAATCACTTTTAGAAGTCATTTAAGGGGCGCCTTGGGTGGCCCAGTTGGTAGCTCGTCTGACTCTTGGTTTCCCCTGGGTCCTGGTCTCCGGTCGTGGTCTCGGGTTTGTGAGATTCAGGCCCATGCACTCCCTGGTGAATGCCAAGTCTGCTGGAGTTTCTCTTCCTCTCCCCCTGCCCCTCCTTCTGGTGCTCTCTCTCTCTCTCAAATAAATAAATACATCTTTTTAAAAAAAAAAAAAGTCATTCAGGGGGCGCCTGGGTGGCACAGCGGTTGGGCGTCTGCCTTCCGCTCAGGGCGTGATCCCGGCGTTATAGGATCGAGCCCCACATCAGGCTTCTCCGCTATGAGCCTGCTTCTTCCTCTCCCACTCCCCCTGCTTGTGTTCCCTCTCTCGCTGGCTGTTTCTATCTCTGTCGAATAAATCTTAAAAAAAGTCATTCAGGAGCACCTGGGTGGCTCAGTTGGTTAAGCCTCTGCCTTCTGCTCAGGTCATGATCCTGGGGTCCTGGAATGGAGTCCCACCTTGGGCTCCTTTCTCCGTGGGGAGCCTGTTTCTCCCTCTGACTGCTGCTCCCCCTGCTTGTGCTCACTCTCTCTCTCTCTGACAAATAAATAAATAAAATCTTTATTTAAAAATTAAAAACAAATAAATGAAATAAAATAAAGTAAAATTCTCTGCCCTGAAAGAAATTCACATTCAAGATCATTTAAAAATTTTTTTTTCACTTTACTCATCTATAATCCAAAGATTTTAAATCACAGAGAACACTTCCAGTATTGTCATTATGACTATTATTTACCATTATCATTTTTCTTTAAATATCGACTGTGTAAGAAGAATTGTACTTTTTGGGGGGGCGCTTGGTCAGCTCAGTTGGTGGAGCATGGGGCTCTTGATCTCAGGGTTGTGAATTCAAGCCCCACCTTGGATGAGATTACTTAAAAAAAAATTTTTTTTAATCTTGAAAAAAAAAAGGAAGAATTGTACTTTTTGATGCTCATAATATTGTATTTACTAGCCATCGTGTTTCAGGCCAAGACCATTTTAAATAGTTATTTCAGGGTTTTTAGCTTTTGACTCATTTTGTTGTTAGTAAAATAATATTTTTCAAAGTATGTGCACAAATCTTCAGTTCCCCTTATTTTTGCAGCATTAGATTTTGCCACATTTATTGCTGCTATAAAAAGCTCCTTCCCTTTTTTTTGTATGCTATTTTTTCCTCTCAGCGCTCAGTGGATGCTGTCTTGATGCAGAACACGTACTGCTGAATTATCATCGTCATTCGAGCGATCCTCCCCAAAAAGCAAAACGAACACTTCTTTATACAGTATTTAGAAAAATAATTTAAAGATTTTTGAAGGCTAGAGTCTTCAGTGGAAAATTTGCCAAAGACACAAAATCAGTCTGACAATCTGTGAACAGGTTTCAAGATCAGCTGAATTTATTTTTAGGCCTGAGAAGATTTTCACTGGTGGAGATTTGGCAGGGCTGTTTATTAGAAGTATGTTGAAAGACCAGATGGGCTGCAGGGATGCGAGATTATATATATATATATATATCTCCTTCCTGGTTACTCATTTCTTTTTCTCTAAATGCCATTGAGGCAATGAGGCATTTTTATTTTTTTTAATTTTTTTTTTAAAGATTTTATTTATTTGTCAGAGAGAGAAAGAGCAAGCGAGCACAAGCAGGGGGAGCAGCAGGCAGTGGGAGAAGCAGGCTTCCTGCTGAGCAAGGAGCCTGATGTGGGACTCGATCCCAGGACCCGGGGATCATGACCTGAGTGAAAGGCAGATGCTTAACTGACTGAGCCACCCAGGCGTCCCCAGTGAGGCATTTTTAACAAGCCTTTCAGGTGCCATAAACAATGGCAAACAACATCACCACAAAACTACACCGAGTAAGGTAAAAAGCCTTCTGTAATTAGACGTAATGGGAGGTCAAAGAGAACACAAAGGAATGCTAATAAGATTTGAGGTTTAATATATATCAAGGTTAACTAGTTCTGAACTGTAGAGCGGGCTGGTAAATTAGTCTAGCCTCCTGACTTAACATTTAACTCAACCCCAATTTTCTGGCATCTCTGGGAAGACATTCTGCTAATTATAATCTGAGAAGCAGGCAGAATTAATTATAAGTCAATGTAGAATGTATTTCCATAGGGGTACATAGGGGTTGTAGGAGAGGGGTGCGTTGGGCATCTGCCTGTGGCTCAGGTGATGATCCCAGAGTTCTGGGATCAAGCCCCAAGTCAGGCTCCTGTTCAGCCAGGAGTCTGCTTCTCCCTCTCCCACTCCCCCTGCTCATCCTGTGCCCTCTCAAATAAATAAATAAAATCTTTAAAGAGAGAGAGAGAGGAGAGAGGAGAAAAGACACCAAGGCAAATAGGAAAAGGATTTTAGTAAGGCTGGATCAAGAGAATCCAGGTGACTTGCCTACAATCTTCCCTCCTGCGGTTAGAGCAGCAACTCAGGTGAAAGAAATAGTCGTCTTTTTTCTTTCCAGCTTCACCTGATGAGAAAAGCACAGGGAAGCAGGGTTTCACATTCAGCATCTTCTTTTAGCCCCATGACCTGGTTCTGTAAAATGAGGGTAAGGACACCCATCCTGCAGGGTATTGGTGAGAAATAAAGGAGAGCAAGTGTGCACAGTATCTGGCACTGTCCTGGGACGATAGAGGGCACCCAGAAGGTCGTAGTTATTTTCATGCTCAGGGCCCTTGAGTCCTTAGAATACAAGTTTAGTGGCTCCATTAATAAGCATTTTATTTTATTTTATTAAGATTTTATTTATTTATTTATTTATTTGACAGGGAGAGAGAGAGAGAGCACAAGCAGGGGGAACGGCAGGCAGAGGGAGAGGGAGAAGCAGGCTCCCCATTGAGCACGGAGCCCGATGAGGGACTCCATCCCAGGACCCTGGGATCATGACCTGAGCCAAAGGCAGACGCTTCACCGACTGACCCACCCAGGTGCCCCAATAATCGTTTTATTAGAGGCACCTGGCTGGTTCAGTCGGTAGAGCATGTGACTCTTGACCTCAGGGTCATGGGCTCAAGCCCACGTTGGGGGTAGATCTTCCTTAAAAAGAGAAAAAGAGAGAGATTCCAATTTTGAGGCTCTCGATGTAATAAAAAGTAAGGAAAATGAAAAAATATAAGGTTACCAAAAAAATATAGTTACCCAAAATATAATAATATTTAACTATGGATCACAAGCAACCTGAAAAATGAGACAACTTGATTATGTTGCTGGAAGAGAGGATGGACACAAATGATCCAAAATGTTGGTCAGAAATAATTTATATTCCTTTGCTCATTCCCGTGGAAACTTGGAAGGGTGGGGTGAATGTAAAGACCAGAGCTTCATTGCCATTATAGGAAAATTCAAGTCTCCAGTCTCTCACTGAAGGGCCCTTTCCAGGCACTCACATTATTTCAACAGATTAAGGTCAATGTGAATCAATGACACAGTGCTAGTACGCAGTCATTCTTTTTTTTTTTTTTTTTTAAGATTTTATTTATTTATGTGACAGAGAGACAGCCAGCGAGAGAGAGGGAACACAAGCAGGGGGAGTGGGAGAGGAAGAAGCAGGCTCACAGCGGAGGAGCCCGATGTGGGACTCGATCCTGGTACGCCGGGATCATGCCCTGAGCCGAAGGCAGACGCTTTTAACGACTGCGCTACCCAGGCGCCCCTACGCAGTCATTCTTAAGTGAAGAAAAAATAAGGACAAAAGTATGCACAGATATGTGTGTGTGCATACGTACACATGCATATATAAAAATATACACACGTGTGCGTATACATATATGGGTGTATATACATATTTATACATATATGCATGTATGTGGGAGGTTGGGAGGGCCTTTGGTTTATTCTTTAAATAAAAGGATAAACCATACATTTGTTTTAAAGTGCTTTTAAAAATCAGGGTGCCTGAGTGGCTCAGTAGGTTAAGCCACCAACTCTTGATTTTGGTTCAGGTCATGATCTCAGGGTCATGGGATCGAGCCCCACGTGGGGCTCAGCACAGAGTCTGCTTGAGAGTCTCTCTCTCTCTCCCTCTACCCTACCCCTTGCTCGTGCTCTGTCTCTCTCTCAATAAATAAAATCTTTTTTTTTTAAGATTTTATTTATTTATTTGACAGACATAGAGACAGCCAGTGAGAGAGGGAACACGAGCAGGGGGATGGGAGAGGAAGAAGCAGGCTCATAGCAGAGGAGCCTGATGTGGGGCTCGATCCCATAACGCCAGGATCACGCCCTGAGCCGAAGGCAGACGCTTAACTGCTGTGCCACCCAGGCGCCCCTCAATAAATAAAATCTTGAAAAAAAAAATTTTAATCTCTAAAACTCAAAAGCAAAAGAAACAGATGAAACTGTGTATCCGGTAGATAGCATAACACAGAGAGGAACCATTCCAAGAAACATTACAGCTATAATCTGGCCATACACAACTCCTAAATCATTTTCAGTAATCGTATTGTTGATGGTGCCATTGATATTGTTATTCTGAAACTGCTTTGTGTTTCCAGAGTGGCTAAAATTAACAAGTCAGGAAACAACAGACGTTGGCGAGGATGTGGTGAAAGGGGAACCATTCCTCTTACACTGCTGGTGGGAATGCAAACTGGTGCAGCCACTCTGGAAAACAGTATGGAGTTTCCTCAAAAAGTTAAAAATAGAGCTGCCCTCTGACCCAGCAATTGCGCTACTAGGTTTTTATCCAAAGCATACAGTGATTCGAAGGGGCACGTGCACCCCAATATTTACAGCAGCAATGTTCACACTAGCCAAACTATGGAAAGAGCCCAGATGCCCATCAACAGATGAATGGTTAAAGAAGATGTGGTCTGTCTCTACAGTGGAATATTACTCAGCCATCAAAAAGAATGGAATCTTGCCTTTTGGAACGTGGACGGAACCAGAGTGTATTATGCTAAGCCAAATATGTCAGTCAGAGAAAGACAAATACTGTATGATTTCACTCGTATGTGGAATTTAAGAAACAAAACAGATGAACATAGGGGAAGGGAAGGAAAAATAAGATGAAAATTGAGAGGGAGGCAAACTGTAGGAGAAACTGAACTCTGGAGAACAAACTGAGGGGTGCTGGGGTGGGGGAGGGATAATTGGGTGCTGGGCATCAAGGAGATGTAATGAGCACTGGGTGTTATATAGAACTGATGAATCACCAAATTCTACCTCTGAAACCAATAAAAAAATCAATACGAAACTGCCATGTGTTTGTATAGTAATGAGTAATTATGTTGGTGTTGAGAACAAGGAGTTTTTGCATGGAGAAAGGAGCTGCCCTCTAAGTTTGATGGGTTTAAATAAAAACACTGTAGTCCTGAATTTTTGAATTGGAGGTATGGCATGAACTCAGATGAACATGGGGTTACCTGGGTGGCACAGTCATTTGAGCGTCCAACTCTTGGTTTTGGCTCAGGTCATGATCTCAGGGTCCTGAGATGGAGCCCCGCAACGGGCTCTCTCTCCCTCTCCCTTTGCCCCTCCCCCACCTCTCTCTCTCTCTCTCTCTAAAATGAAAAAATAAATCTTTTAAAAAATGTGAGTGTGTGTGTATTTCCTAGCTCTACTTACTGAAAAAGCCAAGGAGTAGTGAGTGACCAGCCTAGCAGCAATGAGCACCTCTAGTCCCCAGATTGGAGTCTCCAAATATGTTTTTTGGGGGTTTTGTTTGTTTGTTTTAAAGATTTTATTTATTTGTTTGACTGAGAGAGAGACAGCCAGCGAGAGAGGGAACACAAGCAAGGGGAGTGGGAGAGGGAAAAGCAGGCTTCCCGCTGAGCAGGGAGCCTGATGCGGGGCTCAATCCCAGGACCCTGGAATCACACCCTGAGCCGAAGGCAGACGCTTAACGACTGAGCCACCCAGGCACCTCTCCAAATATGTTTTCACATTAAAAGGCAGATACCCAATTTGGGGCAGACAGTGTATGTACAAGATGAGCCCAGACCTTCCTGTCACACCAGACAGCAAGGAAGTTTTCATAGACGGCTAGGGTTCTGTCAGCAAGAGGAGCCAACTTAAAGAGGTTCCCAGTGGCCAAAAATAGGACGATGTGAGCACCAAGAAGGGTAATAGCTACAATGGTATGAAACATAATAAGTACGGGCAATCCCTGAGTACATTATGGTACTTGTATGAGTTTCCTCGAGCTAACCTCATAAATTAACACAAACCAGCTCAAAACAACAAATGTATTCTCTTACCGTTCTGGAGGCTACACATCCAAAATCAAGGTGTTGGGGCACCTGGCTGGCTCAGTCGGAAGGGCATGCGGCTCTAGATCTCGGGGTTGTGAGTTCGAGCCCCATGTGTGGCATAGAGTTTCCTTACAATATTAAAAAATAATAATAATAAATAAAAGGTAAAATCAAAGTGCTGTCATGGCCATGCTCCCTCTGATGGTGCTGGGGAAGAATTCTTCCTTGCCTTGTCCAGCGTCCAGGGGTTGCCAGCCGGGCTTGGCACCCCTTGAGTTATAGCTGTATCACTCCAATCTCTGCCTCTTTCTTCACATGTCTGCTTTCTGTGTGAGTGTATCTGTGTGTCCTCTGCGTGTAAGAACACCAGTCATTTGGGGCCACTCTACACCAGTGTATTTCGTCTTAACTAACTACATGTACGATGACCTTATTTCCAAACAAGGTCACATTCTAAAGTTTCAGGTGGGTAGGAATTCTTTTGGAATGTTATTCAACCCAAGTAAGTAGTTCATAACAAAAACAAAACAAAACAAAACCCACAAAAAACAATAAAACAAACCACCAATCTTGCTGGTTACCTTTGGAAAATGCTTGGAGACAAACTCATTTTTTTTCTTTTTAGATTTTATTTATTTATTTGACAGAGAGGCAGCGAGAGAGGAAGCACAAGCAGGGGGAGTGGGAGAGGGAGAAGCAGGCTTCCCGCTGAGCAGGGAATCAGATGCGGGGCTCGATCCCAGAACGCTGGGATAATGACCTGAGCTGAAGGCAGACGCGTAAGGACTGAGCCACCCAGGCGCCCCCAAACTCATTTTGGAAAACTAGTAAATAAAGGGAAAGAATGGAGCATTTATCTGACTTCACCTATATAAACGGTACTTCAAGGTCAGTAGTTAATAGGTGGGTTCAGCTAATATGTAGAACAGGAACGCTGGAGTCAGGTATCACCATTTTATAGCCCTTAATAATAAATGAATCTTAGCACTAACCACTGGTGATCGTTAACACCACAAAAAGAAACCACCAGACATGTGACTCCAGAGGAAATACATTGGAAAAGAAAACTGAATCTGAATCTATCAAGCCTTGAGATCTAATTTCCAGAGGAACATATTAAATGTCTACAGGGATACAGCCAACAAAATCAAGATTGTGACATTTAGGGGCGCCTGGGTAGCACAGTCGTTGAGCGTCTGCCTTCGGCTCAGGGCATGATCCCGGCGTACCAGGATCGAGTCCCACATCGGGCTCCTCCGCTGGGAGCCTGCTTCTTCCTCTCCCACTCCCCTGCTGTGTTCCCTCTCTCGCTGGCTGTCTCTGTCACATAAATAAATAAAATCTTTAAAAAAAAAAAAAAAGATTGTGACATTTAAAAAAAAAGATACTTAAAAAAGAATTAAAGGAAACCTTTCAAATCTCAAAGACTTGAGAGATTTATCTACTAAATCCAATGGATAGTCTTTATTTCCAAAAAGTCAACTGTAAAAAAAGGGGGGAGAGGGGCGTTGGGAAAATTTGGTAATCTCAAGGAATCATCATTTTTTTAAGGTTGATAATGGAATTATGGTTAAGTTTATAAAAAGTTTATCTTTTAGAAATACTGAAATATTTACAGATGTTACGTGTAATGTTTGGAATTTGTTTCCAAATAATGAGGGTGGGGGACGGTGGTTGTCGATGACCCCAAATGACCCAAAAATTGATCATTGCCAAATCAGATGCTGTGTATATGGAGATATGCTCCACTATTGTCTGCTTTTGCATACATTTGAAATTTCCCATTAAAAAAAGCTTAAAATTATTTTTTAAATAATCAGAGAAATTTGGCCATGAATTAGGTATTTCTGATATTAAAGAATTATTGTGTTAGGTATGCTAAATGCCTTTTATGGGCATTTTATTAAGTCTTTCTCTTAGAGATGCGACCTGAAGTAATTACGAACAAAATCTTATGAGGAAGGGAATTCACTTTAAAGTACTCTGGTGTGGGGACCCCTGGGTGGCTCAGGTCATGATCCCAGGGTCCTGAGATCAAGTCCTGCATCAGGTTCCTGGCTCAGCGGGAAGCCTGCTTCTCCCTCTGCCTGCCACTCCCCCTGCTTGCTCAGTCTCTCTCTCTCTGACAAATAAATAAATAAAATCTTTAAAAAATAAATAAAGTACTCCAGTGTGGGGAGTAGGGAGATGGATGACATATTAATGATTGATGTTGGGTGATAGGTACCTAAGAATTTGTCATGCTCTTCTTTTTTTTAGATTTTTATTTTCAAGTAATCTCTATCCCTAACATGGGGCTCGAACTTACAACCTCAAGATCAAGAGTCGCATGCACCACCAACTGAGGCAGCCAAGCACCCCATCTATTTTTCAATATATTTGAAAGTATCTTCTCTAAAGAGTTAAGATAGGGGCACCTGGGTGGCTCAGTCGGTTGAGTGTCTGCCTTCAGCTTAGGTCATGATCCCAGGGTCCTGGGATCGAGCCTCGCATAGGGCTCCCTGCTCAGCGGGAAGCCTGCTTCTCCTTCCCCCTCTGCCATTCCCCCTGTTTGTGCTCTCTGGCTCTCTCTATCTCTCTGTCAAATAAACAAATAAAATCTTTTTTAAAAAAGTTAAAAATAAAAACTAAGGACCATAAATATAATGTTTCTGTTAAGCTGTGGAATGCCAAAAGTTTTCAAGCAGCTTTCATCATTATCAATATCAGTTAACGTTATTAATGTTCATGACACATAGCAGATGGACACGACATATTTTTTGAGTGAATGATCACTCCAAGAGTGCGTCAGAATCAAATGCGCGACATTCAAGAAGTCATGGGTCATCTAGGTAAACCCAGATTATTCTTCTTGATGTTAACTGTCATGAAACAAATCGCAAAACGTATGTAGTAGTCTGCGAAATGTTTCAGGTTGTATACGGTGTAACAACAAGCTAAGCATAATGCAAATTGCAAATTACTTTGTAGGAATCGATCTAGTGGTTCTCCATAGTCTCATTTCAAGTTCTTATTTTTGATCAAAGTGAGTGTCCCTGTGATACGTTTTTTATGAGTGCTGCTCAAAGACAAAGGAAGTGAACACTGAAGAGCCTATTAGTGTTTCTCTCTGTGTGCTGACTTAGCACTCTCCCACGGGAGCCCTGGGAGTGTGCGTCCGTGATCACGTGCAAGTGGCTGCCATCATTCCCTATGACCCTGCTCACGGTCTCTTGTTTGAAGCCTTGAAGTTTGGAGTGATTTACAACCTAGCAATAGATAACAGATACATTAAGGACCAAGGTTTAAAAAGACGCAAGAATCCCTCCACGGGCTGGATTGAAAGGCCTCAGATTTTTTTCAGGAACAAAGTTTCGTGCAAAGACTCTAATTTTGATGCTGGCCAAAGGCAAGGGGATGTTCGAAAGGGTAGTGAAAGGGGAAGTGATAAATGTCAGCCACGGGCTCGTGCCTGCGGAAATGGGGGCTGGGGATGGTGTCTACCTGCCTGTCCTTGCTTGCTGTATCGTATTATTGTTATTTGAAATCTTTGCCATCTCTTTCCTCCTCCTGCTCCTCATTATTCCATATAAGATGAGTTGCTGCTGGTTCTACTTCTGTTTGGTCCTCAGGTCGCAGAGCTTGAGATGCGACTGAAGGCAGAGGGCTCTTCCCAGAGGTCCTGGACTTGAAGACTTTGCAGTACCTGGACCAGATCCTACGTTTCTCTCCCCGAGACGGATGAGTGTGTTCTTGGTTGAGTGTAAGATTGTGATGGTTACATTACAGTAGGTGGGAGCATCTAAAAATATTTCCCAGTGGAAATCTGTCTGCACGTGAGTGCTGGGCAGCCAGATGACACGTGATGGATGTGGCAGGACCTGATCATTGTCCTGTAGGATCCACTCTTGTCTTCTTTCAGGGTAATAGACTTTTAGCAGGGCCTGTATCTCCCAGCATGCACTGCAGCCTGGTGTGGTCACGTGACTAAGTTCTGGGAGGGGGTGTAAGAAGCGAGGAGGGTCCCAGGATCATCCTGAAGAGACCCTGTGTGTGCCCTCCACTCCCTTCCCTCCATGTTTCTCCATCCTGTGCTTGGAACGTAACGTGCTGGCCAGGGCTCCATCTGGGTACACGGAGAAGGAGCTGGACCCTACAGCTTCACAGATAAGAGGAACATACCAGCCTGAGTTACTCATGTCTGGAGTTTTGCATACCAGTGAAATAAATTTAAATCTCGTTTAAGCTGTTGTCACTTTAGGTCCCTGTCATTTGCACTGAAACAAATCCTAAGGAATACATTGGATATCTTTTTATTTTCCCTGACCAGCCACAACTTCCCGTTCTTTTAGGGAGCTTCCTCTACCCCGTTCCTTGTGGTTGTGGTGGGCTGTGAGTCACTGGGTGGACTCCCTTTTCCCCAACAGGCCACCTCCCTCCCGGCCTCCTGCCAGGAATGGAAACCTGAGTGGAGACGTACCTGCAAACAGGTGAGTCTGTTATTGTGATGTCAGCGCCCCAGAAAGAAGATCCTTGAGGGCCCTGGATGGATCCTGTCCTTTCTGAGCCCCAGTGAATCAACTTTTCCTTAGATTCTGTGACCCTCGTTAGCATTCTCCCCACGACCATCTTTGGTTTTTCTCAATCCAGAGTAGCTTTCCGTTGCCTTCACCCCGAGAACCCTAGCTGGTGATGTCCCCCCACCTTTCCTTTGTCTCCCCACTTTTTCACCTCTGGTCATGCCAGTATCCCCACCCCGATACTCTTTAGTCACCATTGTTCCCTAACAAATCGTCCCATAACTTAGTTCCTTAAAACAACAGCAACCATTTTACAATCATCTCTCGCCATCATGGGGGTTGAGTGGGCTCCGCTAAATGGTTCTCATTTGGGGTCTCTCATGTGTTTGCCATCAGACAGTAGCTAGAGCGGCTGTCATCGTAAAGGCCTCCTGCATTTTCCAACATAGCCATTCCTTGACGCTAACTGGGTGTACAACGCAACTCAATTCTGACACTAACCACCTGGAGTTAGCATCAGACTGCACAGGTGTAACGTCTCAGTCCCACAGCATGGCCCCTTCTCAGACGCCAGCCACAAGTCCCGGGGACTATTCATAATTCTGACAGCCTATACATTCAGGGGTTCCCAGACCCCTGTTCAGGGTGTTCATTCACTAAAATGACTCACAGAATTCATGAAGCCACTATACTTATGGTTACGAGTTTATTATAAAGGATACAGGATACAAATGAACAACCAGATGAAGAGCCCAATAGGATACAATGGGATGCTATTCAGCCTTAACAAAAAAAAGAGGAGGGGCACCTGGGTGGCTCAGTCCGTTAAGGTCATGATCTCGGAGTCCTGGGATCTCGGGGTCCTGGGACCCCCCCCGGGAGGTCAAGCTCTCTACTCAGCGGGGAGTCTAATGTTCCCTCTACCTCTCCTTCTGCGCCCCCACTCATGCTCTCGCTCTCTCTCAAATAAATTAAATCCTTTTGAAAAAGATTTTAAAAGATTTTTAAAAGATTTTAAAATTTCAAATCTTTTTAAAAGATTTTATAATTTTCAAATCTTTTTAAAAGATTTTATTTATTTATTTGTCAGAGAGAGAACACAAGCAGGTGGAGAGGCAGAGGGAGAGTGAGAGGGAGAAGCAGATCCCCACCAAGCAGGGAGTCCAACGTGGGACTCGATCCCAGGACCCCGGAACCATGACCAGAGCTGAAGGCAGACGCCCATCTGACTGAGCCACCCAGGCATCCCTCAAATAAATAAAATCTTTTAAAAAAAAGAAGAAGAAAAAGAAGAAGGAAATCCTGCCATTTGTTACCTGGAGGACAGTATGCTAAGTGAACTAAGCCAGGCACAGAAGGACTGACACCCCGTATATGAAGAATCTAAAATAGCCAAACTCATAAAAGCAGAGAACAGAATGGTGGCTGCCAAGGGATGGAGGGGATGTGGGGGGAACAGGGAGGCATTAGTCAAAGCGTACAGAGCTTCAGTTGCACGAGATGAATAAGTTCTCAAGATCTATGTGCACCACAGAGCCCATAGTTAACAGTACTGTATTGTAACTTAAACAGTTGCTAAGAATGCAGGTCTTATGTTTAGTGTTCTTTTTTTTTTAAAGGTTTTATTTATTTATTTGAGAGAAACAGAGAGAGCACGAGTGGGGGGAGGGGCAGAGGGAAAGGAAGAAGCAGACTCCCTGCTGAGCAGGGAGCCCGACGCGGGACTTCATCCCAGGACCGATCAGGACCCAAGCCAAAGGCAGACGCCCAACGCACTGAGCCACCCAGGTGTCCACGTTAAGTTTTCTGATAACAACGAGCAATTATAATAGTAAGAAAGGAGGCAGGAGGAAAGTCTTAGAGGTGATGCCTATGTTTACGGCATAGATTGCAGTGATAGTTTCGTGAGTGCCTATGTAGCACCAAGCTCATAAAGTTATATACATTAAATATGCATAGCTTTTTGTCCATCATACGTCAATAAAGTGGTTAAAAACAAGTTGAAGAGGGGCGCCTGGGTGGCTCAGTCGTTAAGCGTCTGCCTTCGGCTCAGGGCCTGATCCTGGGGTCCTGGGATCGAGCCCCACATTGGGCTCCCGGCGCCACTGGGAGCCTGCTTCTTCCTCTCCCACTCCCCCTGCTTGTGTTCCCTCTCTCGCTGGCTGTCTCTCGCTCTGTCAAATAAATAAATAAAATCTTAAAAAAAAACAAAAAAACAAAACCGAGTTGAAGAGCATAAGGTCCAAGCTGAGTAAGGCAGGACTACATGGCTTCTCTTCACGGAACCGGGCACACCACCCCACAGTTCCGCCTGTTCACCAACCTGGGGCTCCTCCAGCCTCATTGTTTCAGGGCTTTCTTGTGGGGTTTCATTACACAGGCTCTGGCCACAAAATTGAACTCAATCTCCAGTCCCTCTCCTTCTGGGGGTCCGGGGGGGAGTGCTGAGGGGGCTGACCCTCCAGTCCCACGGATGGTCTTTCTGGTGCCCACCCCCGACCCTGAAGCCCTCTAGGGGTCCAGCCACCAGTCACCTCATTAGCATAAATTCAGGTATGGTTGAAAAGTGGTCCTTATGAGTAACAAAAGACACTGCTCAGGGAATTCCAATAGTTCTAAGAGCTCTGTGCCAAGAACTGGGGATGGAGACCAAGTGTATTTATTATTATATCACACTTCCTCACTCAAGAATCTGGTCCTTGATGCGGGCTATTGGCTGGGTCCTCAGAAGAGGCTGGCAGTTGGAACAGATATATGTGACCTTTTCACGTGGCCTGAGCTTCCCCACAATATGGTGAGTGAGTTCCAATATCGAGCTTCCTGGAGATCCCAGGCGGACCTCTGGTGCCACTTCTCCATAGACATGGTCCTGGCCAGCTTCAAGGGAAAGATGCACCGGTCTCATTTCTCAGTGGGAGGAGTGTCAATGTCACATTGTAGGAGGGCATATGGGAGAGGAGATCTCTGGCGATCGACTTGGGAATGTGCTACAAATATGGAAACCCAACCAATGCCTGTCCTTTCAGACCTGTGTCTCCCTGCGGTCTTGTCTGCATCATCTCCTTGCCCTCCCTCCTATCTTCCAAACAAAAAATGGTTTTTGTGCCAGGGCTCATGGCCTTATTATAAGGGAGGGTCCTTAAGGACGGACACCAGCTCTTCAAAATTTTATGACAAAAGAATAAATACATGGAGTAGTTTAGGGTAGTGACTAAGAGAGCAGGCTCTGGCATCAACCTGCTTTGGTTCAAAATGCCATTTGTGGGGCTGCCTCGCTCCTCAGTCAGTAGAGCGTGCAACTCTTGATCTCGGGGTTATGAGTTCGAGTCCCATGTTGGGTGTAGAGATGACTTAAAAATAAAATCTTAAAAGAAAAAGTTTCAAAGTGCCATTTCCCAGAAACCTGATCTTGAACAAGTTAGTAAATGTCAATATGCCTTAATCTCCTCCTCTGTGAAATGGGTATAATAGTACTATCTCACCCATAGAGTTGTTTTGAGAATAAAAAATAATACACAAAAAGTATATACAGTGGGGCGCCTGGGTGGCGCAGTCGTTAAGCGTCTGCCTTCGGCTCAGGGCGTGATCCCGGCGTTATGGGATCGAGCCCCACATCAGGCTCTTCCGCTAGGAGCCTGCTTCTTCCTCTCCCACTCCCTGCTTGTGTTCCCTCTCTTGCTGGCTATCTCTATCTCTGTCAAATAAATAAATTAAAAATCTTAAAAAAAAAAAGTATATACAGTGCTTGGTAAATATTATTGACTAAATATTTGTGTTAATTATGACAATAACACATCCCCCTCAATACCCATAATGATACATGTGATGGTTACTTTTATATGTTAACTTGACTAGGCCATAGAGTGCCCAGATAGTTGGTTAAACATTATTTTTGATGTGTCTATGAGGGTGTTTCTGGATGAGATTAACGTTTGAAGCTGTAGATTGAGTAAGGTAGATGGTCCTCCCCAAGGTGGGAAGGCTTAAATAGGACAAAAGGTGGGGTTAGACAGAATTATCTGACTTTGTAAGCCGGGAAATTGGTCTTCTGCATTCAGATTGGAATTGACACCATCAACAACTCTCTTTTAGTCCTCAGGCCTTTAGACTTGGCCTAGAACTACCAGCGCTCCTAGGTCTCCAGCTTACAGCAGACAGTAGGTCATTCTCACCTGCATAAGTGCACAAGCCAATTGCTCATAATGAATGTCCCTCCCTCGTTCCCTCCCTCCCTCTCTCTCTCTTTGTCTCTTTCTCTCAAAAGGAGAAATATGTATATTTCTCCTGCTGGTTCTGTGTCTCTGAAAATCCTGACTAATGCAACACACATGACAGCATTTGTATTCACCCCATTATCAGTGTATCTGAAATTATACATATAAAATAAATACATAAACAAATACAGTATATAGTGTATATTTCAGTTAAAGCTTTCAATTGTAGCAAGAACTGAAAGATGGTCCTTATAAAGGTGATGTAGTGGGTAAGATGGTCAATAACATCTTCACGGGGAAAAAGCCACACCCAAGGAACTTTAGATGTTTGTGACAGTCCCTCCAAGCAGGGGTCTCCGTAGCGTTAACACATCCATTAAACCTGAGCTGTCTGGCGCAGTAGACACATGTGACTATTGACCTTTCGAAATTTACTTCAATTTAAATTTAAAAACAGGGGGTGCCTGGCTGGCTCTTGCTGGAACATATAACTCTTGATCTCAAGGTCATGAGTTTGAGCCCAACACTGGGGATAGAGGTTACTTAAAAAAATAATAAATAAATAAATAAATTTAAAAGCTGATTCAGTGGGCACCTGGGTGGCTCAGTCGATTAAGCATCTGCCTTTGGCTCAGGTCATGATCTCAAGGTCCTGGGATTAAGCCCCGAATCTGACTCCCTGCTCAGCGGGGAGCCTGCTGCTCCCTCTCATTCTCCCTCTATGCTCTCTCTCTCTCAAATAAATAAATAAAATCTTTTTTAAAAATACTAAAATGAAATAAATAAATAAAAATAAAAACTGATTCAGCTACTGGAAAACTTTTACGTATCTTTACAACAACCTGAGTATGGGAACCTACTTTCCGAATGGTAAATTTTATAGAGTCTAAACACAAATCAAATATTTCTGATGAATTCTTAGCATCTGAATCTAAATGTGACATAAGTGTAAAATACACCAGATTTCAAAGACGAGCACCAAAAAAAAAGAATGCAAAATATCTCAATAACTGTTTATATTAAGTACATGTTGAAATCATTTTTTAGTCCTACTGAGTCAAACAAAACATGTAATTAAAATTAATTGCATTATTCCAAACTCATCAAGTTATATACATTAAGTATGTATAGCTTTTCGTATGTCAATCATACCTCCTTAAAACGGTTTAAAAAAATTAGTTGCATTTGTTTCCTTTTGCTATTTTTTTTTTTTTACAAAAGAACAAATACACGGTTTCATTTACTTACTTTTCAGTAAGTTTAAATCCTTGAGGGGCATGGTATCACACAGATTCTGTGGACAATGGCTTTAGCAGGAAGGTTGCTTTGGAATTTGGCACAAACCAAGCCCCTGATGCCATGAGCGGATTTCCTGAATTACTCTGGTTTTATACAGTTTGCCACCAGGAGTCACTGTGCTGTTCTTTGCTTTGTCACTTAAGTGTATGTCTTGCCTGGATAGAATTCAGTTTCATCTGGAACCTAAACACCTTCAATTTCAAGAAGAGCTGTGTGCTCCCTCTGCTTCCAGAGACCCCACTTGTAGCCAACAAAAATGGCCTTGGACCACAGCCTTCCAGCCATATTTGTTTTAGGAGTCTGTTCCGGCAGCTCTCCCCGAGCTCCAAGGTGGTGGAAAGAGAAAGGCCTCCTTCTGCTCTTTTTAATGTTGCTTCTAGAACATTCTTTTTCTTTTTTTTTTAAGATTTTATTTATTTATTTGAGAGAGGGTGTGTGAGAGACAGAGAGCGCAAGCAGGGGGGAGGAGTATTGGGAGAAGCAGACTCCCCACTGAGCGGGGAGCCTGATGCGGGACTCGATCCGGGGACCCTGGGAAGACATCCAACTGACTGAGCCACCCAGGTGCCCCCCCCCACACACAGAACATTCTTATGTGGTTTGCATTAGATTTCTGTTGGACATTTCTAGGCAGATTAGCTGGCATGACACACCACTCCTAGGAACCTTAGCAGACCAGGAACAAGAACCAACTGGCTTGGACTCTAGAGGGCTGTGAGATAATGTTAACATCTTTCCCATCCAAATTCTGGACAGGACGGTCGCCTTCAGGACTCTACCTGTCCTGACTTCAGGGATAAAATGGATGAATGCACGGGAAGTACAAGGCCCTAGCAAACATCCCCGCCCTTGGGTCAGAGGCATAAGCCTGTTGCCATAGGCAGCCCCGGTCACTCTCTGACTGCCCAGGCCCAGACCTGACTGGCCCAGGTGAACCTCTGGAGTTATCCTCATCTTACCCAGGAGGATCCACACATAGTAGGTAGAGCAAAGGAAAGAGGGACAGTGTTTTATTTAAAGTGTCAGCGGTAACCATAAGAAGAGAACCAAAATAGTGACATAGAGAGCAAAGGGGAATGGTGGGGTCAGTGAACCAAATCTTCAGTTATCCCAGCAGAAACCCAAGAAGTAGTGTTGTCTCTGTGTGTGTCTGTGTGTGTGTGTGTGTGTGTGCCGGCATCTGTGTTTAAATAGGTTCCGTGCTCCACGTGGGGCTTGCACTCACAACCCTGAGACCAAGAGTCACATGTTCCTCCAACTGAGCCCCCCAGCCACACCCTCTTGACAGTTGATCAAGCAAGAAACAGTGATTATCAGGTTGTTATTTGGAGATTCAGAGGAAATCACTGCAAGAACACAGATTTTTTTTTAAAGTGGTTACCCCTAACTGTACATTTAAGTTTAATGCCTTCTTCTTTAATTTGTTATATTTCACGATTTTTTGGAAAATTTTTATTTTTAAGTAATCTTTACACCCAACACAGGGGCTCGAACTTCCAACCCTGAGATCAAGAGTTGCATGCTCTACCCCTGAGCTAGCCAGGCGCCTCAATTTTCCAATTTTTTGAAAATACAGTGGTTGCCCAGGTGTCTGGGTGGTGCAGTCCGGTTAAGCATCCAACTCTCGGTTTTGGCTCAGGTCATGATCTCAGGGTCGTTAGCTCCAGCCCCATGTTAAGCTCTGCACTCAGCAGGGATTCTGATTGAGTTTCTCTCTCCCTCTCCCTCTGCTTCCCCCCCACACACCCCTATATGCGCACACTCTCTCTCTCTCTGAAATAAACAAATAAATCTTAAAAAAACAAAGAAATGATTGCTCCTTGGAGGCAGATGTGGGGGTGAGGAGACCCGAGGAGAGGCTGGGCAAGAGACCATGGTCTTTAGTATAAGCAGGGCTATAGTACTTGTTATTTCAACAATGTGCATGTACGCCTTTATTTACAAAAAAATTCCAGTAACAAAGTAATGAGTTAGTACAGCTCGTTTCTCCTCATGTTTCCGGGCTTTGCTGGACTTGCGGAATCCAAAACTGAGAGCACAAGCTTCATCTCCTTGTGCAGTTGAGCAAAAAGGCTTGGTGACTTAGCAGATCCACAGGACCCACAGGAAACGCTGGGGCTCCTACCCTCGAGTTCCTTCCCTGGGGCACGCTTCCGGCATAAGATGGCAGCAAGGCTGACATGATTAAGACAAGCTGTCCGTTGTCTTTGGGCCACTGAGTGCTCATAACTGAAGGAATATGAATCATAGTCTGGGGCTTTGCTTCTTTTCATCAAGATGGCAAAGTACACACACACCCTTTAGATCTGTTTGATTTCCTTTTTGAAATCTCTTAGGGTGAGTTTAGTTTTTATTCCTGTTTTGAGCTGGTAATAGGTGCCCATTGTTTGAAGGGAGCAAAAGAACTGTAGGGGCCAAGGGCAGGCTGCCCCAAAATGTGCCATTTTGGCATATTGATTATTTTATTTTATTTTTTTAAAGATTGTGTTTATTTATTTATTTTAGAGAGAGAGAGAGAGAGAAAGAGTGTGGGTGGGGGAGACACAGGACTCTCAAGCAGACTCTGTGCTGAGGGTTGAGCCTGACATGGGGCTTGATCTCAGGATCCTGAGATCATAACCTGAGTGGAAACCCAGTTAGACACCCAACCTACTGAGCCACCCAAGCCACCCAACATATTGATTGTTTTTTTTTTTTAAAAAACTACTTAAGAAACAGCTGATGCACAGACACTCAGATCGTCCTCTGTCACCCTGAAATCATGAGACGAATCTCCCTCCCTAAACTAAGAGGTAAGAAGATATCCCCTCTTACCAGAGATAGGGCCTCCAAAGAAGAGAGAGCTGTAGAAACAAACCTTGTTTCTTTTCTTCTAATCTGCTACCTCAGCTTAGAATTCTGCTTGGAATTCCTTATTAGTGGGGCACCTGGGTGGCTCAGTCAGTCGGGCCATTGACTCTTGATTTCTGCTTGGATCATGATCTCGGGATCCTGGGATGGAGCCCCCTGGCCAGCTCTGTGGTCAGCTTGGAGTCTGCTTTTCCATCTCCCTCCCCCTTTGGTCCTCCCCCCATTCACACTCTCTTTCTCAAATAAATAAAATCTTTTTTTAAAAAAATCCCTCTTAATTAAAGCTTCCAAACACCCATTTCCATTATCCTGTCACTCCCTCGGTCATTTATTGTCTCTCTGTCTAAAATGTATAAAAACTGCCTGCCCTGGTCATTTCTTTAGGTCTCCATTTCAATATTGGGCCTCCATGCACGCGTAATAAAATACATTTTTTTCCCTCCTGTTTACCCATCTCATGTAAATTTAGTTCTTAGTCCACCTAGAAGACCCTAAGGGGTAGAGGGAGAAATTTTCCTTCCCTACAGAGCAGGGAACAGTCTCCCCCACACCCTTTTCCCCAGGTATTCAGGCCCCCCCCCAAAGCCAGCGCTGTTACCAGCTGCTTGTGTCTCCTTGCAGAGATAGTCTACGTATTGATACACATGTATATATAATAATTTTTCTTATTTGGACAGGTTTGTGTTTTTTTTCTGCGTCTTAGGCCGCAACGATCAGAAGACTCTTGCCACGTTGTTAGTTAAAAGAGGGCGCGGTGGGAAGCACACACACACTTTCTACATCATCAGCCACCAGGGAAATGCAAATCAGAGACACCACTAGAAACCCACCAGAATGACTAACATCTAAAAGACTGATTTTTTAGGGGCGCCTGGGTAGCGCAGTCGT
Organism: Ursus maritimus; assembly: GCF_017311325.1. Classification (NCBI taxonomy): domain Eukaryota; kingdom Metazoa; phylum Chordata; class Mammalia; order Carnivora; family Ursidae; genus Ursus; species Ursus maritimus. Next base: position 4,874,423 of record NW_024424452.1, on the reverse strand, counting down.
TAAGCATCTGCCTTTGGCTCAGGGCCTGATCCTGGCGTTCCAGGATTGAGTCCCACGTCGGGCTCCTCCCCTGGGAGCCTGCTTCTTCCTCTCCCACTCCCCTGCTGTGTTCCCTCTCTCGCTGGCTCTCTCTCTGTCACACAAATAAATAAAATCTTTTAAAAAAATAAAAATAAAAAAATAAAAGACTGATTTTTTAAAAAAGATTTTATTTATTTGACAGAGAGAGAGCACAAGCAGGGGGAGCAGCAGAGGGAGAGGAGGAAGAAGGCTCTCTGCTGAGCAGGGAGCCCGATGTGGGGGACTCGATCCCGGGACCCTGGGATCGTGACTTGAGCCGAAGGCAGATGGTTCACCGACTGAAACACCCAGGTGCCCCAAAAGACTGATTAGAAATAAAGACTGATAACAGCAAGTGTTTGTGGGGATACAGTGTGATGGAAATGTGAAATGAGACGATGAGCTTGGAAAAAAGTCTCAGTTTCTAATAAAATGAAACACACCTACTCTATGACCTCGCAATTCTACTTCTGGGTACTTACCCTCAAATAAGTGAAAATGCACGTCTAGAAAGAAGATTTGGGGCTCCTGTTTCACTCAACTGGTTAAGTGTCTGATTGTGGATCCCAGCTCAGGTCTTGATCTCAGGGTCGTGAGTTTGGGCCCCATGTTGCACTCCGTGCTGGGCGTGGAGCCTACTTAAAACAATAATAATAAATAAAAAATAAAAAGAAGATCTGTATAAGAATATTCTTATCAGCTCTATCTATCTTATTTATTTTAAGTAGGCTTCACGCCCAATACGGTCCTTGAACTCACAACCCTGAGGTCAAGAGTTGCATGCTCTACTGACTGAGCCAGCCAGGAGCATTGGCAGCTCTACTTATAATAGCCCAATTGGAAGCACCCTAGGTGTCCATCCACAGGAAATCAATAAACTATGATCTATCTCACAATGGATTACCACTCAGTGGTGAAAAGGAACAAATTTCTGGCATGTACAAAATGAATGAATCCGAAGCATTTTACTGAGGGGAAGAAGTCAGGCACAAAAGAATACAAACTGCATGATCTCCCACCCCCACCTTTTTTAAAGTAGGCTCCAAGCCCAATGTGGGGCTTGAACTCACATCCCTGAGATTTAGAGTCGCATGCTCTTCCCACTGAGCCAGTCAGGTGCCCCAAGACTGTATGATTCCTTTTACACAAAGTTCTAGAATAGGCAACAGGAACCCGTGAGAAAGATCACAATAGAGGTGCCTTGGGAGTGAAGGTAGAGACTGGGAAGAGGCACAAGGGAATTCCTTTGGGTGATGGTAAGATTTTATATCTTGATGGCTTTTTTTTTTTAAGGTTTTATTTATTTATTTGAGAGAGAGAGAGAGAGCGTGCGCGCGCGTGTGCGAGCATGAGTGGGGGGAGGGGCAGTGGGAGAGGGAGAAGCAGACTCTCCACTGAGCAGGGAGCTAGACCTGGGCTTGATCCCAGGACCCTGAGATCACACACTCTCGCCCTCTTGATGGCGTTTTGCATCACAACTGTGTATATTTGTCACAACTCAGTGAATGGTAAACTTAAGATTTGTACATTTGATTGTATGCAATTTTATCTAAGGGGGAAAAAAGGATAATTAATTATATGCATGTTAAAGCGTTTAAGGGTGAATTGTCCTGATTTCTGTAACTTCTTTTGAAATGCAGCCAAAAATCTGATGAATCGTTAAATGGATAAATGGATATGTGATTAAGCAAGTATAGGAAAATGCTAACTGTAGCATTTTAGATGGATATATGAATGTTCACTGTATATTCCTTTCAACTTTTCTGTGCCAAAATGTTTATCATAAAAGGAGGGAAGAAAGCAAAGAGGAAAAGAGAAGTTAGGGGAGGAGTGTAACCATTCCCATTTATTACATCCTGGCTCTGCTAACAGAGCCGAGTCGCTCAAAAACAGTGCTGGTTTGTCTTTCACTCCGCCTGGCTGTCCACACTGGGGGAAGTAAGGAGAAGTGGGCAGGGAAACAGTGTGTGGTTCATGGCCACAAAGGTTCCCTGCTCCGAAGTGCGCTGGTCATAAAACAGTCACCATCCCCAGGGTGGGAGTGGGGGGCCCTTCTCCCCTCCGCTGTGTTGGATCTCTGGTTTCTGCCTTTCTGCTTCTTTTGGTTTATTTCCTCCTAGTAGAGGAATATATGTTCCAGAAGCTTCCTGGGATATGGTGTGTGGGAGATAAAACTTTTTTTTGAGAACTGACTTGTCTGAAAATGTTCTCATTTTACCCATCCAGTTGATCAATAGTTTGGCTGTGAGTGGAATTCTTGGTGGAAAATCATCTTCCTTTAGCATCTGGAAGGCATCTTGCTCCGCCACTGCAACTGTTGGGAATCTGACCCGTTCTATTTCCTGTTTCCTTATGACTTGCGTTTTCTCTTTGGAAACTTGTAGAATCTTATCTGTTTCCATTGTTCTCAAGTTTTCCCAGCGGAGAACTCAAGGGTGGGTCTATTTTCATCCCCTGGGTTGGTACTTTCTGTCTCTAAACTCAAGTCCTTCAGGTCTGGGAAATTTCCCTGATTACTTGCGTGGATATTTTCCTCTTTTGCTTTGTCTCTGTTCTTTGTTTTCTATAACAGGATATGATTAGGATGGTTGGACCTCCTAAGCTAGTTCCCGAATGTCCCCACCGTTTCCTACTTTCTAGCTCTCCGTGTCTTTTGGGTCCTCTTGAGAGATTTTCTCATCTTGGTGTTTCAAACTTTCTGTTGAGTTTTTCCTGTTAGTATTTTTTTTTTTTTTTGGCTTTAGGTTTTTTTTTTTTTTAAGTCATCTGAATGTTCCTTTTTTTTTTTTTAAACAGCACTTCCTTCTTATTCATGGGTGAATTCACTTTTTTTTAAATCTGAAGATATTGATAGCCTTAAAGAAAAGTTTCTTTTCTTCCTGTTTTTGTTTTCCCCAAATTTATTTATTTTGGTGATTTTGAGTTCTAGCTTCCCCTCTGGAAGTCTTCCTCAAATATCTTTTAATCCTCCTGGGCAGGACAGGTTGCTCAGAGAAGAGCCCTCCGCTCTCCACCCCAAGGCTCTGAAGTAAATTTCCTTCAGGAGCCATGGAGGAGGGGGTTAGGGAGGTTCGAGATTCAGCCCAGGCTACTAAATCCCTCTGTTTTTGTTTTGTTTTCCAGGCTCTGTGCCTGGACTCCCCCTGCCTCACTCCCCTCCCCCCAACCCCATCCAAATATGCTCAGTTCATAGTCTCTGGACATGAGCCTCCGGTCTTTTGTCCGGGAGAAGGAGGTGGCCACCTTGCCTAGTGCATGATGGGAAGTGATGGAGACTGTCGGCTGCTGCGTCTCAGCTTTCGGGCCATCCTACTCTCCCTCCACCCCAGTTCCTAGCACTTTGATGATTCCCTGGTGTAAATCTGGTGTCCATCAACTTTCCACTGCTAGCCTAAGTGACTAAATCAGTTACAACCGGTCTGTCCCCTCATCCCCACTTTCGACATCTCTTTTCTTTTCCACACTGTCTGTCCTAGGATTGTGTCTTTTTTTTTTTTTTTTAATCTCTTTTCTGAAGTTCTAGTGGGGTTTTGGGTCAAAATTAAATTAGATACTTGTAATTAATCCATCATGTTAATCTGGAAATGAATACGTTATGTTTCTTTGCTTATTAAGCTTCTGCCCAACTAGAATGTAGGTTTCCTGATGTCAGGGATCTGTTTTGCTCATTTCACAACAGAATAACTGATTGACCTTGAATGAAGGACCTCAGTAGGAGATACAATTGTGTTAACCTTAAAAATGAAAGGGCCAGGGGGCAACAGGCTGGCTCAGTTGGTAGAGTATGTGATTCTTAAGCTCAGGGTTGTGAGTTCAAGCCCCACGTTGGGTGTGGAGATTACTTAAGAACGAAATCTTTAACACACACACACACACACACACACACACACACTAAAACTGCTGGTTGTTATATCAGTAGAAATGGATTTATTTGGGAATAGCAGAGAATTGCAATTGAGGACACATAGGCTATAGTAAAACCACAGGACAATCCAATAAATGGAGGAGAGGAACATTATTTTATGGAGAAGAAGGAAGTTGGAAGGGGTTGTTTTGAATAAAAGTCCATTGGAAAGAAGCAAGAGTTCAGGGTGATGATGATTTTCCATTGGCTGAGTTGCAGGGGCAGATGATTTCTTGTAGGAGATGCAGTTACACCTTTCCCTGTTGGGCCCCTTAATGACAGATTCTCTTCTGTTGAGATTCTTCCGTTAGGTGTTTGTAATTGACAATTTTTCCTGTTATTGACATTGAGTGATAGGGCTCCCCCTACCAGCCTCCCCTTCTAGCATCTTGAGTCCATTTAGTGAGGTTTCCCTTATTAATTTTCATAATTGTGTACATACTGGCCACTTGAGAAATAGCCACGTAGCACATGCAGAAACACACATGGTCTAATAGTTGCTTATTTAGTTTTCATTTTAGCTTTTCAGGCCCATTTGTTGCCATGGAGAACATTATAAATAGACACTCAAGGTCAAACTTGGAGAAGTTTTAAATTGAGTTTTAAACAAACTCAGTTTTAACTTATTTATTTATTTATTTATTTACTTATTTACTTATTTATTTAAGAATAGCCTTCATGCCCAACGTGGGGTTTGAACTCATGACCCTGAGATCAAGAGTTGAATGCTCTACCGACTGAGCCAGCCAGGTGGCCCCAACTCAGTTTTGAATCAACGTTTATTTTCATATGTGAGTTTTATGTTTCCTTACCGTATAGTCATGGTCAAACCTCTTGGACAGTGGACTTTCACTTTACCAATCTAGGGAAATAATGATCTGAATGTGGGCTGTGTTGTGTGTTGGCTCAAAAACACATGTCCTATCAAAATAAAGTCCATACTCAAGGCAGCTGTGATTACTTCTCTGGTTTCTAGACCTGGAGCAGCTCAAAGGCGTCCTCCTCCAAGTCACATCTGAGAATGGCCCCGAGCCTCTAACTCCCAGGACTTTGTTCTACCTGTGGAAAACACTTCTCCTCTCATTCCATCGAGACCCACCCCGAATCCTACCCACTGCCATGTTTCCGATCTCGTTTTCTCGATGAAAGCCTTTTTAAATTAGCATGAGTAGAGTTCTTGCTCCCTGATTAGCACTATATTTGTACCCCACTTACAGCACTGAGAACAGTGGGCCTGGTATCCTGGCAACTATGTCCCTATCTGGTTCATTTACTATCAGTCCATTACACAACAGCAGCACTCAAACGTTTGTTCAATTGAATTATTGACCTGAAGCCCCACCCTTTTATTTGCTCCTGGTCTAGAAGCACAGAGGTAATTATACTGAGTCATTTAGGTTTGTCATAGATTCACCAGAAAAAATTTTAAAGTATTTTATTTATTTATTTATTTATTTATTTGAGAGAGAGTAGAGTGAGTAAGAGAAAGAGGCAGCACAAGCAGGGGTGAGGGGCAGAGGGAGAAGCAGACTCTCTGCGGAGCAGGGAGCCCGATGTGGGGCTCGATCCCAGAACCCTGAGATCATGACCTGAGCCGAAGGCAGACGCTCAACCAACTGCACCACCCTGATGCCCCGATTCACTGGAAATTTTTGGCCACTGTTGCTCTACTACCCTTGACATTTCAACTCCTCTTCAAGGGAGATCTTCATGAACAGAGCAAAAAGGAGATGTCCTTTGCCCTGGGAACATGTTTATTTTAAAATTACTGCAAGACGAAGATGATTTAAAAACAGAACACCCACGTAGAGAACGTCTGGTTTCAGAACACTTTTACAGTACTGAGCAACAGAGCAAATCCCGGGAAAAGAACCCCTACAAGATGAAAATGTCATCAGGAATCAACTCCCTTGGAGGGTCTACTCTCAGAGCTGAAGGGAGCGTGAACCGGTTATTACCTTGCAGGAGGGCAGTGCAACAACAGGCATCAAAGCTTTAAAAGTGCTCACCCCTGCTACCTCAGTAACTCCATTTTTGGGCATGTAGTCTAAAGAAATCAAGCTGTGAAGATTCTGGCACAAACACGCTCAGCCCAGCATTGTTTCTCAAATATTGGACAACTCAACTGTCCAATAACACATATCTTGGTTAAGGGCCATGTGCATAATAGGAGTGAATAGTAAAGGGCCATTAAAGATGTCCTAAGGATTTGGTATTTCTCTGTTTTGTTCAAAAGATGTTGTTACATAAAGAAATAACCAAGAGGGGTGTCTGTCTGGCTCAGTGCACAAAGCATGTGACTCCTGATCTCAGGGTTGTGAGTTCAAGCCTCAGGGTGGGCATGGAGCCTACCTAAAAAACAAACAAAAACAAAAACCCTGACAGGAAATATACCAAAATATTGGCACCTTAATGGTCTGTTAACAGAATATCATCTCCAGAGCTTGGTACAAAGCCTAGGACTAGTAAATGCTCAACGCACTGGAAATAGAAAATGCATTCGTAAGGGAAGAAATTTCGACACATTTTTGGACTAATAAACAGAAGTTATCTTTGAAAAATGGTACAGCGTGTGGTATTTCCTTCTTTAGAGTTTCAGATTCCGAATTTTCTGGAAGAACCTCATCTTCCTATCACAGAAGGCTGGTCATAGGCCTTTCGCCAGGTGGCACAAAGATGGCGGCCGGCCCGCCCCCGCGCCCCGCCCCCCCAAGCCGAGCACTCCCGGGCGTTCCCGAGCATCCCCGAAGGCGGCAGGAAGCCCGGGAGCCGCGCGGGCAGGAGCGGCCCCGCCCCGGAGCCTGGGAGCGGCGCGCCGGCGCGGGGGAGGGGAGACCGGATGTGAGTGGAGCGGCCATTTCCTGTTTCTCCGCAGTTTTCCCCCCAGCTTTGGGTGGTGGCCGCTGCTGGGCTCCGGCTTCCCGTCGGCGGAGGGCGAGGCGGCGTGGACAGCGGCCCCGGCACCCCGCGCCCTGCCGCCCGCAGCCGCGCGCCCGCCCGTCCGCCGCGCCCCGAGTCCGCCGCTTCTCGCGTCAGCGCCCGGCCGCCGCCGCGGCCCAGCGAGCGGCCCAGATGCAGGCCATCAAGTGTGTGGTCGTGGGAGACGGGTGAGTGCGCGGGCCGGGAGCCGGGGCGGGGGCCGGGGCCGGGCGGGCTCGCGTGGGCCGGGAGCCGGCCTCTCAGTGGCGCGGGACGTGGGGCGCGGGGCCGCAGCTCACTCCCTCCGGGGCCGAACGGCACGGGCCTGGTTCCGGCTTTTTTTTTTTTTTCTCTTTTTTTCTTTTTTACATTTTTGGTGGGGGAGGGAGTCGCCGACCGGCGCCCGAAGGGAAAAGTGAACTCCACCCTCCCGCCTTCTCTCGGGCCCGCTGCGCGCCGGGCGGGACCCCTCAGCCGCGCCGCCACCCTGGCTCGTCTGCCCCTACATCGGTGGGCTTGGAGTTGCCTTTCGTAAAAAAGGACCCTTTCTGGGCTTTTACATCAACCTCTCGAGCCCGGTTAAGAGCTTCCGTGTGTCCCGGCAGCCAGGTCGATAGGACTTGACGAATATTTGCCTGGGCTGGTTTGGTGACCCTAAACTGATTTACCACGGGGTATCTTCCTCTGTATTTCGCCGATTTAAAAAAATTTTTTCGGGGGGTAGGGGGTGATAATTTTTGCTTTTTCCTTGGAGAAACTTTTGAGATTCTAGCTGCGAGGAGCTGGGTGTGATTAAGACTGTTCTCTGAAAGTGGTGTGGTCATTAAAAAAAAAAAAAATTGGCTTTCGCTTCTTGCATTAGGTATGGGATGTAGCAGAACAGGCTCCCTGAGCGGAGCTACCCTGTGACTCAAGGCATTTCTTTTCATTACTGTCTGGTGGTGGTTACAGGCCCTAGAGGAAGACAAGACTTGGCTTATGCCGTTTTTTTTCTCCCATAGAAACAAAAATCTCAGTGTAATCCGAGCAAAATTGTGTGTCTCAGCAGTGCCCGAGTAGTTGAGTGTTAACAAGGAAGCTCCAAGAATTACTATCAGTTTCATCAAATTCAGGACGCAGTTGGTACATTTTTCAGGTCTTGTAAAGTCCAAGGAAGAGTTCTGGCATTGCTTTTCCTTTTGATTAATATTCCCCAAACTTGTCATTAGGACTGATGTGGTTTTTATGCCTCCCAAGTTGTGAATTAGCTTATTTAGATGGTCGTAAATTAGACATTTGAAATTGTTTCTACAGCTAATTCAGATGCAAGGACAGTTGAACCGATTTTTAAAAGATGCCTATCTGTGATTTGTCAGAATAAACGTGTGAAACATTAACGCTTCGTGGTTCTGTGTATATAGCCAAAAATTATAACTTTCACCTGTTTAGGAATATGTATGTCCCTTTTTTTTTTTTTTAAAGCCTTCAAAAGAAAGCTTTACTTTCATTTGGGACAGAAAATATTCAGCTAGTTAGTTTAATAGGGAAATCAGTAAATTGGTTTAATAATTCAATATCTAACTGTATGTAATATTCTTAATTGAAAATTTCTGAAACTGAAACATAAGCACAGCAGATCTGTTTAATGCTTACAGATTATGGACCTTTACTATATGTATTAGCTTGTTTATCTAGTCGCGTACTTGTTGAATACCTACTGTGGGATCTGGATCCCTCCTTCAAATCCCTACCCCACTGCTTAGGGGGAAACCCTGGGCATATCACTCATCCCCCAGGACAGGGGCCTCAGGTTGAAGTTGTGAGTATTAAACAAGATGCTGGGTACTAACTGCCTCACAGGTGCTTGGCCCCAGCTAAGTGCCCACACAGACTCATATTGTTGCTGTTTATTTTACTCTGGGGCACTGCTGGGCTCTGTGATGGGAGTGCAAGGCATAAAACAATTCTTGGCTTTAAGTTTTCAGCTTTTTTTGTACTGTATTTGACATTGGTGTAGACAGGGGCTAAGCCCTATTAGAAATGGAATAAACAATTTAAGCTCTATTTATTTTTTAAAGATTTATTCATTTATATAAGTAATCTCTACACCCAGCGTGGGGCTCAAACTCATGACGCTGAGATCAAGACCTGAGCTCAAATCCAAGAGTCAGATGCTTGACTGAGCTACCCAGGTGCCCCCTCTATTTAAATAAGGGTCTCTGTATAGCAAACATTACTTCAGGTAAAAATTTAGATACATATTCCATACCAAAAATATTTTTCTGCTTTTACCCAAACAAAGCATGCCTGATGATACAGCTGGAATATTCTTTTTTTTTTTTAAGATTTTATTTATTTATACGACAGAGATAGAGACAGCCAGTGAGAGAGGGAACACAAGCAGGGGGAGTGGGAGAGGAAGAAGCAGGCTCCCGGCGGAGGAGCCTGATGTGGGGCTCGATCCCATAACGCCGGGATCACGCCCTGAGCCGAAGGCAGACGCTTAACCGCTGTGCCACCCAGGCGCCCCTGGAATGTTCTTTTACTCAAAAATTGTTAAAGCTGTAAATGTTCTAAATTTTGTGGGGCAAAGAACTCAGTGGAATTTGAGGCAATTAAGGGCAGTTTAAGCAATAAAGGCAAATTGAAGTTGGACAAATTGCAAGCTTCCTTATCTAAAATATATTGTTGGAAAGTACGATTAAAAGGTATGTTAAAACCATATTATAAGTAGGATCAATTAGCCTATATTCTTCTTATGGATTTTTTTCCTGTATAGCAATTGAGTTGGCATTGAGCATAAAATACGAAATGAAATTTTGATACTTTTTAATTCTGCAAATCCTTCTGTTGGTCCTAATTCTGTTAGTCCTTCCTGAACACAGGGTGTTTATTTGGGGGATCTCTGCCCCCAAGATTTTCTCCCAGGTTTACTTAGGTAAGATGGCATCTCACATTCAGATATTTCTAAACCATTTTTAATAGTGTTGTTTTGACTTTGGTTGACCAGAAGGCTGGGAGTGAGTGACTTGAAGCCCCCCTACGTTCACTCCAGATTGGGCTAGTGGTCTTTTCACCCCAGTGTCTAATTTAGACATTGCTGTTCAGGAATTTTTTTAGTTGAGTGTGAAAAATACCTTCCATGATGATGTCATCTTTTTAGGAATGTACACCACTTACTCCCCACTCGTTTCCATTGAATAATCAGTGAAGGTATGATCCATGAATTTAAGTGCTTCATGAATTGTCTTTGTGTATTTTTGTCTCTAGGCAGTGGGTTCCATATTTTTGACCTGTTGTAAAGGTGTTTGAGTTCTGCACTGGCTTCTAAATTTGGGTTTAACTGTTATTTGACTCTGATCTTGGTGGTTAAAATTATACTTAATTTTTTTTTTTTTTTTTTTTACCTTTAAAATGTAATCCCAGGAAAAGTTTGAGGTTGGGTTCACTAGAGGAGTATCAGTAATTTTGAGAAATCTTAAAGCCACTTTCTGTAATCTTTTGCATTAATCATTGAATGTATTAATAATACTTACTACTTTTTCACCTCAGCATCACCCACCAGGTAGTTCTCGTGATTTTAGTCTTACTAAAAAGGAGATGTTTCATCAGGAATCCTGCTACCAAGGTAGTTACCACATGTCATCAGAGGAATATTTTTTCCTCCCACATCTTTTTTTTTTTTTTTTTTTTAAGATTTTATTTATTTGACAGAGAGAGAGGCAGTGAGAGAGGGAATACAAGCAGGGGGAGTGAGAGGAGAAGCAGGCTTCCCGCTGAGCAGGGAGCCTGATGAGGGCCTGGGATCATGACCTGAGCTGAAGGCAGCCGCTTAACTTAACAACTGAGCCACCCAGGCGCCCCTCCTCCCACGTCTTAATATGAGAAGTTTCACACATACAGAAAAGTTGAAAGAATTGTGCAGTGAACACCTAGCACTTAGATTTTGTAATCAGTATTTTGCTGTATTTCCTTTTCCCACATTTTCCCATTATCAGGGCTTCTTTTTTTTCTTTTCTTTTTTTTTTTTTTTAAGATTTTATTCATTTGACAGAGAGGGAGCGCACACGGGGCGTGGCAGGCAAAGGGAGTGGGACAAGCAGGCTCCCCGCGGAGCAGGGAGCCCGATGGTGGGACTTGATCCCAGGACCCCATGATCATGACCTGAGCTGAAGGCAGACGCTTAACCAACTGAGCCACCCAGTTGCCTCTATCCGGGCATATTTTAAGAGGATTTGATTTGAAGGAGAACGGGGGTGATATGTTGTTAGGTAGAAATTCTTGTTTTGGAACTCTGTATCTTCTGCGGATCCAAACACCAGGTGCTCCAGGATTAGGCTTGGTGGTCCTAGAAGGCAGGGGTCTATAGACTAAAGGCTCCTTCAGAGTTGAACCCTTAGAGGTAACATTTTCAGCGTTGGGGGTTTTGAAACCACATAGATTTTTAAATTTTTCTGAAGCCTGCAATGGTGATAATAGTTTTCCATAAGTTGGTTGTGGTGTCTCCTGTTAGTGACAGAATATCAGAATTTCAGATTAGGGTTTGTGGTTTTGTAGCACTAAACTACTCTATTAGCCCATGCGTTTTCTGAATTTATTCTCTGCATGATTATGCATTTACTGAAGGCCTACTGTTGGAGAGTTCCCAAACCCCATTTCACAGGGTAAATTGAGGATTCTCATTCAGGGTCTTTCATTTATAGAAAAAATATGAATATATATTTAATACATATAATTCACATTTCACTACATTCTGTTAAGAGCTTTTTAAGGTATAGGTAGTTTTTAAAAAAGATTTCTTTATTTTAGGGTGAGAGGCAGAAAGTGAGAGCAAGGGCAGGAGTAGGGGGAGGGGAAGGCGGAATCTCCACCAGACCACCCGTTGAGCCCAGAGCCTGAGATCATGACCTGAGCTGAAATCAAGAGTTGGACACTAAACCATCTGAGCCACCACGTGCCCCAAGAGCTAGGTATTTTTATTTTTTATTTATTTTTATTTTTTAAGATTTTGTTTATTTGACAGAGACATAGCGATAGAGGGAACACAAGCAGGGGGAGTGGGAGAGGGAGAAGCAGGCTTCCTACTGAGCAGGGAGCTCGATGCGGGGCTCAATCCCAGGACGCTGAGATCACGACCTGAGGCAAAGGCAGATGCTTAACGACTGAGCCACCCAGGCGCCCCAAGATCTAGGTATTTTTAGACAGCAATACAGGCTCCTTATTTTCTCATTGGAGAAATCTAGTCTTTCAGTACTATTAAGATCAGTGTATTTTTTAAAATTTATTTTTTAAAAAGACTTTATTTTAGAGAGTGAGAGGGAAAAGGTCTCAGGCAGACTCTGGCTCTTAGTGCGCAGCCTGACATGGGGCTCTATCTCATGACCCTGAGATCATGACCTGAGCTGAAACCAAGAGTTGGATGCTTAACTGATTGAGTCACCAAAGCACCCCCCAGTGTATCTTTCTTTAAGGCAATGCAGAAAGTTCTTATTTTTGAACTTCCTGTACTGTATCCCTTCCCTTTTTGGGGTGGGGTAAAAATTTATTTTTAAGTAATCTCTATATCCAGCTTAGGCTCAAACTGACACTCCTGAGATCAAGAGTCAAATCAGCCAGGTGCCCCTCCCTTACTTTTCTTTTTTAAAGATTTTATTTATTTATTTGACAGAGAGAGAGAGAGAGCCAGCGAGAGAGGGAACACAAACAGGGGGAGTGGGAGAGGAAGAAGCAGGCTCCCAACAGAGCAGGGAGCCTGATGTGGGGCTCGATCCCAGGACTCTGGGATCATGCCCTGAGCCGAAGGCAGACGCTTAACGACTGAGCCACCCAGGCGCCCCTCCCTTACTTTTCTAACTTGGGGAAATTGCCAGTGTTTCCAGATTTATTGATTGTATGTGCTTTTTTTTTTTTTTTTTTTTAAAGATTTTATTTATTTATTCGACAGAGATAGAGACAGCCAGAGAGAGAGAGGGAACACAGTCAGGGGGAGTGGGAGAGGAAGAAGCAGGCTCATAGCGGAGGAGCCTGATGTGGGGCTCGATCCCATAACGCCGGGATCACGCCCTGAGCCGAAGGCAGACGCTTAACCGCTGTGCCACCCAGGCGCCCCTAATTGTATGTGCTTTTTAAGTTTTGGTTTATAGATTTTAGTAATACTGAGATCTTACCCCCCAAATCTTAAAATTTTCCTTAAAGGTCTCCTAATGGAAAAACAAAGAACATAATAGGAACATAAATTATTGGCTTCAATCTTGGTTATTTCTACAAGATAGAGCAGGAGAGGCACAGATAGGCTAAAAAAATGTGCTCATGTGAACTTTCTGTAGACTCGTGTTCATTTTTTAACGTTGTGGCAGCTTTCGAAGATTAAAAAGAGGTTAAACTGAGCAGTTAAGTAAATATAAAATTGGAAACTCCAAAGCAGATACTAACTTCCATCGACTCTGAGGCAGCATCAGTCAAGGCTGTGACCAAATGTGGCTTCCATTCTCTGTGTGGGGAGCTCTGACTGCCTGCGCCTGTGTTGACTTTGGCCTCTAGAGTTTGTTTGTGGAGTGCATTTAAAAGGAGTGAATAAGTAACACTAATGGGAGGTAAATAACCGTTTCCTTTTTCTTTTTATCTGTTTTTAAAAACTAAGTAAATATTTAAATCAAAGGTTGGACATGTACTTAACTAAAAAGACAGAATTTTGGTGTCTGGGTGGCTCAGTTGGTGAAGCATCCGACTCTTGATCTCAGTTCAGGTCTTGATCTCAGGGTCGTGAGTTCAAGCCCCACGTTGGGCTTCATACTGGGTGTGGAGCCTACTTAAAAAAAATAAAATGTCAGAATTTTATAATTTAATAATTTCTTATAGAACTTAGATTTATAGCAAATACTGTAATGATTGGTAAAAGTTTCAGTCAGTATCAGGTTATGCCAGTACCTTGAATTCCTTTACAGTTAAACCTTTCAAAAGATGATGCCTCAGCTAAAGGTGAAGTTTCAGGAAAAAAAAAATTAGAGCATTTAAAACAGAGCCGGGCGTATTTATAGTAATAGCTTTGTTCTTCATACATATGGAAGAGATTTAGGACAGGCTCTTAAAGGAAGTGCTACTACGACATTTTAACATAACCATTAAAACCTTCATAGCTGCTTATTTTTTTTTTTTTAAGATTTTATTTATTTATTAGACAGAGATAGAGACAGCCAGCGAGAGAGGGAACACAAGCAGGGGGAGTGGGAGAGGAAGAAGCAGGCTCATAGCGGAGGAGCCTGATGTGGGGCTCGATCTCATAACGCCGGGATCACGCCCTGAGCCGAAGGCAGACGCTTAACCGCTGTGCCACCCAGGCGCCCCATAGCTGCTTATTTTTGACATTAAGAGGCAATAGGTGTTAACATTTTTACACATTTGTAATTTTGAAAAGAGGTTCACTGATGATGGCCTTAGACTCCACTCTCCTCCATCAGCGGCCATATCCAGTCCGTGCCGAACCATCTTGTTCTGCCTTGTGCCTAGGAAGCTCTTGAAACGGCCCACTTCTCTTCACCCTGAAGCCCCCTTGTGGGTTCACACCACTCTTGCTTTCCTGCCTCCAGACCCAGCTTCCTTCCTCTGTCCTCTTTCCACACTGCAGTCAGAGGCCGCTTCTAAAGATGCAAATTTAATGGTTTCTTGGCAACTAAAAATCTTCTGGGACTTCCCAAGTAGGATCAAGTCCCATGCCCTTAACAAGAAGAGATGACAATTTCCTCATATTTTTCTTTGCTGCTTCCCCCTTACTTCTTTGTTCTTCAGGTATACTGGGCCTCCCCCCCAGTGCTGTTGCTTTTGCCTAGAATGTTCCTCCTGTCGCGGCCCCACTCCTCTAAGTTTCCGTACACACTGCAGCCTCCTCTCTCGGCCTCCGGGACTAGGTTAGACCCCTTTGCCATACAGCATCTTTTTTTTTTTTTTTTTTAAGATTTATTTATTTATTTCTTTGAGTGAGAGAGGAAAAGGGCGCATTTAATGAAACAACCTGTCAGTTGAGCAAGGAGCCCAACGCGGGGCTCAACGCCGGGACTCCAGGATCATGATCTGAGCCAGAGGCAGCTGCTTCACCAACTGAGCCACCCAGGTGCCCCTCTATAGCGTCTTTAATAACATTTATCACACCTATAGTTTTATGTAATGACTGTATTCTTCATGTTTTACTTTAATAACCTCACAGATTCCATGAGGTCTTGCTCAGTGCAGTATCTTCAGCTACTGTTTCTTCCTTGCATAGCGTACACTTTACTGGTATAGATTGAAGTAGAATTAATGCTTTCGGTAGTTTTGTGATGGAGTTAGTAGTTTTGCATCCATCTTACAGTTGAGAAAACTGTAAGGCCTAAGGAAGTTGTAACTTACTAACAGTTCCAGCTAGTAAGGGATGAAGAGCCGGCTCTGGGTCTCGAATCCAGGGTAAGGACTACAGATATCAGCCTCCTGCTCACACAGGTTTGACATTGTAAGCTTTTAACAGATTGTGTGGCCAGTGAGTCATTTTTGTTTAGAAAGCCTTTAGGAGTTGGAAGCTACTTCCTGATGATGTAATGTTTGATTCCGTGAGGTCTTTGGGGGTGGGGGAGTTCCAACTTTTAAGCCCTTAATAATATTATGAGTAAAACAAGTATTGGCAAGACTGGATGGGCCTGCATTCTGTCCTAGCTGAGAGGTTTTTGCCTTCAGCTAAGAGTGCTACGACAATAGAAAAGCACTTAACTTCTTTATGGTGAATCCTAATTCATAGTAGTTGAGATTGAACAACAAAATCTTACAGCTCAGAGCTTCATTGTGTGACACACATGACCTTGGTAGGCCAACAGAAGACAGCAGGGTGATGGGCTCCTTTAGGAAGAGAGTTTAGTGAGTCTTTAAGCCAGGGACAGAGGCTCTCAGAAGCCCTTGAGGTCACCATGAGAGTGTAAAATTTGGAAACTATTTTTTGGCTGAGGGTGCAGTGATCTTAATTTGTACGGGATATTCTCAAGAAAAAAAATTTCAAGTAGTTGGGAGACTTTAAACCACCACTCTGACCTCCGCCTGATGGCACACTGTCCCCACTACCAGTTGTGCAGGAGGCCCTTCTGTCTCTGGAGGATTTCTACACGATTCTTTTTTACTTTCTCTTTGCGACTGTTTGGAAGTTTATGCCAGCATCCCTGAGCCGTTAATTATGTCTGAAATACATTGTGTTAGTTGCTCGAAAAGCTTATGGTGATATTTGAGGATGGGGCTTGGGGAGGCGGCAAATGAATACAGATGAATTAAAGTGAGTTCTGTGTGGCTCTTTGTGGTTCACAGGTGTGTGTGCTGGTCAGTGACTAAGCACTCTATCAAGAGAACGGTCATTACTCATCTCCGAGGGGAAGGCTTTGAAAGGTGGTGGGTTCGAGCTAGCGCTCTGAGGCAGCAAAATCTATTACGTAGCAACCAAGTGGAAGTTGAGAGGAAGGCTGCGTGTGCATATGAGTGTTCGTCAAAATGCTTTGAGGGTAGAATTGAAGATTCTTAGATGAAAGACTGGTACAGATGTTCACAGAAGAGACTTCGAATTTAAAAATCTTGTTCCTGTTCAACCTGGGCTCATTGAACAGCTGATTCTGACCATGAATGCTAATGCCGTACACCTAAATAGAACGTGAAAGCTCCTTTTTGAGAAATTCGAGTTTGTTTACTATAAATTTCAGGATAAAAGTGTGCAGTGTCAAGTAAAAGATTATAGAAACTGTTTAATGCTAAGTACTTGGTGTATACTCCTTGATTTTTCTGTAAATTTAACAGAATAATGAAAGGATTACATTCATGTCGGCTAAGTAACTTACACCATTCTTTTCTCTCTCTTTAGAGCTGTAGGTAAAACTTGCCTACTGATCAGTTATACAACCAATGCATTTCCTGGAGAATACATCCCCACTGTGTAAGTATTGAGTTAAACTGGGACTTGTCTGTGATGTGGGGTTTTTTTTCCCCATTGTTTTGCTATAAAGATATTCTTAATTTGCACATGAACAGATCTGATTCATTTTCTGTCCAAACATTCACCAAAGTCTAATTATAAGGTATTTATTTGGGCTTTTTAAAAATACTTAATCTAATGTAAAGTTTCTACATTGTGATGAAACACAGCTTTCCTAATTGGTTTTTACACATTCAGGAAACAAAGTTAACTAACTGAAGTATGAAGACTGGACAATGTAAGAGTTTCAGATAAATTTGGCTCTCTGGGCTCTGTGTGTGAAGCCTCAAGGAAGTAGAACATGAAATATGCTGTTACATTGTAATTGGCCTTTCCTGGCAAGGAGTCCGGTGGTTGCAGGTCACTGTCGAGTTACCAGGCTGTGGAGTTGAAACCAGGGTGTGTGTTGGGGGCGGTTATGGGAGGACCGATTTGGCTACTGAGCTGCTTATTCCCTCTTGGCAGCAGAATTGGGTGGAGATGGAGAAGTGCTTTTCTGATGATGGGTTTACTAGGGAGCCCTGAGGCTCATAACGCATCGCCCTGTTGCCATGGTGTCCGCTCTGTCTTGATGACTGCCATCCTGGTGGAGAGGACACAGCAAGGATCCCACCTGTGCTGACCTTGTCAAGCACAACACGTATACTGTGGAGGTCTCCAGAGTTTCGTAGGAGTGGGATCGTACTGTCCATGTTCTGGTTTTATGGTGGGGACTTTCCTCATCTATACATAAGTAGAGTTAAATCATTATCAGTTGTTAGTGACTTTGAACTATGATCCTGATAACACCACTGGTGGTTAGATCTTTATTTTTTTAAATTTTTTTATTATTTACTGTGTTAAACATCATTGCACATGTCTCTGTGCACATGTGATTGATTTTTAGAAGTGGAAGTGTGCTGAGTCAAAAGGGAATGAATGGATTTTTAAATTTTTTTTTTTTAAGGTTTTATTTATTTATTTGACAGACACAGTGAGGGAGGGAACACAAGCAGGGGGAGTGGGAGAGGGAGAAGCAGGCTTCCCAGTGGAGCAGGGAGCCCGATGCGGTGCTCGATCCCAGGACCCTGGGATCACGTCCTGAGCTGAAGGCAGACGCTTAACGACTGAGCCAGCCAGGCGCCCCGATATTTAAATTTTTGATAGATACTACCCAGTTGCTGCCAAAAAGCCTGTCACTTGAACCAGCTGTGACTGAAGTGGCCCCCTGAAGTTGGAGTGGGCAACAGGCCTTGAAAAAAGTTACCTTCTCATTTGCATTTTTGATCACCAGTGAGGCGAAGGTTCGGTGAACCGTCTCTGTGCGCTTGCATTCTTCTGTGAATGGCCGGCGGAAATCTTTTGCTTGTTTTTCTACTGAAATTTTTTTCTTACTGATGGAACTTTTATGCATTAGAAATATTAATCCCGAGTCTCATTTGTCTTTGAACTTTGTCATATGGGGTCTTTTGCCATAAAGAAGTTTGGTATTTTTATGTAAATATGCGACTGCGCCTTCATGGGGTTTTATGTCTGTCTTAGGAAGACCATCCCTACTTTAGTGATGCAAAAATATCCTCTAGTAGGTTTTCTAGATTTTTGTGGCCAAAGTTTTCACTTTGTGCCTAAAATTTGAATTCATTTAGAATATTTTTTTGGTATAGTAGGAGGCAGGCATCTGATTCTTTTTTTCCGAGATGGAAAAAAGTCACGATACTGTTTATTGAATAATTTTTCTTTTCTTACAGAAGGAGAATTGCAAGACATGAGGCTTTTTCTTTACAAAATATAGTTGTCATTCCGTTCTGTAAGCCACATTGGAGGCTTACTCAGACCTTCATTCTGCTGTTGCAGTGTAGCAAGACCCTAAGTTTTAGTGTTGATAGTATGTGAAATGAATTCTGAATTTTATCTTACAGGCAGATGTATGGTGTCCTGTTTGGAACTTGCCCAGGTTTTAATTGCAATGCCAGATTTTCTTTTTAATGAAGTACTTGGTGGTACTTCGGTGATTTTTTTTTTTTTTTAAAGATTTTATTTATTTGAGAGAGAGTGCAGGAACAAGCGCATGAGTGGGGGAGGAGGGGCAGAGAGAGAGGCAGACTCCCCACTGAGCAGGGAAGCCCAACTCAATCCCAGGACCCTGGGATCATGACCTGAGCTGAAGCCAGACACTTAACTAACTGAGCCGCCCAGCGCCCCCCCCCCCCTTTTAATGTCCACCTTATTCCCCTCCTGTCAGCCGGGCTTTTTTGGGCTCTCTTTATCAGTAACTGCGTTTTGTGTACCAACTTCACGTTAATTTAAGTACGTGTGTAATGAGGTACACTCGGTCTGGAAACGTTACACTATAGCTTTTCCAATGAAGTTTGCTGTATGTTACCATTGCACTTTGGTTGCAGGCCTGGGTGACCAGGGCTTGACTAATTATCACCCTACACTCAGTGCGGGTGTTCTGGAAGCACTGCATTGTGGCTCCGTGGTGTGCCACCTTGTTGACGATGAGTTTGATACGTACACGAGAAAGTCAAGTGGGGTTTGAAAGAGGGACTAATTTTATCCTTTATTTCTTCCTGGGGAGAAAAATCCTTTTCTTTTTTAAAGAAAATATTTATTTTTATTGGACACAGAGCATGAGCAGGGGGAGCAGCAGGCAGAGGCAGAGGGAGAAGCAGGCTTCGCGCTGAGCAGGGAGCCTGACGTGGGACTTCATCCCAGGACCGTGGGATCTTGATCTGAGCCAAAGGCAGACACTTAACCAACTGAGTCACCCAGGCGCCCCATGGGGAGAAAAATCTTAATGTTCTCTTATTAAAAGCAAAGGTTTTCTATTGCTGACAGTAATTTATTTCAGTTAAATGGAATAGCTTGTCCTTTGTTTTCTCCAGGTGCATGTTTTTCTCCTTACGCTGCAGCCTGTTTTCCTTCCACTTTTTACCTCCTCAGCCGACTCCTGCCTGCGTGCTGGTGCGTCTGCTGGCCTGGCAGCCTCCAGGCCATTCCTGGCCTCGGCACACCTCCGGGACCCTCGCCGCAACAGTAACTCAGGCCCCCAATCTGTGCCTCCTATTCCGGGGCTGCAGACTGACCGTGTTTTCTCCACTCTACAGCTTTGACAACTACTCCGCCAATGTTATGGTAGATGGAAAACCCGTGAATCTGGGCTTATGGGATACAGCTGGACAAGAAGATTATGACCGATTACGTCCCTTATCCTACCCGCAAACAGTAAGGATCATGACTGATTTTTAATGTGTCCTTCGGAATATATCACTTGGACTGTGTAACTGCGTGTCACGTGTGGGTTTGCCCGCACGGTCGGCACCTGAACACGCAGGTGTAACTGCAGAGGCCCACTTAGACTAGGACTTTTCCCCATAAATACATTACAGTACTGTGAGTATATTTCCTCCTCAAGATTTTGTTAGTAACATTTTCTCTGGCTACTTCAGTGTAAGAATGCACTGTGTTTACACATAACGTGCAGAACATATATTAATGGATTGGTCTCGTTATTGGTAAGGCTTCCAGTCAACAGCAGGCTATTTGTTAAAGTTTTCGGGGAGTCAGAGTAATACACGGAGTTTTGACTGCATTGGGGGGTGGCAGTGCCCCTGCCCTCCCGCCTTGTTCAGGGGCCAGCTGTATTGCCATCTTTTGGGCATATTAAAGAGTAGCGAGGTTAATAAGTTCAGTAGTGAATGTCCTCCTAGATGTGGACCAAGGTTTGTTTGTTTCCATTTTTTTAGCATCACCAGTTACTGACCGTGGTGCTGTGCGTGGTGCATGCTTTCATTTCAGTGTCAGGACAGCCATATGAAATTGGTACTGTTTTATTCTTGCTAACCAGTTTCAACAATAATTAGTTTCAAGGTCAGTCTGCTTTGTGACAGTTCGGTACCATGGAATCAAATTAACAGTTAAGATTAAGGTTTTTAAAAATCAAGTTGATGACTTGTCTTTTGGGTTTATTATTTTTCTGTAAAACACATGCTCATTTTTCTACGGCTTTAGTACCTAAATCTTAACGTAGATTCGGATTTCAGTTTTGTAAAAATATTTCCACTGCGTCCAGCCAGAAAAACTCTAGATTGGCTTTGTTTCCATCGTAGACAATTAAATGATACATATACCAAAGCGAATCAGAGAAGTCCTGTTGAAAATATGCTTGGAAGCCCTTTTCTTGAAATAAGCAATTGTCTTATTTGTACCATTTGGTTTTCTTGTTATGTTTGTTCATTATTTTAGAAGTATTTGAAAAAACTGGAGACTCGGGTGACTCACTGGCCAAAGGAATACACAGAGGCAGTTGAGCAAATGCCTTGGGTTGAAATCCCATGCTCTCGCTTCCTATCTCTGTGACCCCGGCAGGTTTCTTCACGGCTCCAGTCATGACCTGTTTCCCTATAGGATTAGATGAGCAATCTGTAGAAAGCACACAGAACAGTCCAGGCACATCACAGACACTCCGGTGTAGCTGCTGTGAAGATTCACAGATCTGGCGAGCTCTTCAAGTCAGAGCTGGCTGGGCCCCGATGAGTGGAAGTTGCTGTACACGCTCTCAACAAAGCCGGGGTGACTAGAGAATGAGGGTCAAGGAGACATCCTGGAGAAGGCAGGATAGATTTGGATAGATTTGAACTTCACGGTCTTGGGGGGGGGCGGCACGGGGTGGGGGTGCGTTGTGTGGGTGAAAATAGCCAGTCATTTCCAGTCTACCCAAATCTTTTTTTTTTTTTTTTTAAAGATTTTATTTATTTATGTGACAGGGACAGCCAGCAGAGAGGGAACACAAGCAGGGGGAGTGGGAGAGGAAGAAGCAGGCTCCTAGCGGAGAAGCCCGATGTGGGGCTCGATCCCAGAACGACGGGATCACGCCCTGAGCCGAAGGCAGATGCTTAAACGACTGCGCTACCCAGGCGCCCCTTGTTTTTTGTTTTTAAACTTCCTATTTAGTAATGATAG
This sequence comes from Ursus maritimus, assembly GCF_017311325.1. Classification (NCBI taxonomy): domain Eukaryota; kingdom Metazoa; phylum Chordata; class Mammalia; order Carnivora; family Ursidae; genus Ursus; species Ursus maritimus. The sequence continues at coordinate 4,852,644 of NW_024424452.1, read as the reverse complement.
TTTTAGACTTATTTTTTTATTTTTTAGATTTATTCATTTGAGAGAAAGAGAGAAGGTGGGGGGGGGGCAGAGGGAGAGAAAGAATCCCAAGCAGGCTGCGCTCAGCATGGAGCCGGATGTGGGGCTCGATCTCATGACCCTGAGATCATGACCTGAGCTGAAACCAAAAGTCAGATGCTTAACCGACCAAGCCACCCAGGCGCCCCTAAACTTACTTTGCGTGTGCACAAATGGGGGAAAGGGACAGAGGGAGATAGTCTTCAAGCAGACTCCTCACTTGAGTGCAGAGCCCTTTGAGGGGCTCAGTCTCACGACCCCCGGAGATCACAACCTGAGCCAAAATAAAGAGTCAGATGCTCAGGATACTCAATGGACTAAGCCACCCAGGTGCCGACCCCCCCCCCTTTTTTTTTAGTTTTTACGCTTTCGGATACAGTTTTTCTATGTATAGTCATTGTCTTCTAGATTTATTTCCTGCTGGTGGAATTGCTGAATACAGTCTCTTTGAGCTGTGGATTTTCGTTGATTGTCTTTTAGCTGAATTATAGTAACTGCTAAACAAAGACCAAAACCATAAAATGGGAGGTCTGAATGAGTGATGTCTTCGTTTCCAGCTAAAAATTAACTGTGATTAAGTTTATAAATTAGCTCATAATCACCAAATGGTTTGAGGTCTTCGATATGCTTAGGAAACTATTATAACCCCAATGGGTGCTTGGTAATTCCTGATTTAAAGTGGATTTGCTAACCTGTTGACTGGTAGGTCAGTCCCACCGGATACATCTGGAAGGGCGGGGTGTCACTTCTGAGAAATGAGAACCGCCTCCTGTGACTCAAGGGGTCCAGGCAGGGTGTGGCCTTTTTCTCTGAGGGAGTCACTCACAGTACGTCAAAGGTGACTTGGCAAGATTCCCACTGTGTAGGCTAGAGAACGCGTGGACAAAGTAACAGACTGAAGCAGGCCGCAGGGTATGAGGCCTGACAGCCCAGTGGGTGGGGTGTTGTCCTTCTGTGACAGGACGTGAACTGCTTCCGTCCCATCTGTGTAAGGTGCTATTTTCCTGGCACACACTTGGACGTCTAAAAGGGGGTACAGCATGATTCTTGCTCGGGGGCTCCCACACGTAGTGTGTAACACACCCCGCACCAGCACAGGGCGTGTCGTGGTGCTCAGAGCCAAGAGGGGAGAGCAGCCATCTGGCAGTTACAGACGTGCCTGCTGGACTCATCGGGGGATGAGGAAGTTACCTTGGCTCCCGGGGGGCAGGCCTCGAATGCTGTCCTACCCACAGGAGCAGGCCTGGTGGTTCCGGGCCGGCACCTTGGCAGAGGGACGCCTCTAAACTTTGCACGAACTGGAACCAGGTCTCTGGTTGTTCACTCTTTGGTCTGCAGGCCTGTTTCTGTGGCTCGTGCAGACTGGGCGCAGCCCCTCTCCTGAAGGGCCCAGGGCGATTTCTTACCCAGATCTCAGCCCTGCTTAGGGCTTTGTGCCCCAGAACCAGACATCCTGTTTCCTGCGGCCATTTAACGCTGCTGTCCTGGTTTGTGGGGTGGCTCCAGGGAGCGAAGTTAAATCTGTGTAAGGCATTTGTTTCTACTTCGTTCTCCAACAGATGGTGAGCAGGTGGTCCTTTTTAGTAGAAACTCTCTTCACATTTTTGTTTTTTCTCAAGTAATCCTTCAGGCTCTTCCATCCTTGAATAACTACCTGTATACTCTGTTTCTAAAAATACCCTGAGTTCGGCGTGGTCCGTGCGGTGCTCAGGCCCAGCGTTGTGCCTGTGTCCGGCCCACGTTTGCCGCCTTGCTCTGGGATTTAGTGGCTGAGGGGGAGCCTGCGTGACTGGCCAGACTCACAAGGCCTGAGCTCTGTGTGGGTTTTCAGAAGCTCACGTTGCCCGACGCGGCTGCTGACACGCTGGGCCTCTCGTGTCGGGGGCCGCGGGCGGTCTTCTGTGGGAGCTCAGCTCGAGAGGGGCTAGGCTGCTGACACTCGTTCAAGGAAAAGCAATAGCGTTTAGCTTGGCTGTTTTGAGTTTCAGATGGCTTTCTACTTCGGCTGTTACAGGATCTGTGTCCTTTGGCCAAAGGTCGCTAGGAGCACACCTGTGGCTAAACCAGATTGGGTTTGTCCCTCTGCCCCGAGCCAGACACACCCCTTGAGGGCTCTAAGGTGCGCAATTGGGGTGAGGGCTCGAGGCAGGGCTTGCTCTGGATGGCGTGCAGGTGGGAGGCAGGGTAGTCTTAGGGGTGCTCTAATCCATCTCCAGAAGGTGGGGATGAAGCACGGCCAGAGCTGTGACTGGTGCAGACAGACACACGGTCTCGTCGGGGTTGGTACAGTTTGCACGGTGACCTTGTATCTGTGGGCAGACAGGATTGTGAAGTGCTTTACTTTATTTATTTATTGCTTTACTTTTGGGCTCGGTCCAGCTGGTCACGTGGTGACCTTGTCTGGCCTCGGCGTTCTGGGAGATGGTCCTGTTCAACAGGAGCTTGCCGGAGCCGAGCTGTGTGGGTCGGGCTGCTCTTCTTTCTCGCTGGAGCTTGTTTTCTTAGCCTCCCCGTGGATGCCACAGGCACGGTGTCTTTGTCCTGTTTGTCTTAATCCTGCTGCTTTTCCCGGTTCGTAGAATGCCTGTAGTGAAGAACGGGCGAAGCCTGGAAGTAAAAGCCAGGTGGAAGGTCTGTGGGAGAGGAGAGGAGAGAGCCACGCTGGATGGTGTGTTCAGAGCTGGGAGAGCCCAGCTGTCCCAAAGTCCGGCCGCTGCCGTTCTGCTAGGGGCCGACTGGTGTCTCGGTGCGCTCCACACGCTCACGGGAGACAGTGGGTGACTGGTGAGGGACAGCTGCTTTGTGATACACGGGTAGTAAGAGTCCCTGAAGCACGATGGGAGCCTGCTTCGTTAGCAGTGTCCTGCCAGCATGGGGAGGGCCGTGTCCCAGCCAGAGGAAACGTGAGCCTGTGACCCGGGACCGCTCAGGTGGAATAGAGAGGCTGTGGGACACACGGTGACCCCGGGAGGAAGGCTGAGCGGGCCGGGCCAGGCCCTGGGTGGCTCTGCTGCTGAGCGCGGGGGTTACCAGGACGGGCGTAAACCCGACGATGCTGCGTGAGTGCTGAGCAACGCGGACTCCGCGGGTTGTCGGGTTAGGAGGCAGAGGTTGGAACGGATTGCTGTTGGAAGAGAGAAGTATCAGCATGAGGTCTTTTATTTGAATTTATTTTTATTTTTTAGACTTTTTTTTTTTTTTGGATGGAGAGGGGTGGNNNNAAAGAGAATCCTAAGCAGGCATTCCAGAGCCCAGCGTGGGGCTTAATCCCACGACCCTGATAGCACGACCTGAGCCAAAATCTAAAGTCGGATGCTTAACTGACTGAGCCACCCAGGCGCTCCTGAAAGTATTTTTTAAAGCCGTATTTTGTCTGGGGGAAGGAAGAGAAAGGAACAGGCGGATGGCATAATGTTAATGTAGGGCAGAAAGTGTGTTTCTTAATCAAAAAAGATGTTCTTAAAAATTGAAAGGGGTAGAACAGATGTGGTGGGAGGATGTTTTGAACTGGAATTTGCAGTTTTGTGGCCGACACCCGTGAGTCTGTCTCGCAAAGATGTGGCATCATGTTAAGGCTTCTGGGGCACAGATCTTCAAAAGTAGCTCGTAGATAAAACCCAGGATAGTTACAGCAACTTTAATATTCTCAGAATTATAGATCAGAGAAGCTTGAGTGAGATGAAATTAAAATAATTCTCTTGTTCGTTTGTCTCAGAAGAATTGTAAGTTTCTGTGTTGCTTGAAGAGCAAGTCTTTCGATTTTTGTTGGAACAAAGGAATGAATTGAAAGCACTGTGGTAAACACTAGAAACGCTGTCCCTTCTGGGCAGTCCTGTCCAGAGCTTGGGGGGGGGGAATGAAAGGTCTCAGTGCATCAGTGCTGTTCACTCCAGTAATGCAGGTCCCTAAATTCAAACCGCACTCCCAGAATCTGGGGAAGAGAGGACCAGCGCTTCTGCCCAGGAGACTTGCGGCGCTCTCAGAGCTGGCCGTGCTCCTGGGGAGCCTTTCCTCTCAGAGGCCTGTGTTACAGACAGGTGCTTTTCCCGTTTGCGGCGGCTTCGGCTGGACTTACGTCTCAGAACTTGGCCGGAGGTCTTGACAGGTGTGCCTGTTGCTGGTGGTGCCAGCGACGGCCCACGGACACACCTTCGTTAAGGGCACTTGAACATTTCCTGATGGGACGTGACCTGTGTGCTTCCTCAGGCGTGTTGTAGCTTCTGCTGGACGAGAGCCCTCTGTGCAGCCGCGGGTAGACGAGAGTGCCTCCGTCCCCTCCCCGGCGGTGCCTGACCTCGTGTCTCCCCCGCGTTGGCCGGCCGGGGTTTGATGGAGCGTGCGTTGTGTTTGGCGTCATAGATGTTAGATGATCATCTGCTTTCGGATCCTTTGGGAGGGGTGAGACAGCATTCTGATGAAGAAATAACGGATTATGTTGACTTTTATTTCCTCAGTTTTTACTGCACTCAAAGTTCTCATGCATTACTAGGTTGCAGAAACGTATGGTAAGGATATAACCTCCAGGGGCAAAGACAAGCCGATTGCCGTATGTAAAACTTTCAATCGACTTCAGTTTCAAGCTTTATCTGTTCTCTCGTTTCACTTAGTTTTCCCAGGATTTCCTGTTGAGCCTCACGTTCCTTGAGTGTTTTGTATTTAATTCACTCAAGGTTGGGTTTTGCTTGAAATGTGCTTTCAGTAGAGCGAGACGGTTTACCTACTAGCTTGAATTAAAGAGTTTGTGAACTGCTTGCTCCCCTTCTCCCGAGGGAGAGGAGGAGGAACTCTTACGAAGGGGCCTCCCGGGTGGGGTGGAGATGGAGGCGTGGAGGCCCAACCCGGAGCGCGTGCTTGAGCCGGAGTGGGACTAACCGTGGCTGCGGGCCTCCCCCCGCTTTGGTGTCCCGGTGCGGCGGGCCTGTCTGGGGCATGGCTGCGCGGTGCTGGTGAGCTAACCCAACCTTGCTTTGAAATGACGTAATCAGGTGCCCAAATGCCGTGGTGATTCTTGGACGGGCCTGTGCATGCGCTAGCATTTTCAAATGTCATTTATAAAAAGCTGTTGTGTGGGATGTTTCTCTCCCTTTCCAGGTACAAGATATCAGCTGGATGATTGAAAGTGTTAGCTTGGGAATTGGGTACATTTCACAAAGTAGCATAGTTGCCTTTTTCCAGGAAAATGTCTTATAAACCTAGCATTTTAGAAACTCTTAGGCATTTTTAAATATAGGTAAATATTTAAATTCGACGTTTTACACAATACAGAGTGGGACACATGGTTTACAGTCAGTCAGAAATTCTTCCAGGTATTTTCTCTGCAACGACTTTTCCTTTGACTCTGCTTGGGCTGCAGCTGCCGCTCGCGGCAAGTCCTCCGGAGCCCCTGCTTGGGCGCGAGAAGCTGACAGCCACGAAGATGCCCCTCACACGCTAGCCTGTCCTTCACGGTGGCATGTGCGCACGTAGGAAACGGCTGAGCCCCACTTTGTGCCAGGGACTCTGGTGGCAGCTCTTCAAGCAGCTGTTTAACTGCGACCCAGTGGTCAACTAAACCTGTCTGAACGTGCGCGTGGGGAGCGTACTGAAAAGCACGCCGTTGGTAAATGGTTTTAAAAACAGACTCTGCTTTTGATAAACTGAGACCCCATTTTACAGAAATACCGCAGTGGTATCTTGACGCTTGATTTTGTCCCTGTATATAAATAGGACCATTAAGTTCCCAGTGGGAGTTGGGAATGATGGAAAAGAAGCCTCCCGGGGTCTGATTTTGAGGCCTCCCTGGCCTCCAGTAAATTCCAGAACATTCCAGTAAATCCTCTCCCCTCTTCTCACAAGTCACTGGCTTCATGTGCTGGCTCTGCTTTGGGAGCCTTCTGACAGAACTGAAGGGGTAACCAGGGAGTGAGCTTTAGACACAAGCTGCTGGTACATAATAATATGCATTTTGTCTCATGATTCATTCCCAACAGCATTTACAAAGTGCATTTGTCATTGTAAGACCATTTCTAAACGCCTCCCTGTTTCCTTTTTATAGGATGTATTCTTAATTTGCTTTTCTCTTGTGAGTCCTGCATCATTTGAAAACGTTCGAGCAAAGGTAAGTGGGGGTGTTGTAGGGAAACATTGTGTTATGTAATGTCATTCTCAGGAGGCAGAAAAACCATTTGGTGATAGGAGTTTTAATTATTTAAATTGATCTTGTAATCCTGTTTAGGTAGCAGATCAGGTTTTGAAGTGTATGGCTATTATGTAGAGTTCTGAAGTTTCAGGGTCTGCTTCAGAAATGCTGTGTCCCTTGTTAAAATAACGAGCACTTTGGAGTCCGTCTGATGGGGTCATCTAATAAAAATGGCGATCATGACTTTGCACTCCTGCATCTCACGTCCTTCCTAGTGCCACATGACGCGGGCAGGATGTCCTTCAGTTGTGATAGGGATGTGTTCAGTGGGGGTCATGGTGGCAGAGCTGGGACCTCAGATAGTTGACTCTCTTCGCTGAATGGGGAGGATTCTCAGAGATGGTCTAAAAACTTGACTCATTTTACCAAAAGGTAGTTGTGTTGGGAGGGAGACCTTCCCGTCCGGTCTTCCCTCGCTCTTGTTGGTGCGTAGAGCCTCTTCCGTAGGCTCCTTAGTCTTGGTAATTGAATGCCCACAGGTAGGCCTGTGGTTCTGGAAGGTATTGCAAGGGGATGAGCAGGGCTGGAGGGTGGGGTGGCTGACACAGTTTGACGCCCATGGAAACGTAATTTAGGCAAAGGATGGTCATCAGGGAGGGAGCGTGTTGTGACTTTTTTTCTCTCTTGCATCTAGTGGTACCCCGAAGTGCGACACCACTGTCCCAACACCCCCATCATCTTGGTGGGGACTAAACTTGATCTCAGGGATGATAAAGACACGATCGAGAAGCTGAAGGAAAAGAAGCTGACTCCCATCACCTACCCGCAGGGTCTGGCCATGGCTAAGGAGATCGGTAGGAAATCTGCATTTTCACATCTGCTTTGCACGTGCTTTTGTTTCTGCGGCAGAGACGGGAGTCCGGTCTGGGCAGGTGGAGAGCGAGTGTTTCCGACTCAGCCTCCTGTTGACTTCTGGGAGCCCACCAGGCAAGGCCCTCGGTGTGAGCCTTCAGGAGGGGTGCAGGTCAGGGGTTGCTCTGCTGCGCCGGGCGGGCCGGCAGGGCCTGGGGAGCCGCTTCCCT
>NW_024424452.1:4750395-4845377 GCF_017311325.1 Ursus maritimus | reverse complement strand
AAGAGCGGCTCCGCGCGTGGCCGCGTGGCTGTGTACGAGGCTGTGTTTCTCGGCAGGTGCGGTAAAATACCTGGAGTGCTCGGCGCTCACGCAGCGAGGCCTCAAGACAGTGTTTGATGAAGCGATTCGAGCGGTTCTCTGTCCTCCTCCCGTCAAGAAGAGGAAGAGAAAATGCCTGCTGTTGTAAATGTCCGCCCCCCCTTCCCCGTCCCCCTCAGAACCTTTGTATGCTTTGCTCAGAAATGGTGGAGCCTTCGCACTCAATGCCAAGTTTTTGTTACAGATTAGTTTTTCCATAAAACCATTTTGAACCAATCAGTAATTTTTAGGTTTTATTTGTTTAAAGTGTAAGACTTCAGACTTTCACATTATATTAAAATTTAGCCCTAAAACGGCAAGCTTTCTTAAAGCCTTATTTTTCAAAAGCCCTTATTCTTGCTCAGATGAAGAGTTGCCAAAATACCTTGTGAACTAAGTTGCATTGTCGTGCTGAGAACACTAAGCACTAAACCGTTCAGGGCCTGTGTCTTTAGGAAGAGCCTCGGCGTCTCAGGTGTGGGCCCGCAGACGCTCGCGCTCGTTTCCCGTAGGAAAGCGGCACAGCCTCTTTCCCGAGCTGCTGCCACGTTGCCATCTAACCCCACGGCCACCCCCTAACACTGTACTGTACGTCCTGATGGAACAAGTGTAATGACTCAATTCTTCGGATCGATCTTTTTGATTTTGTAGTGAGATTTTTTTTTTTTTTTTAAGTTAGTGTATTCGCTTTTGCGGAGATTTCGAACAGACCTCTTCCTCCCGTGTCCCTCCGACAAAGTGTCCGCTCCAGCCGTGGGTGCCGGGCCGGGGGTGTGCAGCACGTGACGCGATCAAAGAATGAAGACAGTATTTTGACAAAATATGGAGGTTAATTTACACTACATTGTACACGTCCTAACTAAACTGAGTAAAAGTGTCACGGGTAAAATATTAAAGGTTAACTTCTGTCAAATGCAGTAAACGAAGAAAGGTTGGTATTATCACTAAGTGTTTTAAGCTTTTCCTTTTTCTTAGACCTGCCATCCCTCCTGAAATTGGGCCTTTAATTCAACTTTGAACTGGTCGTTCCCATAGTTGCTAACTTAGTGCTTTTCTTATAGAATCCCTTCTTAATGAGCAATATGCCTCCTTGTATTATAAAATCTTTCTGATAATGCATTAGAAATTTTCTTTTGTAGATTAGTAAAAGTGCATTCCTGTTTCCTTGTTACTTTATTCAAAGCTAATAAGCGCTTTCCTTAGTTTTCTAGTAACTAGGTGTAAAAATCATGTGTTGCAGCTTTACAGTTTTTGAAATATTTTAGATATTCCTAAACTATGAACTTTCTTAACATCACTGTCTTGCCAGATCACCAACACCGTACCCTGACTAATGCTGGCCCTCCTCTCTGCCTCACCCCCCGGACACATGCTTCCTGTTGCTCTCTGCCTGACCATGTTCCCTTGGGTCTGTGAGGTTCTGTAAGCCCGTGCTTGTGCTAACGAAGTTCTGTACAACTTACCCACTGGCAAGAATACAAGGTTGGACCTCTCAACCACTAGAACAACATTTTTTAAATTGACAGTTGCAGAATCGTGGAGTGTTTTTACATTGGTCTTTTGCTAATGCAATTAGCAGTATGTTTTGCATGTATGACTTAATAAATCCTTGAATCATATGACTGTAATACTTGAATTCTTGAGAGCTCAAATAGCCTCCTGGGGTATGTGTTTGGTTGTCTCACCTGAAAATATTGGGTCGTTGGAAACCGTCATTTCTAGCGCATGTTTCTCATGTTGGGGGGACGGGGAGGGGCCCCTCCTGGAGAGGTCTGCAAGCACTGGTGCTGGGAGGCAGGTTGGGTTTTGCACTTGTCGAATGGTGGGGAGACGGTGACATCCACACTGGGGGTGAATGTGCACATCTTGGGTCAGAGCTCTGGCTGAGGAGGGAGATGATGGGGCCCAAGTTGGCAGCTTGATAGGGAGGAGGCTGATATGACTTGAAGATCCTTTCTGGAGCCTGAAATGCACTATGAACTTGCCATGTTAGAATCAGTTTTCTAAATTATCCTTTTTATTGCTCTGAAGATTGCTTTAGAGTATTTTTTAAAGATAAATATGCAGTTTAAAGACCATGTAGTTCTAAAGGTTTGCTACAAAAACAGCAGCCTTCTCCCTTCACACCCTCCCCAAAGGCAACCAATTTGAGTTTTTAACTAATCTTTGTTATTTATCTCCATATGCCTGATGTTTTTTTTTTACCTACTAGATCACCAGTTTGTTATGAAAGGATAGAATTCGAACAGCCAGATGGAAGAGATGACTAGAGCCAGGTATGGGGGAGGGGCACAGAGCCTCCACGCCCTCCCCAAATTTCCACATGCTCACCCACCTGCAAGCTGCACCCCCCCCCCACACGCCCACCCCATCCTTTGGGGTTTTTTTCCTGCAGGCTTTGTTACATAGGCGTGCTTATTAAATGCCGGGCAGTTCTTTGAGTCAGTCTTCAGCCCCTCTCCGCTCTCTGGGGGTCAGGCTAAGTCACTTTATTGCTGGTTGCATTTTTCAGTTCCAGCCATTACCATGGATACTCTGTGCATGACAGCCCCCCACCTCCACACACACACACACACACACACACACACCCACACACCCACCCCACCCGGTTCCCGCTCCCTCAAGAGAACATCTTGGGTTGGTGGGCACTATTCAGTATCTCTTACTGTATGGTGTGAATATTCCTAGCTGAGCCGTGGAGGAACAGAACTTAGCTGCACAGCTTCTGCTTTCTTTAGGGATAATTCGTACTTTGCTTCATTTCCTGTGTGCTTAATGATTTGAGTGAACTTCCATCTGTAGTCTAAATCTCTCAGGACATTGGCATGTATTCTGTGTCTCACTGATTTTCATTTTCCTAAAGTCTCAGGATCCTCTGGCCACCTTTCCCAATGTGCTGATCTTTAGTATAATCCCCATGGCCAGCGTGGGGCTCGAACCCGCGACCCCGAGATCGGGAGTCGCACACTCAAGCGACTGAGCAAGGTGCCCCCGACTCCTTTTTAATTTGTTTCATCTTGAACATCACCTCCAAGAGCCTCCTGAGAAAGAAGTGTGTGGGAATCAGTTTCTCAGCCCTTGTGTCTGAAAATAACTTCATTCTTCCCTGGTCCTTCCTGGCGGTTGGAAATTCCAGGGTGGAAATCGGTTCCCCTCAGTTTGGAAGGCAGCTCCCTCAGGTCTTGCTTGGCCATTTCTGATGTGTGCGGTGTGAACTTTTGTTGGCAAGTTCCATGGGATTTTTTTCCCTTGCACGTCCTGGGCTGCTTTTCTCCTTTGTGCTTGGATGGGCTCCGTGTGCCTGGGACTCCCGCCTGCCGCCACGCAGGTCGCTGCCGCCCAGCTGCTCTGGAGTTCCACCTGTCATGCTTTTAATTTTCAGGCGTTCTTCCTTATTCTCCACTTTTCAGTCTCGGGATCTGTTTTGTGGTTGCAACACATTCTCTGTTCCCAAGCTGTAGCCAGGTAGTTTCTCCCGGTCCCTTGTTCCGCGTGTGTCCAACAGTCCTTGGCCCGTGCTTAAAGGTTGAGAGCCCATAAAAGCAGATGGCAGGGGTGCAGGTGGTTAAGTGTCTGACTCGGTTTCGGCTCAGGTCATGATCTCAGGGTCTTGGGGTTGAGCCCCCGCGTCGGGTTCCACAGCATGGTCTGCTTGAGATTCTCTCTCCCCCTCCGCACCCCCCCTCCTGCTTGCTCTAAAATCTTAAGGGGGGGCAGATTGGATACTGGGCACCACAGGTGTGTTCAGGGGTGTCTGAGATCTCTTCGCTTTCTGCCACTAGGAATGTACGGGAATGTGTTTAGAAACAAAACGTGGCAGTTGGACACCATGGCATTTCAATCCGTTTCTTAAACGGGTCTCCGCAGGTACTCAGGCTAAGGTGGTACTGGCGTGCCTGTACCGAGGGGAGGGGTCTCTAGAGGCCAGGCTGCCCTGGATAGTCTTTCCGGGGCTTCTGGCAGCCGAGGGTGAGGAGCGGAGGAGCATCACCCCCTTGCCTCTGCTGCGCGACTGTCCAGGCTCCCCCACCCCCCCACCTCGCTTGCCACCTCGCTTTCGCTGATCCCCTGCTGGGGGGGGGGTCTGAGTTGTAAACCAGGGTAGTTCTGGTCTTTCCTCCTCCATTTAGGATTCTCTTTACCTCTAGTCAACCAGTTGTTTCTTTTCTTCTTTCCCCATCCTTGTGGGTTTATGCTTTTTAAAAAGATCACTTACGGTCATTTTCTGGCACTTCGGTGTGGTTAAATCAGATGCCTGTGTGATCTTAGCCTTTAGCCCAGAGCTCCAAGAAAGCGTAAGGCTTCATTTTGTTCTTTACAGTTGACAAAACTTTTAAAACAGGATTGCTATACAACTACCAAGTAAAACAGGCCTTCCTGGACCATCCAGTGGGCGAGCACATCACTGACCAGACACGAAGAACACGTGTAAGTGCTTTATTAACTCTGAATCCACTGTGCCCTCCAAGAGCCAGAATATTATGTGCGAACGAGGCAGTCAGCTTGATGTGGAGACCGGAGTGCTCAGGGGCAGTGGTCCCAGTTCCCACCCCGACCTCGGGGCCGACCCTTGGGGCCACGCCACCCAGGAGAAAACCCATCTGTGCCCTGACCGCGGAGTGCGGAGTCTGTGCAGCCGGGAAAATCCAGTTTGCAAAAGAAACTGCACACCTATGCCCAGTTCAGACTCCTAAACAGGTCAGACCCTGTCAGCGAAGAGGTGGCGCCAGGGGTGGGAATCTAGGGATCCCTCAGGATCTTAACCCTGACCTTGGATTCCCACCCTTTCCTGGGACAGTTCCCAGATCAGCAAGGAATTGCCCTGGAGCTGCCCGAAGCTTCCGACATGAGTCCCATCGTCTCCGTGTTCTCTCCTGAGAACTGATCCTGCTAATATGGGATCAAAATGACTTCCCAGATTATTCAGTGATTTAGAAGACCATCAAATTCAGTACCCATCAGATTCCCACCGCTGGACGTCGGGGCACTGGCATCATGGGAATCACTGATTTGTCCGTGTAAGAACAGAAGTGGGAGTCTGGCGCCCGGAGTAGTTGGCATTAGCCCCGGTTACACCACGTCCACGTTCGAGCCGCCTCCGGCTGGACAGAAAACGTAGCTGGCCCCGTCCGACACCACGCTGTCCAAGGCTTTCATCAGGACGTCGGGCATGTGGTCGGTCAGCATCTTGGGGCCGATGAGTATTCTGCTGAATTGGGATTCATGTGACCACCTTGCACTGTACCGAACAGCAGAGCGGCAAAACCTGGGGAAGACAGACGGGACTAGCCGGGCGGCCCTTCAGGCCGAGGCCGCCTGTGCGTGTGCCACCTGCCGCGTGGCCTGAGCCCCACTGGCCTGTGCCCACGCTGCCCACACTCACCTCCCTGAAGTGCCTTCTTCCTCCAGGTGGATGATCCTGCCGGGAGGGTAGAGAGGGGGGTACTTGGTGGGGGACTCCAAGGGGGAGTCGCTGGAGAAGCTGTAGGTCGGGGACCCGTGCGTCAGTAGGCTCTGCTCCCCCAGAAGCGGCTGCGTCAGGTCTGCCTGGGCGCCCCCGTCCAGCTCTGTTGGAAAGTTATCCGGGCTTCCTCCGAACAGCTCATACCAGCACCCGTGCAGCAAGATCTGGTACTGGCGGAGAGAGCGGGGGACACAGCTGGGGACTCCGGAGGCTTTTGCGCTCAGCACCGACCTCGGCCCCAGAAGCTCGTGCTGGCGGACGGTGATCCTCAGCTCAAACCAATGGTCTTTCTAAAGCCTGGATCTCAGGGGAGGGGCGGTCAGTGGCCTAAATTCCTGCGGCTCTTGAGCCACGAAGCCACGTCAAACGTGAAGCAATATGCAAAAAACACCAGATCCTGCCGATGCAGGAAAAATCACCCTTCGTTCTTTTCAGGCAGTTCTCCCAAGCAGCTTCACTCTTTCCCTAATGATGTCTATTAATTTTTAAAACTCTGAGGGGGGCTAGTTGGTAAGGAGAAGATTACTTTAAATAGAATTTTTTTGAGCAACAACAAAAGTCAGAAAACATGTTAAAAAGTGAAAATCACTTCTAAAAACTCTTTATATCCCCTGCCTTAGGGGATATATTCATTCCTGAAGAATCATTTCTTTAAACCTGCCCTTTTAGAAACTTTCCAATACGTCCTGGCTGTCTGTCTCTAGTGGTAAACATAAACTCAGTCGTCATTTTTAACAACTACACTATTCCACAGTATACACATACTAGTACTTCGTAAACTCTGTTTGGCAGCCTTATTTTCTAAGCTTTGGGACCAGAAGCATCAAAATACTGTTGGTCACAAGACAGGGCTAAGACAGTAGGACAGAAAACAAATCACTTAACTAGAACAGGAAGAGTCCTACTATAGCATTTTCTGACTGTCGCATTTCATGACTGATTTAGCCGTCTACTTTCTTCGGCATCGTCTAGAACACCAGACAGAAGTCCGTACGGCGGGTAGGAAGAGCTTTAGGCAATGGCATCAAATGCCCTGGTCGAAGAGGCTCTGAATTTAGAAACATCCTCCCCTTGGCACATACGGCCTCAAACTCCTTAGATCCCCTTACGCCCCCTCCCCCCAAGTTACCTTGGGCTTGTTACAGTGAGCAATCACTCGCAAGATTCTCTTCTTCAAATCTTCCAGGTTAGTCACACTTAACCTGTTTAGCAAAAGACCAGACTGAGGCTTGGTACTTGGTCCTTCAGCCGCCCCAAGCCCAGACGAAGCATCCAGCTGACTCACCTGGGAATGACATCCTTCCCCAGGACAAGGGACACGATGAAGTTCTTAGAGTATTCATACAGGGATTTGCTGAAATTTTAGAAAAATAAAAATTAGTGAAGTTTTAGGATCATATTGCCCACAAAGAATTCCAAAGAGAAATCAAGTAACTTTGCCAGGACAGTGAGGTAAATTTTCAGAGAATAAAACCGTTCTCTACCCTTTAAAGGGGAAGAGAAATAAAATGGGGATACTCCAATCAGAGTAACTCGTCTGCCGGATTCTAGTAAGGCCACAGCATCCATCAACCAGATCACGGTGGCAGAGCAAGCCTTGCTTGTATCCTTTGACCCAGCAACCGCCGCATGGAAGACTCTGGCAAAATGGTAGAAAGATGCAAGTGTATTCACTGTAGCTCCTACTGCTTGTCAGAGCAGAGGCTGGAAACCCGAACGCCCATCTGTGGACAGCAGTTCAGCTCATATGCCGGCCCACACAGTACCGAGTCCCTCACGGCTGCAGGAGAGCAAGCGGCGGCGTGCTGTGTGGGGCGGTCTCAGGATGGGTGGTCAAGTCGAAACAACCGGATGCGCGAGGGCACGAAGGGTATGCCACCCTTTCTCCAAGAGGGGAGTGGGAGGGATGCAAAGATACAGACTCGCTTTCACATGTAAGTGAGGATAACGGAACGCTAAGTCAAAAACTCATGGCCGCCCCAGCGAACAAGGGCAGAAGGGCTGATTTCTGAACGTACCTCGTTTATAGAGCTGTCTGTGGAACCATGTCATTTTCACATAATTGTAAAAAATTAAACAAAAGCAATTCTAAAATCAAAAGCCAAATGAAACGAACCTAACAGTGCCATGAAGCAAACAGAATTATTTCAAATGACAACAGAAATTTGGCTGTACATCCCTCGTGGGAATATCACATAAGAACAAAACAAAACTGCAAAAAAGCCTCCAACTGCCTTCAGCAATCGTCCCGAAACTATCCGTCGGTCCGCGTCATATCTGCGCGCACACGCACGTGCACACACGGCTGTGTGGACGACCTAGGAATTCAGATTTACGGACACCAAGGTTTTCAGCATACTAGAAAAAAAGATACAATTTCAGTAAAGACCAAGTACCTAATCAAGTAATTTCAGTAAAAACCGTGATCTTTAAAGTGAAAGTATCAATGTGAACTAAGGACACATTTTCTCTTCGGAACAACAAGAGCGTTTCCTACCTCAGCCCGCCGAAAAGGCCTGGAAACCGTGACCTGCTTGGTGATGAGACACCCGGTGCCTGGGTTATAGTCTCTACCATTTCCCACTCAAAACACCCAATACTGCATGGAGAAATGGTGGAGGCCACGTAACAGGCCAGGACGTTTAAAACCTGCGAACATTCTACCGTGCCAGAAAGCAGAAAACTGTCGGACACCCGGGACTGTGTCGGTGAGAAGCCTAGTTGGAAGGGATTCCCGCTGGCCAAAGACAAGACAGTGTGAACATAAAAGAGTACCTGCCATGCACTGGCGGACTTTGAGATAATTCCCGTCCACCTCTGCGGGCTGCTGGGGCACCAGCTCATTACTCTGAACACGGCTCAATAAAGGGAAAGGTTCACGCGTAACCAACTACTTGGAAGAAAAGTTCTTTTTAATTGTCAGCTAATAAATGTAGAAGGAATGACACAAGATCAACATTTTGCAACCTCTCCTAGAATACATATGTGCCGATCATTACTGCTCACGTCGCAGAGGCCAGCAGACGTGCTGCAGTAGGAACCACACGCCACGGCTAGCAGGTACTGTCAGAAAATCGACCCTGAATCTATCAAATCTCTAGATGGGTTACCATTTTCTAGGACATACAGCCAACAGTACAGAGGAACATGTTAAATGAATGGTAAATATACAAGAGAAATCCGGAATGTGGATTCTCCAGAAAACTAACCTGGTGTCAGAAATAGAGGGAACTGAGATACGTGTACATTCAAGGAGACTTACAGATTTCCATGTCTCTGTGGATCCCTTGTACACATGCTTTTAAATTTGATTTAAAAACAAATACAGCTCCAAGACAAACCTTCTTTGGAATTTAAAGAAATCAACTGTAAAACATTTATGAGATAGTTAAGAGAACATGATCAATTATTGGAATCAAATTTTTAAGTGCTCTATGCTTTAGAGGCATATTAGGGTAATTTACAGATGAATGAGAGCCCTCAGATTAGCTTCCAAGTACTCCAGCCACGGGGATCTGTGGGAAGTAGGGTGGGGCACATGAAGACTGGTCAAGTTAACAAATACTGAAGCTCATGAAATGATGCTTATTATACTATTCTCTTTACTTTGGTTTGAATTTTTAATTTTTGTATGAAAATTCCATCATAAGGCAGTAGTTTTAACAGATCGTTATAAGCACGAAGAATCCGTGAACTAGTAAGCAGATCTGAAGAAGTATCCAAATCATAGCACTAAAAGCAAAGGTACAGAGGTGTGAACGAGAGGTTGGAGACGAAAAATAAGAGCAAGGGGGCGTGATGCCTGTCTGATGGGAGGCTCCGAAAGTGGGAGAACAGAGCAGAGGCAGTCACGTGTGACTAGGCCGTCACAGACTAGAGAATCTAGAACTTTTTTTTTTTTTTAAAGATTTTTATTTATTTAGGCGACAGAGATAGAGACAGCCAGCGAAAGAGGGAACACAAGCAGGGGAGTGGGAGAGGGAGAAGCAGGCTTCCAGCTGAGGAGCCTAATGCGGGGCTCGATCCCAGAACGCCGGGATCAACCCTGAGCCGAAGGCAGACGCTTAACGACTGCTCTACCCAGGCGCCCCGGAATCTAGAACTTTCAAGTGAGATGCACTGAAGATCATACACACACTTAAGAATAAGGCAAACACCCACATAGCCTGGATGCATCTTACTGAGTAAAAGAAAATGCAACACAATCCTGCATATTGTAGGATTCCACTTACAGGACATTCTGAGAAAGACAAAACTAGAGTGACAAAAAAGATCCTTATGCCCCTGGGGGTGGGTGGAAGGGACTGATGGCAAAGGGACACAGGACATATTAATGGTGATCCTATCAGCCCCGAAAGGCAAAAAAGACAAAACTGTGATTCATGCAATTAGTTTATACAGTTAAAAAAAAAAAAGTCTACAGATGAATTATAACTAATAAGCAAATTTAACAAGGCTGTTGGATACAAGAGGAAAAGAAATTTCTATGACATTGATACATGTCAGCAAAAGATGTGTAAGACTATGAAGAAAATTATAAAACTTAATTGAAAGATATTAAAGAGTTCCTGAATATCTGAAAAGTGATTTCACATTCAAAGGTGGGAAAACCCTATAATACGTCAGTTACCTCCCAACTGAACTAGAAAATAGAGGCAGTTGAAATAAAAATTCTAAGCTTTTTGTTTATGGAACTTGCAAAATTGATTCTAAAATTGACATGGAGGTGTAAAGGGCTAAGAATAGCCAAAATGCTTTTTCAAAAGTAAAAGGCACAGGGATTTGCAGTATTAGATGCCAGCGCCTCGTGTTAGCAGTAGGGGAAGGGCTACAGTAATGCACTGTGTGAGGGGAAAAGTGAAACTGGATCCCTGCCTCACACCACGCACAAAAACACAAACATAGATTACAGACCTGCATAAAGTTGAAAGGCCAGATTAAAAGCTGTAAGAATAAAGGAAACAAGCTCCATATCCTTAGAATATAGAAAGATTTCTTAAATAAGAAACAAAAATCCAAAAATCATAAATGAGAAGATTGACAAATTAGCATAAAAATTAAGAACTAATGACCTGAAGACAGGACTCAAGGAAAATACAAAACACCTCAAGGACTGGAAGAACATATTCATGACACGTACTTGCAGCCCCAAAAGAACCGATTACAGAATCCATGTGTTTACAAATCAGTGAGAAAGAACAGGCAACCCGACAGAAAAATGGCCAAAAAGAACATCACAAATTGGAAACTCAACAGCCAATAAATACATGAAAAGAGCCCCATTAGCAATCATGGACATGCAAATTAAACCACAATGAAACATCACTCACTACACACCCATCAGACTGGCAAAAAAGTTTTAAATCTGCGATTAACTATTGGTGAGACTGGAGCGTGGTGAACTCACATACACGGCAGGCGAGCACACACTAGCACAGCCACGTTGCAGAAGGAGCACCGGCATCACACGTGAAGGTGGGGCATGCGCACACTCCGTGATCCAGTAATTCCCACCTCAGTCTACACCCAGAGAGGGTCCAAACGACCAGCGGCCATCACCAGTGACACAGACCATTTGTGACGAAATATAACCAGAACGGACCGAATCACATCTTACAGGCATCAAACAGAATGTGGAACAAAAAAGGGGAGTCACAGAATAAAATTAAGTACGATTCTAGTTCTACAAATTTCAAAAAACTCAAAATCAAAACCATACAAATCTAAACTATTATGTGGAGACCTGCATACAGGTGGTAAAACTACTTTTTAAAGCGAAGGAAGAATTTTCACAAAAATCAGGATGGTGACGATCTGTGGACAGGAAAGGAGAGGATGCTCGGGGAATTTCGAAGGCACGGACTGCTCTGTTTCTCAACTTGGGTACAGACGTGTGTGTGTGTGTGTGTGTGTGTGTGTGTGTGTGTTTATTTAATGGGGGAGAGAGCATGAGCAGAGGGAGAAGCAGACTCCCTGCCGAGCAGGGAGCCTGATGCAGGACTCAATCCCAGGACCCTTGGATCATGACCTGAGTGGAAGGCAGACGCTTAACCGAGAGCCACCCAGGCGCCCCATGTGTGTATATTTTTAAATCAGCCTTACTGAAGCATACACAGCAAAATCACCCACCTAAGTGTACAATGAGTTCTGACAAATGCATATAACCACCACCATCAAAATAAAGAGCATTTCCATCACCCCCAAAAAGCTCCCTGTGTCCCTTGGAAATCAATCCCACCCCCAACCCCAGGCAACCACTGGTAGGCTTTCTGTCATCCTATACTTCTGCCTTTTCTAGAAGGTCATATAAATGGAATCATACAATAGGTCTTTTGCGTAGGGCTTTTTTCAGATCCCAAAATGCATCCAAGCTGTATGGATGTTTGCTGCTTAGTCTCAAAAATGTGTTTTATGTTTCACAATTTATAAATTCAGGTATTTTTAAAAGTCCCTCAGGGGCGCCTGGGTGGCTCAGTCGTTAAGCGTCTGCCTTTGCCTCAGGGTGTGATCCCAGTGTTCTGGGATCGAGCCCCCCATCAGGCTCCTCCGCTGGGAGCTCCGCTGGGAGCCTGCTTCTTCCTCTCCCACTCCCCCTGCTTGTGTTCCCTCTCTCGCTGGCTGTCTCTCTCTCTCTGAGAAAATAAATAAAATAAAATAAAATCTTTAAAAAAATAAAAAATAAAAGTTCCTCATGTCTTTTCATATGTACAAGTATATATTTTAATATAAAAAGAACCTAGGGGCACTGGGGGCTCAGTGAGTTAAGGGTCTGCCTCTGGCTCAAGTCATGATCCTGGGGTCTTGGGATCAAGCCCCACATCGGGCTCCCAGCTTGGCGGGGAGCCTGCTTCTCCCTCACTGCCCCCTTACCCCGACTCTTGCTCTCTCTTGCACGTGCTCTCTCTCAAATAAAATTAAAAAAAAAAAGAACTTAAAGAACTTCTAAAATTAAAAGGTATACCAATATTTATATATAAATACAACTGACATGTAATGTAAATACCCATCAGCAGCCTAAATAAAAATGGCATAACCAGATGATAGAATACTAAGCAGCTCTATAAAAAACATGTTCTCAAACAATACTTAGCAATATAATGTATATAGAATATTATATGTTAATTTGTAAAACACACAGCTGGAAGTAAACCAACAGTTACAATGGTGAATTCTGGGTAGAAGATCTCTGATCTTTCCACTTTTTAATATTTTCCAAAATTTCTATGATGGATATGAATTTCTTTTTTCTTTCTTTTTTAGTTGTAGCACAAACTTAGGGCAAAAGATTACATAGGATTCAGTATGTTGGGTAGGAAAAGAAAAATGTAATTTTCAAGCTTAAAAAAATAATCAGTGAACAAATTCAGGAACGTGGACACATCAAGAGGCACAACCTGGGCCCTGCAGGTTCAGTTCCAGACTGCAGAAAAGCAAATATAGCAACACAGCGAGGAGAATGAATTGTAAGGTATGTTTACACCACACTGCCGTCCAATAAGTGTGCAGTAACATGTCAAAAAAGCCCACGTACGTACTTTAATTAAAAAATATTTTATTGCTTAAAAAATGCCAACCACCATTGGAGCTTTCAGCGAGTCATAATCACAGATCACAGATCAACATAACAAAATATAAAATAATGAAAATATTTGAAATATTGCCAAGAAGTATTAAATGTGACAGAGACACAAAGTGAGCAAATGCTGTTGGAAAAATGGCCACGACAGACTTGCTTTCAAGGCAGGGTTGCCACAAATCTTCAATTTAGAAAGGAAGAAAAGAAGGAAAAGAAGGAAAGGAAGGAAAGGAAGGAAGGAAGGAAGGAAGGAAGGAAGGAAGGAGAAAAAAAAAAACACAGTACCTGCAAAGCACAAAACAAGGTACGCCTGTGTGCAGAAATCTGTTCTTTTTATAAATAATGGACTGTCAGAAAGAAAAATAAGAAAGCAATCCCACTTACAACTGCATTGAAAAAATATGAAGGAATAAATTTAACCAAGGAGGTGGAGACCTGCACCCTGCAAACAGTAAGATGCTGATGAAAGAAACCGAAGACACAAATGAAATGGAACGATGTTCCGTGCTATGGACCGGAAGAATCGATACCGTGAAAATGTCCACACCACCCAAAGCAACCTGGAGTCAGTGCAATCGCTATCAAAATTCCAATGGCATTTTTCAAGAAATAGGCCAAATAATCCTAAAATTTATGTGGAACCACAAAAGGCCCTAAATAGCCAAAGCCATCTTTAGAAGAAAGAACAAAGCTGGAGGCCTCACGCTCCCTGACTTCAAACTACGTTATAAAACCACAGTAATCACAACCGTATGGTACTGGCATAAACACAGACACAGAACCCAGAAATACACCCAACTAACAGACGACAAAGGAGCCAACAATACACGATGGGGCAAGAACAGTCTCCAATTGGCAGCAATGGGAAAACTGAAGCGACGTGCAAAAAATGAAGCCGGACCCCGCCTCACATCACACACGCAAAGAAAAGTCACGGCGGATTGAAGACCTGAATATAAGACCCGAAACCAGAAAACTCCTAGAAGAAAACAGGCAGTAAGCTCCTTGACATGGGTCCTGGTGGTGATTTTTTGGATTTGACAACAAAAGCAAAGGCGACAAAAGCAAAAATAACCAAGAGGGACTGCATCCAACTGAAAGGCTTCTGCACAGCAAAGGGACCCCCCAACAAAACAAATGGGAGGGGACAGGTGCCAATCCTCTCTGTGACAAGGGGCTGATACACAAAATATATAAAGAATTCACACAACCCAACAGCAAAAAAACCCCAGTAAGATTAAAAAATGGGCAGAGGCTCGGAATAGTCATTTTCCCCAGAAAGACCCGCACACGACCCACAGGGACGTGAAGGGTGTGCGACATCACGACTTGGCAGGGAATGCAAATCCAAGCCACAGGGAGAGCTCACCTCACACCTGTTCGAATGGCTGGTATCAAAAACACACACAAGCCCCCCCAAACCAAGAAGTGTCACGTGGGGGTGAGGCTGTGGAGGACGGGGGCCCGGGCACTGCTGGGCGGAGTGTAAGTTGGCGCAGCCACTGGGGAAACAGTACGGAGGTTCCTCCAGTGCGAAGTAGAACCACCGCGTCAGCCAGCAGTTCCACTCTGGGGTACGGGTCCGAGGGAGACGGCAACACGGACTTGAAGAGATGGCTGCGCCCCCGCGGTCACTGAAGCGCCATCTGCAACAGCCGAGACGCGGACGCCACGACGGGCGTGTCCGTCCGCACGTGACCGCATCACCCAGCGCTGCGCGCGCACACGGCGGCCGTCAAACCGGGAAAACAGAGCAGAGCCGAAGGAGCTCCCGCGTCTGCAACCTCACGGAGGGACCACGGCGCGCGCAGTCAGACACAGCGTACGATCTCACGTGAGCTCTAAAACCCCCAAACCAAGCTCACAGATCCCGGGAACGCGGGCTGGCGGCTGCAGAGGTGCGGCCTGCGGGGCAGGTGAAGGGACCCAAGGGCACACACTCCCAGTTCCGTAAGTCACGGGCACCGAGGGGACGAACGCACAGCCCGGCCGCTGCAGCTCACGGGCCGTGCCGCGCGTCTGAAAGTTGCTGAGGGTAAATCTTCAAGGTTCCTCCCACAAGAAAATAAATTCTGTAAGTAGGTGAAGTGATAGAAGTTCTCTTCTCGACTTCTTGTAATCACTTCACAATACACACAAATACCACACCGTTACCTCGTGCACCTGATACTAACGCAACGTCAACGGCATGTCCGTTGCCGGAACAATCTCAGTGCGGCCCCGGCCGGGGAGGCGGCGCTCGGCTCAGCCAGACCGACTAGTGCTGGAGACACAGCGGCGCCGGCAGGAGAAAGCCCGATGGACTCAGAGCCGAGCCGGGAGCGCGGCCCCGCCCCCGGCCCCGCCCCCGCCCCCGGCCCCGCCCAGCACGTACCTGAGCAGCCCGCGGGGCGGGGAGAAGGCGTAGCAGCGCACCTGCGGGTACGAGCTCCTGAGCATGATGGCCAGCAGCGCCGCGGCGCCCGCCCCCAGGCTGTGGCCCACCACCACCAGCCGGTACTCCTGCAGGACAGCACGGAAGGCGGATGGTCAGGGGGAGAAAATGCCAAAGGCAAGCGGATGGATGACAATGAAAGAAAAGAAAAATAAAAGTCTCACGGGAGCAATGCTGAATGCTTGGCTCAAAATCCCATCGTTGACGAGGCGCTGGTAAACGTATCTGGCGGCTTGAGAAATCCCCTAAAAGCGCAGACAAGAGAAGGTCATGTTGGTCATGGGACGAGACAGGTTCCATCACATGACAGGACTACGCCGTGCAGCTTCTGTGTCTCCCCAAAGCCGAGCTGCGCATCTGGGGGTCGGCGACCGCAGCTCCTGCGCCCCGCGGTGTCCCCGGTCCCTGGCGCGGCGTTGGGCATGGAGCCGGTGCTCTGTGACTGTTTCCGGGGACGAAGGAACGGGTGACATCCGCAAC
The DNA here is from genome assembly GCF_017311325.1 of Ursus maritimus. Lineage (NCBI taxonomy): Eukaryota > Metazoa > Chordata > Mammalia > Carnivora > Ursidae > Ursus > Ursus maritimus. The sequence continues at coordinate 4,829,345 of NW_024424452.1, read as the reverse complement.
ACCATTCCATACCCACGGATCTTGCTATGGCTTTTCTGTAGCTACACGGTATTTTGCTGTATGCGTTGACCACAGTTTACTTCCGCCAAGTCCCGATGGCTGGTCCGATTTAGATTATAAATGACTGATCTTTTAACCTGATGTTAAAACATAAAGTTCTGAATTGGTGATAACTGATTAAGCATCCAGTTTCTGCAGAGGCAAAACTAAGACCACTGGAAGCTGAGTTCTAGGGAGATTAGGTTTTAGTTTAATTTCAAAAAATAAATGAAATGTAAAGCCTAACAAACAGAGCGCTAAGAAACAGGCTTCCTGAAAATGAAGCCGTCTCCATGGAGGAGAGCACTCCGTGGATGAGAACAGCCAGGCCTGTCTTCTCTGCCGGCACCAAGTGGGAGAAATGCTGTGCTGAGATGGGAGACTCCGGACTGCCTTGAAAGCTCCTGCAAATTCCCGAGTCGGTCCTGACGGGTACTGTGGGAGAAGGCTGGCCCTGGCTGCCTACACGAGAAGCTAAGAGGAGATCTGAAGGGTTTAATGTCTGCGAGGAGCACCTGCTGCGGGATCACCATACTTCCCCAGCCTCCCCTGCGGCTGGCAGTGCAGTCACCTCCCACCCACCTCAGGGACGTACCACGTGTCCAGTTCGGGACAGGGGGAGCCCAAGGTGACCCGGACACAATGGCCAAGGCTCGAGGCCCCGGCCTGTGTCACACACGTGAAAGGCCAAGACTACGTTCAGCGGCACAACTTTGAACTCTGACCACCCTCACCGGTATCAGAGGCGGAGGACAACACGCTCATGCCCTCAGGCCTGACGTGACTGCCTTCCTGGCCCAGGACGAGCTACTCCGGCAGGAACCGGCTGAGGCCTGGCCCAGAGCGCACCTTGTAGATGCACAAAGCCCGGACCTGCGGGCAGATTCTAAGAACAAAGCTGCAGCCCAGCCCATGGGATCCTGACACATACTGTGTGGTTGGCTAACTGATGTGCGTCTGTAAGAAAGCATAACATCTCAGGGGGCGCCTGGGCGGCTCAGTCGGTTAAGCGTCTGCCTTCAGCTCAGGTCATGATCCCAGGGTCCTGGGATGGAGCCCCACGCTGGGCTCCCTGCTCAGCGGGGATCTGCTTCTCCCTGTCCCTTTGCCTGCTGCTCCCCTTGCTTGTGCTGTCAAATAAATAAATAAAACCTTAAAAATAAAATAAACATTTAAAAAAGAAAATATAACATTTTTCTTTGTTTTTCTTCACACGTCCCCAGTAGTTACACTGGACTCTTCCGTGACGTGAAGCCCAAAAAGACTGTTCAGGGTTAAAGGGGAAAATTCACATTCCCAGGGCTGTCCCGCTTCTAGCTGGCGGCGCAACGAGGGCCCGCAGTCTGGCTCCAGTGTGGCGCCGTACTGAAAACCATCTGGGCGGGACACTGTGACTCCACAAGCTACACTCCGACTCGGACACATATTTTTATAAAGATTAAGCATTTTACTTAGAAAATGGTCACCACAGAAGTAATACAGGGTTTGGTTAAAAAACACACAGTGTGTAAAAGCAGCACAGGCCCAACGGCCTCACCCCGACATCCCTCTCCCCGGAAGGAGCTGCTGTAACCTCTGGGACCGAATCATTTCCTCAAATGTGCAAACACGGTGCTCTGCAATCTGCTTCGTCACCCGGGAAATGTGACCCCAAACCACAGCGAGATACCGCCTCGCACCCCCCAGGACGGCTGCAGAATCAGAAACCAGAAAGTTGGTGGCAAGGAGCACGTGTGGACGAGAGCCTGGCCACTCACTGGTGGGACGTGAGATGGCATAGCTACGCCGCAGCACAGCTCGGTGGTTCCCCAAATCGTTAAACGCGGCCAACGCCACCAGACAGGGCAACCCCACTTCTGGGTAGGATCCCTAAAGCGCTGGAAGGAGGGACTCGAACACTTGTCCATATGTCCCTGCTCACAGCAACAGTACTGACAGCGGCCGCCGCCTGGGCGTGACCCCCATGTCCATCAGCGGACGAAGGGCTCACACCAAGGTGGTCTACGCACACAGGGGGGCGTCCGTCAGCCAGCACGGAAAGGGGCCTCGGCCACGTGCTCCCACCTGGATGGACCTCGGGGACACCAGGCTCAGTGAAAGGCCAGATAACTGCCTGACTCCACTTCTGTGAGGTCCCTAGAACAAGCACACGGGGTGGGGGGGGGGCACTAACATGGAGGTGGCTGGGGGCGGCGAGGAGCTGTCGCTTAATGGATGCGGCCTTTATGTTCGGGATGATGAGAAGGTTCTGAGTACAGACGGCGGTAACGGGTACACAGCCTCCTGCAGGTCTCTGCCGCCCGAATCGTATGCTCACAAACGGTTCCAACGATAAACATGTTACATGATTAAAACCCTTTCACAAAACAGCTGCTCCAGGCAGGCCCTTTCTGTCCCGGGAGGAGGGGCCGCCACAGCCCGCACCGCCGCCCAGTAAGAGTGAAAGGAGAACCCGCGTGTTGTGACACCGGCGGAGGGAAGTGCTGGGGGCGCCTGCCGCTCCGGGGAGGGGGCGGGGGTGTGGGGCGGGAGGTGGGGGGGCTCCCGAGGGGGCGGCCTTGCTGCAGCCCCTGGCCCCATACTGAGCCGAAGCTTCTCTTCCCCACAACAATACGTGACTTCTATCTAGGGGAGAAGAGCGTTCAACGGGGCTTCAAAGGCCAACCGACACTTATTCCAGTAACTGCTCGGCCTCTGGCAATTCCCTCGATGGCTCTGAACCTGCGCCTTCCTCTTAAAACACAAAAGCAACCCCGTGAGGTTGTTGTGAGAATTTCTACGAAAAGAATGAAAGGCACTTACTTTGCACAGCACTTGGCACAGGGTAGCTACCTGCTGTATGGTTAGTATTCCCAGGAGAGAGTCAGAGTTATGGAACATTCCTGAACACACACCCCAGGGCTTGTACCTTGTGTGCCGAACAGTCTTGCACCCCACACTCTAAGTTGAGGGTCTCATTCTCCGCTGACAGGTCCGTGAGGATGTCCTACAAAGAGTGCATTGGGAAGAGGCCGTTGGGGCGAGCTGTGCGCAGAGGCTGGGGGGCAGGTCCTCTGAAGGACTGCGGAGCTACAGTCTCCTGGGTCAGACGGCTGAGGATTAAACCTGACACCTGACCTTGGGAGGGAAACCCAGGCGGCCAGGAAGCTCGTGAGGGACCCACGGCAGGGAAGGGGGTGTGGGCTGCGGCTAAGACACACACGTTCAGCCCTCCCTCACTGCAGACCTCTACTAAGTACCCACGAAGCACAGAACCCTGTACCTGGGTTTTGAACAAAGCATGGTTCCTGTCCTCAAGGGGTATCAATGGCTCACTGAAACCTAAGGGGAGGGTAAGAAACGCATGGGGGGGTGTGCTGCAGGGCAGGAGTGGGGTGGGCTTCCTGGAGGAGGTGGCACCTGAGCCAAAGACTAAAAGGAAAACTTGCTTTCAGGAAACAGAGAGAGGTGGGCAACCACACCTAACGGGCCAGCAGGACCCAAGGCAGAGTGTCTGAGCACAGGAAGCAGACAGAGGGCCAGGCACATGGGTGCTCAGAGGCGCTGAGGGTAGAGCCTGGGAGGCGGGGTGTCCCCAGGACCCAGTGCAGCCAAGCTGCTGGGGATGGGACTCCATAGCTATACCCTGCAAAGCTCAAGGGGACTCTGGTGCCCTGGAGAACCACTGACAGACTGAGCCTGGGGTGGAACTGGAAAGGCAGGCTGGGGTCAGGTCACAAAGCACCAACACAGCTGCGCTAAGACACATGAATTTTCTATTAAAAAGTAATGGGGGGGCGCCTGGGTGGCTCAGTCGTTAGGCGTCTGTGTTTGGCTCAGGTCATGATCCCGGGGTACTAGGATTGAGCCCCGCATCGGGCTCCCTGCTCAGCCGGGAAGCCTGCTTCTCCCTCTGCCCCCCCGCTGGCTTGTGTTACCTCTCTCGCTCTCTCTCAAATAAATAAATTTAAAAAATCAAAAAAAAAAAAAAGTAATGGGGTGAGGCGCCTGTGTGGCTCAGTCAGTTAAGCATCCAACTCTTGATTTCGACTCAGGTCAGGATCTCAGGACCGTGGAGATGGACCCATGCTGGGCTCCATGGTGGGGGTGGAGTCTGCTAAAGATTCTCTCTTCTCTCCCTATGCCCCTCCCTCCACTCACATGCTCTCTCTCAAAAATAAAATCTTAAAAAAAAAAAAAAGTAATGGGGGGCCAAGGAAGGTTTCTAAGAAGCAGTGGTAACATGTAACCCATGTTCTAGAAAGAGTTCTCTGTGGATGGTATGAGGACTGACCGGAAAGATAAGAGACCAGAGACAAGGACCACGGTAGGAACCTGCTTCCCAGGCCCAGGAAGGGGGATGCGGCCACAGTGAGGGCCGTGGGGCCACAAATGGAGAGACAGCCAGAGAGACCCAAACAGGAAGCCAGGAGAGAAAGCAAGGACAACTCCACAGTTCCTTCAGGGGCCCGCTGGGGGATGCTGCAGAATTACTAGAAATGGGGGCTGGAGGTGGTGAGGCGTCTGCTTTCCTCGGTGCCCGGGCAGAGCCCTGGGCAGGTGCAGAGTCCCAGCCGACAGCCCCAGCGGCAGGCCCTGCCCTGGAGGGGGACGAAGGCTCACACTGTGGCGCCTCACTACACCTCCTGGGTCAGCAGGGAAGTGAGGACCAGGAAATGAGCCTGAGGAATGGCCAAGAACAGACCAGAGAGCATGACACGGAAAGAGAGCAGCCACCGCCCAGAATCTGCAGGGGCAGAGAAGGCGGGGGCGTGGGCAGGCCAGGAGAGGGCTTGCTGCTGGGGGGACAGACACGCACGGCAGGCCCCGCGAGTCAGGCAGCCGCCTCTGGAGCAAGTCCTCCAGCGGGGATCCCAATGCCCTGCTGGTCTGTTTCTGACGCTTCTCGGTGAAAAGGAAATGACTCCGTCCGTTTCTCCAAAGGCAGCACCTCACAGCCCCGGGTCTGCTTCTGCACCGTCTACCTGGCGTTTCCTGCTACGCCTGCTGCTCTGACTGACGAGCGCTCTAGCCGAAGGCGGGTCTCCTGGCACCCGCGGCCGGCTGTTCGCCCCACCCCTAGTCCCAGGCCTCGCGCATCAGGCTCCTTACCTGCAGAGACATGGTTCCTCTCACGGCTACCACGACGGATTCTTTCCTGTGGTCCAGAGCCACTAAAAAGGGAAGCTCGTAGACCTGGAGGCGAGGGAAAGCAGCATGAGTTCTCGACAGCGAGCGCGCGGCCACGGGGCCGAGATGGGCCGCGCGGCGTCTCTAACGGTTGGGCCGTGGTGCTGTCCTTCCATGAGGGGGGACTGCACAGGCACCCAAGATGGTATATCTACGAAGGCTTCCGGCTCCATCTCGTGTTAAGCCCATGTGGGCTTCAGGGGGCCCAGGAGCCCCCCGAAACGGTATGCAAACCGTGTGTCCGTGCATGTGTTCTGGGGACGTCATTTATAACTTCTGTCACAGTCTCGAAGGACCCTGGGACCCAGAGAAGCGATGAGGTGCTGCCATACTGACCTTGTCGTGAAAGCTTATGTGAATGAAGTCCCTGTACTGCAGGCCCGTCGTGTGCAGGATGGAGCCGAAGTGACAGTGCAGCTGCTCGCCGCCGACCAGGTCGTAGTCCGTCGTCCCGCTCCTACAGCTGAACACACGGGCAAGCGCGTCAGCCCCGCCGCCCCGCCACCCCGGCAAGCACGAGGACCAGAGCTCACAACGTCCAGCACCGCCTCTGGCTCCCGTACACGGGCCTTTACGATTTCTGGGCATACCTCTTACTAGAGATCTGACTTCTGGAGTCACGTTAATGTTTTACATAGTCAAAAAATAAATGATATTAAGAACGGGAGAGACTCTCAAATCTCCAGGAGTGGGGCATCTTGTCTGCAGATATGAGGGACCGAAAAGAGCGCGACGTTCCTCCCAGGGAATTCCTGCCAAAAATGTGTAACTCGACTCTAATCCGGAGGAAACCATCAATACAAATTGAGGGCCATTCACAATACCTAGACTATCAGGCAATGAATGTCAGCATCACACAAGACAGAAAATTCCAGACAGACGGCCAAGTGCAATGCGTAAGCCTGACGTGGAGGAAACCTTGCTCTAAAGGCGACTACTGGGAAAATGTGACTACAAAAGCTGAGCGAGCTACTGCCGCACGCTGGCGGTGCTGGCACAGAAGCGTCCCGTACTATGCAAAAGAAGGTCCGGGATCCTAGGAGACATGGGCCAGAGCAGCTAGAGATAAGGGGCACGCTCTCTGCCGCTAGAGGTTCAGCAGGAAGTGACACTGACACAGCACAGGCGACCACACTGTGTCACAACTGGTGGCTCCAGATAAAGGCTCGATGCATGTTCTCGGCACTGCTCTCGCAGTTTTGCAATATTTCCAAACAGAACGTTTTTGGAAAGGGGAAACGGGATTATTTTTAGAAACTAAGGTGCGGCACCGTAGGAGTGACACGCGGCGGGCGGGTGGGGCCCGGCGGCCACCTACCAGTCCCCACCGATCTTGCAGAGCCCAGTGAAGGGGTTCCGATAGATGTAGAGGGGCCACCCGTAGGCCGCTGCTGCGAACTGCATGTAATGCTGACAATTGGCTAACTCGGAGTCCAGATCAGCTTCCTGGAAGAGAAGACAGACAGCTCTTTGTTTCAGGGAACCCGCTACGGACGAGATCACCTCAAGATGATATGCCTGACCTCCGACTACTCCTGGCGTCCCTTTCTTTCCTCACTGAAGAGACCTCTCAGCGGACTTCCACACGGAAAACTGGTCCTTAAACACAGAAACAGACCCTTCATTTTATAGGAATGTAGCACGTACGGGGGAAATGAACAGCAAAGTCCCTACTGACTTTCGTGGCGCACGCCACACGCCAGGCCCTGCCGCAACGGAGCCGGAAGGCCCGGACACCTGCGTCACGCACAGAGAGAGCCATCCATCCGCGTGCAACCTTCTCTTTCAGAAGCAGGAACGCCTGTGGCAGGAAAACTCCTCCAGCAAACCCCAACGGTTTCTGCTCCCTCGGCCCAGAGAAGAGAGCAAACACACTGAGGGGGAATCAGGCCCATCCCAGAAACGAGGTTTGCTGTGTTGACGTCAACAGCCTATTTCCTAAAAGAGAATGCTTTAAAAATACAATGGAGGGTGAAGCGGCCAGGAATGGGCTCCCTCCGCCCAGCGAACCACAACCAGCAGAAGCCACACACCACATTCCAACCACCTGTCCTGAGATCGGTGCTGGCCAGTTTGTTTTTTGAAGATGTATAAAGAGGAATAAATGTCAGAACTTTACAAATCAACAGAAAGGGGCTTACCTGGGGGGCCCCCGGGGAATGGCTGATCACCTCGCCTGGCTCCTGGCTGTTCCTGATACTGTCCTGTTGCTGATGGAGAAGGGTGAGGCCCGCCGCAATGTCGCTGGGCACCAGATCTGTGTCCTGGACGAAAACAGAGGCCTGTCGTAGAACTCAGCAGGGACGGCCCACGAGTTCCTTAAAATCCAGTTTTATACAGGTCACACGCACACCCACAGTTACACGTAAAGAGGTCCTTAAAAGTATTTGCCTTTCACGACTCCATCCCTATGTGAGCTGGACAATGTTTACTATCCTGCCCTCAGACAAACCCACCGCAGAACACGGACATGTTGCCAAGCTATTATTTTTAAATTTCACTTCAAGGAACTTAACTGACTTCACATCTTTTATAGAGTTGGGAGAAAATAGATAAGTTCACCATCTTTGAACTAATGGCCAATTTTAGCCCAAATTTAAGACTCTTGCTCAAAATGCCGGGGTTTTGTTCCTGGTAGAGATTTCAGAGACTGAACTCATGCTCACTGGCTACAGCAAGCCTCCCAAAGAACCTCAAACTAGGAAAGCAACAGAGGGAGTCCCCCGTGCCCGCCCTCCCCCTGCTGGAGCAGGCGGGAATCCTCGGTGGCTCGCAGGCACTTCCAGTCACAGGGAAGGACAAGGCACTGGCCCCTCGGCCCCTGAGTCATCGGTTCTTCCAAGGTCTTAAGACCAGACGGAAGCACTCCCTGAAGGTTAGTCTGGGGAGAGACACTTCTCCAGTCCCTCCCGGAAGGCTGCGGCGGCGGCCTGGTGCCAGCCCACGGGCCGGCTCTGGGCCCTGCAGACGCAGACGCCACAGAGAGGCCAGGAGGGACCGGCAATCGTGCAGGAGGTCACGAGAACTCCTCTCCCTCACCTGCTCTCAGTACTGAACACAACAGCTGACCACAGAACATTACAGGAAAACACTGGGTGTGACAGAAAAACGAGGTTTTCCAAATCACTTAAGAAACTGCTCTAGAACGAAGACGACTTCCTGCACTGTAATAACATATTCAAACTCTCCCTCAAAGCTAGAATAATCTACCATTTCTATCATGCTATGAAGGAGCAACCAAGGGCTGACACCCTGGATGCATGACACCGCCCACACCTGGCGCCTGCCGAGGGCCAGAGGCGCAGAGGACAGACAGTTCAGACAATGGGCAAATCATCCCCAAGATACGCGGGCTCCATTATGTAGCTCCTTAAAAATGAACTAACAGGGACGCCTGGGTGGCTCAGCCATTAAGCGTCTGCCTTCAGCTCAGGTCATGATCCCAGGGTCCTGGGATCGAGCCCTGCATCAGACTCCCTGCTCAGCGGGAAGGCTGCTTCTCCCTCCCCCACTCCCCTGCTTGTGTTCCCTCTCTCGCTGCCTCTCTGTCAAATAAATAAAAATCTTAAAAAAAAAAAAAAAAGAACTAACAATCCTGACAGTGTAACAAACAGGTGGCAACAGCAGGACGCACTCACTAGAGAGACGCCCCCTGTCCCCCCCGGGACCCGCCACACTGCAGACCACACATGTGCAAGAGCTCCCTGGGGTGGACAGGGGATCAGCTCCCGACACAGTATTCATCTCAACACGAGAGACATTTACTTCGGAGACAGAGACGAGAGCAGACCCCTTGAGCTTACTGAAAAGTAGGTTGAGAAAAGCTCTGCCGTACTCGAAAAAGCAACTCGAGTATGGTCGTCCTTCCCGACACAGCAGCACAGGAACTTGATTCTGGTTTCCCACACGCTGGTAGCTGCTGTCTTGAGGCCGTGAAGAAGCTGGCTCGACTCACGACTATCCAGGTGGTTGGGGCCAGCGGACGGACACGGAGCCATTTTCCCCCCGAGGGGGTCAAAGACGATGATGATGGTGACCACAGTGGAGACGATGATAATCCAGCTGCAAAACAGAAAGAGAAGGCGTGATGACCCCGGGTCCCATATCCAGACGCGGGGGCCACGGCTCCCTCCTCAGGGCCCGGTTTTTGCATCTGTACGGCTGTGGCTCCAGTGACCCAGGAAGATGCGGATCTCCCAGAACCAGGCTGAGGTGAGCAACTTGTTTCTTCTAGAAAGTTCTTTTTGAGCCTGTGGCTGACCCAGGCCCCACGAAAATCAGAGCCTTAGAAGTGAAGACCACAAAAGAAAAAAGGAGGTGCCTGGTAGGGCTGCAGCCTGGGCACGGAAATAGCCAGAACCTGCTCTCCACGGTCCTATGGCCAAGACCCAGGCCCTTACTCCTCAGTGCCTCGGGGTTCTGCTCGGTAAAACTGAAAGAACTTTGCCACATTGTGGGATACTCTGGTGGGTCTTTCACTCATACATGTAAGTATTTCGAGACTGTCCACAATGGGCCACACACTGTGTTCACGAACGTGGGCCCCACGGGAAGACGCGCCTCTGCAGAGGGACTCTGCTGCCCCTGTGTTCCTAAGACTGTGAGCCTGGAAACCGCGAAAACCCGACCCCGTGCGTTAGTCCCTGTCGCAATTTCTGACACAGCATTTCTGCTCAACCTGCCTTAAGTTTTTGCCCTTGATTTGGTCTTCGGGTTTTCTTCCTTCTTATAACAGAAGGGATGGAACGCAGAAGAATGAGAACCAGCAAGAAAGACAATGACATCAATAAACGCGTTCACGGGAGATGAATTATTTCTTATATATAAATGCACGTCTCTCAATTTTTATGGTTTACTCAAAAAGGGCCGATTTCTAACAACGTTAGGAGCCCGCACGACGTTGGGCTATCTACAGTGACTCCGAAAGGTCTGTTTCCCTACATCTCAAATGCACCTGAGACAAGAAGCTGAAAGAGAAGACGGAAGACCTCACCTGATGATGACGGTGGCAATGATGCCATTCACCACCGTCTTGTCACACTGAACGTCGTCTGCTATCCAGGCAGCCCCCAGAGAAGCCCAGACCATCTCTGGCAGAAAGAGCGCCAGGCGGAGGTAAAGCAGCTTGGACATAGATTTCCGTGGTCCAGGATTACAGATGGTTCCTGAAACACAGAAGATATTCACACCGGGCAGCTGGCTTCCTCAGAGACTTCCTTCCCACAGAGACAGAGCACGCAGACATCTGCTGGTACCACAGGTGCTCTGGTGGTTTCTCCTCGTAATTGGAAATCGATGCCCCATGGTGAGAGCAAGTGAACAAGTGAGGAGTGGAAACAGGACAAAAAGCCTCAGATTCATTTCCTAGACTTCCTGGGGTTTCAAGATACTTCAGAGTTCTAACTGGGATGACCATATAATCACTGCCCAAACCAGGACACTTCTGAGAGAGGAAGGAGGTGCTATTAATTATGCTGGGACAACGGGCACATAACAGAGCTGTCCGGTGCCAACAGACATACACGGTCACCTGAGTTCTAGAAAGTAATTCCACCATCTGCTCAAGACCTATGGCGTTCAGGCACCATCTGAAACACTTTACACCCATTATTCTGTAATCCTCACAACTCTGAAGACAGTCACCATCCCATTTTACAAATGAGGAAACTGAGGCTAAGAGACCTTAGTAACTACTTTCTAAAACATAACCCAGGGGGTGCCTGGGTGGTAGGGTTGATTAAGCCTCCGACTCTTGATTTCAGCTCAGGTCATGACTTCAGGGTCGTGAGATCAAGTCCTGTGTCCGTCCGGCTCTGTGCTCAGGGGGGAGTCTGCCTGAGATTCTCTCCCTCCCTTTCTCTCTCTGCCCCTCCCCCTGCACTCTCTCTCTCTCAAATAAATAAAATATTAACAACCCCCCCCATTCCAGGTCTGCATGGTCCCGGCTCTCCGTCTCACCAGCATCTGCAGTCTTGGGAAGTGAACGATTCTGACGCGCGAGAACACTTGAAGAAACCCACCATGCAACCTTTTTACCGTGTGTCTTAAACCCGAGTATCCACAGAGGTCTGTGTGCTTTAATTAAAGCAGAAAACGGAGTTCTAAGATTCCAGAAAGATCAAGGTACTGAAAAAACCTCCTCTATCAAGTCACACCCGCCGAGGAGAACATTGTTATTTACTGAGGTAAGAGATCTTCCTCTCGAGGCAGAAGGGCCGGCGAGGACCTGGCTGCTGCGGGGGGCACAGAGACGCGTGGGCCCCATAACGGACGAGCAGAACTTCCGCCCTGAATGCCGTGTTCTCAGCACAGCCTGGGTCTTCATCTGGCTGAGCCGTTTGTGCAAAGACCACAAAAGGCAGGCCTGTGTCACAGAATCTTTGGTTCAATGCCTCTACACAGCGCAGCAACCTTCCCTGGCGTGAGGGGAGCAACGAGCCCCCGATACGCGTACAGAGGCGACACGAGGAAACGTCCCAGGATCGGGAGCACACGCAGCGAATGGCAGACGCTGCAGGCTGAGCGTGTTCTGCCATGAAAACGTGGTGGTCATGGGGCTGGACCTTCCCTACGTAAGCCTCCTCCATGGTAGAAACAGTAGGATTTCACCAGGGAAACTAGAAACTGCCGTGGTATCAAGATTCTCCCAACTCTGCTACACTGACGACCAAGAAAAAGAGCAAAGGTCAATACACAGCATCAGTCTCCGGGACAAGGAAGACTGAACCCCACTGGCCCCAAATGCGCCCTCTGCAGCCCATGTCTCTCTTAGACAGTAACGCCAGGCCAAAGCTACACAAACACGGCCTTTCAGCACAAGTGACAGGTTCATTACCGAGCCGCCTTACGGAACAAAAGGGGCAAAGAAGTTATCCATGTAGCAAGAATGTAACGAACAAGGGCACCTGGGTGGCTCAGTCAGTTAAGCATCCGACTCTTGATTTCGGCTCAGATCATGATCTCAGGGTTGGCATTTAAACTAATATGACTTATAAAACATTGTTTTTGGTTCAGCTGTGGGATCTCTAGCCATAAGTAACAAAAGCTTAAAAACAGGAAGGACCCGGGACCTGCCCCGATGTCGGGGACTGGAAGTGCAGAGCCGGGACAGGTGTCACGGCTCTCTGGCCTCTCACGGCTCTGTCCTCCTCTGTCAGCTCACCCTGGCTGTGAGTGCAGATACAGCAGGAACTCCGCAGCCCATCCCTCCACAGAATCACCCAGAATGAAAACAGTATATTGTTTCTGGATCTTTCCTAGAGGAGCAAGGAAAGACTGCCCAGAATTTTCCAGAAAACTCCTGAATTTCAACTGGCTCAAACTGGGTCACGCGTCCATTCTGGAACCAATCACTGACAAACGAGGGTCATTCCTGAGCTGGGTGGAGCCCTGGCTTCTCTGACACACTTACTTCATATGTGAGGGATGGGGGACGTCCCAAATAAAACCGGATTCTGTCTGGAAGAGGCTGCGGGATGGGCAACCCACACACAACACAAACCACCGGCACACGACGCCTACCACACACACCGGCAGATGTCTTCTGAGCCCTGACCGGGAGTGTGAGGTGGAGCAGGCCTCAGGCAAGTGCTTCGGAGGAGCCTCCGAACCTGACGCCTCCAAAAATATCTAAACAAAAACATTTAAGGAAAAAAAAGCTTCAGATCTGAACCCACTCTTACAGCAGCGCACTGGTCTCCTAACCAGAACAGGCCAATAAATGAGACGATGCCACAGCTGCAGTGAACACCAACCTAGACTCTTCTTCCTTCAGAAATTCAGACTTGATGAAAAAGCCCCATAGTGCTGGGCACCGGGCTGGCTCAGTCCGTCGAGCACGTGACTTGCTTTCCGTTCAGGTCATGATCTCAGGGTCATGAGATCAACCGCTGCATCGGGCTCCATGCTCAGTGCGGAGTCTCCTTGAGATTCTCTTTCTCCCGCTGCAACCCCCCCACACTCTCTCTAAACACCACCACAACACCAAAGCCACAACTCCACTGTGCTAACCCCACATGGCGGGGACAGACACGGACCACAACACTGGGACCTTCCTCGCTCTGGACATCCCTGCACGCATGCACGTTTTCAGGGGCGGGCTAAAATGCACAGAGCTCTCTTCTCCACAGATTTCTCTGTAAGTGGGCACACGCCACACCTCTCGGTCATCCAAAACCCTGCGGTCTTTCTCATGAAACACCTGGCCACTAATGTTTCTCTATCAGTCCCCATGAGCTACCCCCATCTTTTAAGTTTCAGTTGGTCATTCCAAACCGTCAAGGTCAGGGTTCTGCCGCCCAGGGTATCAGCTATTCCCTCCCAGCGCTTTCACCATCCTCTGGAGTGTGTGAGTCTGCCTCCCACAGCCCCACTCAAGCAATGATGAAATGCGCTGGAGGGAGGCATGCCATTCAGCCCTGCCTCTGACTGCGGAGTTTTTAGTTACTCATGTACCACAATGCTCGGCTCCTCCTATGAACCTGAGCACTCACACGGGGAAGGCTCCCAGCGTTTTCCGCAAAATGACCGCAGAAAACTGTAACATGGAGAAAAACATTAAGAATAGATGGAACTGTTACAATTCATTAATAAAAAAGGACAAATAACCCAACTAAAAACGGGGCAAAGCATCTGAGTAGACACATCCCCAAAGACGGTACACGAATGGCCGGTAAGCCCAGGAAAGGATGCTCGTCAAGGCAGCGCGAATCACCACCACAGTGAGATCCACCAGGACGGCTAGGGTCAGAAAGTCAGACAAAGGTAAGTGCTGCTGAGGACGTGGAGAAACTGGACTTCTTTATAAACTGAAAGAAAAACGGTGTAGCTGCTTGGAAGCCAGTCTGGCAGTTCCCCGGAAGGTTAAACACGGGGACACCACATGATCCAGCCATTCCACGCCCAGGCACACATCCAAGAGAAATCAAAACCTCTGTCTTTCCAAAAACATGTATGTGAACGTTCGTGATTTGTAACAGCCCAGAAGTCTTAATAACCCAAATGTCCACGGACTGACAAATGGATAAGTAAAATGTGGCAAACCATTCAATGTAATTTTTTAAAAAGATTTTTTATTTATTTGAGAGAGAAAGAGAGCATGCGCACCAGCAGGCTTGGGGGAGGAGGGCAGAGGGAGAAGCAGACTCCCCACTAGGCAGGCAGCCTGATGTGGGTCTCGATCCCAGAACCCCGGGATCATGACCTGAGCCAAAGGCAGACGCTTCACTGACTGAGCCAATATTACTCAGCCATAGGAAAAATGAAGAGCTGATACACACTACAAGGTCCATGAACCTTGAAAACGTTACGCTAAGTTTCAGAGGCCAGACCAACCGGCCACATAGTGGGTGACTCCACCTGTCCGATCCCAACGAGGCAGATCTACAGGTGAAGATCAGCAGATGGCTAGGGCTGAGGAAATTGGGGGAAAGGGAGGAGTGACTGCTAAGAGGTATAGGATTTCTTTTTGGGGTGATGAAAACATACCAAAATTGTGGTGATGGCTGCACAGTCTGTGAACACACTAAAAATCATGGACTTGTACACTTTAAATGCGTGAACTGCACGGTACATGAATTATATCTCAATAAGGCAGTTAAAAAAGCACGTATCAAATAGAAAAGGCTACCCTTTACCTTTCATGCTGACACACACGATGGCAGACACTGTACATATAATAACTGCCAGGAGAACAAGAAGAACGATCAAGTAACTGCTGAGCAGGGCGCCGCCCGCACAGTCCAGCTTCCCTCTGTGCATGAGGAACAAAGTCAAAATGCCAATCCACCTGCCAAGAGATAGGGAGGGTCAGAAATGGAAACCAAGGAACTACATTATAAAACATTACAGAAAGAAGGAAATGGAGTTAATATATATATATTTTTAAATTTTTAGTTAGGGGCGCCTGGGTGGCTCAGTTGGTTAATCGTCTGCCTTCTGCTCAGGTCATGACCCCAGGGTCCTGGGATCGAGCCCCGAGTCAGGCTCTCTGCTTGATGGGAAGCCTGCTTCTCCCTCCTCCTCTACCCCCTCTCCGCTCATGTTCTCTCTCTCTCTCTCTCTAGAATAAATAAAAACTTAAAAAAATTTTTTAATTAAAAATTTTTTTAAAAGGAGTTAATATTTCCCAAAGCCAGGCGAAGTTTGTTTTGGAATATAATTATCTTCCATAAAAGATCTACTAAAAAAAAAATAATAAAAGATCTACTAAGTCAATTAAAGAGCGTGACCTTTTTTAAAAAGCGAGTTTTATACTTTCTGTGTTTACATGATTGTTCCTAATTCGATGCCTGCTCTAATACCTAAGAGTCATTTAATGTCATAATCAGGCAACCATAATGTGGGCTGATGAAAAACAGCAGCCCTATCATGACTCAGAAATACGTAAGTGTAAACCAACAAAACACACCCTTGCTAAAATATTAACAAGACAATGCTTACTTCTGGAGATTAACAAGAAATTGACAAACACACATTGTCTTCTGTTGTGTGTTATGCAAAAACCAGGAGGTGGTAATCACGTTATGCCACGATGTTCCACAGTGAACACTGATAAACTTGAAAGGCCACATACTGCAGACTTATATATTTTGTAATTCAGTGCAGAACAAGGAAAGACAGCACCAAACACCGCAAAGTAACAGTGACCCGTCACTGGAGGTATTTCAGCAAAGGGCAGAGCACCGCTGGCAAGAACACTGTATTACGGATTCAAGCCCACGTGTGGAACTGGGACTAGGGAACATTTTATGCTTTTGTCAGTTTTGTGATATTAGAACTCTGGGTCTGGAAATAATAATGGGAAATGATCTCAGAGAGACTTGGCTCTGAAAACTATGAAACTACTGAGGAGCGGCTTCCAGTATTTCACGTACTTCAAGAATGCTGTATTATTTATTTACTCCCTGCTCAGCCCCTCTGGGAGCAGACTTGAGGCTCCCAATTCCACTTCCCATCGGTTGCACACTCTGTGCCGAGCCTGGCTGCTCCTCAGGGAATTCAGCCACAACCGGCTCCAGAACGACAGGCAGGCTACTATTTCCCGTCCTGTCCTTTGGTTGACACTGGATGCCCTGCGTTTCCATGCCGAGCGCCGTAATGATGCAAGTGGCTGCACCTGGCTCCAGGAAGCAGATCCCGAAGGCCACGGCCTTTGGTCGGCAACCACATCCCGGAGGCTCCCGGGGCCAGGCTTCGGCGCCGCACACGACGGGGGCCCACCTGGACGACCCCGGGCCCGGCCTCCCCGCTCCGGCCTCGGTGTGCCCTCCGAGAAGTGGGGAGAGAGGCTGCACGCACGTCCTCGGAGGCCCCGCGCGGCGGAGAGGCCCTGCCAAGGGAACGTGGGCACCGCGACCGCGGGCACCGCGACCGCGCGCTCAAACCCGGCAACACAGTCAGTCCTCCCGGGCCGCTGGAACCCGCTCCCTCCGCGCCCCGGCCGCCCGGCCGCCCGCATAGCCCGCAGCCCTTACCACACCACTCGCAGGGACAGCTCGAAGAACCCCGGGAAGACCAGGTCGTCGCTAGCGATGGCCCAGCGCCGACCGAAAAGCACCATCCCGGGCATGGCGGAGGCCCCGCTGCCCGGCCTCGGGCCGGCCCGCCGCGCGCCGCTGGCCACTCGGAGCCCCGCGCCCTCCGGGATCCAACCCCAAACCGACTGCGACTCGGCGCAGGCGCGCGCGAGGGTCGGGCCCGGCGCACGCGCACTGAGCCCCGCGAAGCAGCTGGACCCTCCGCGCCGGCGCCGAGGCGCTGACCCGGAAGGCGCTGGTCGGCGTGCTAGCTGTTTCGCACGTGTGCGACGTCAGTTCTGATAATATTCGCGTTTTGTAGTTACGGACTCTTCGGGGCCCGGAGGAATGAGCACCCCCAGAGATCCACGGGTGTTAACGGCGGATCTGGGGCTCCTTCCTGGTCTGTGGGCCTCCAAGCATGTGACGAAGTTCACTCTCGCTGCCCCCCGCGTTCAGGAGTGCCGCGTTAGGACGCCTTTCGAGTTCAAGGTCTGAAATCACCCGGCAGCTTGGGGCTGGGGCGTGGGGAAGAGCGTGGTCCTCAGAGCCTACGGCACTGAGCAGTTAGCACCTCCACTCTGCCCCACTCTGGTCCGAGCCCCCTTCGTCTGGTGCCTACCCGGGTCTCCCCGCTGCGCTCCCCCGTTCTGCCCTTCCTCCCCCCCCTCCCCCCGCCCTCCAGTGCATTTCCCCTGTAGAGCCGAGGCGACTTTGTTGAACCGTCAGAGCAGGCCCGTCCTCCGCTTAGGATCTTGCAAGGCTGCATTTTGTGCGTGAGATTGATTCCAATCTCCTCCGCTACCCCAACCCCGAAAGGCTTTTCCCTGGCAGTCACACAGCACAAGTCTGTCAATGCGAGTTTCTCTGGCTTCCTGGGTTTGGGTTACCATTCTCTCCACCCCACTGCCTGCCGACCCCCGCCCCCCCTCCCATACATCAAGCTCATTCTTGCCCCAGGACTTTTACATTCTGTTTCCTCCCCAGTTATTTCCATGTCTCTGTCTCAGATCATTCAGGCCTCAGCTCAAGTGCCCCGGTTTCAAAGAGGCCTTCCCTGGGCACCTTATGTAAACAGCACACACACCTGTTTCCATTCCCTCACTCTGCTTGTTTTCCTCCTGAAACTTAATCACTCCCTGACATTGTACCACGTTTATTACCTCTCTCCTCCCACCTCTCTCTTATTTTGAAACAATTTACCTTGTCCGTCTTGTTCACTGCTATGCACATAATAGAGCAAATTACAGGCACTTACTAAATACTTGATGAACGAATAAACAAACTCATTGAATGTCAAGGTTTTCTAAGTCTGAAGTTCCTTCAGGGATCTGCTACAGGGCAGGATTTCAGAGTTAAAAATAATATCGAAATGATATTGATGGTTGTGGAAATCATACGTGGAATTGTAGATGGGGAAGTTACAAAGTTTCTATAGAAAAGAGAACCATTCGTTATAAAATAAGTATTCATTGGGTACTTGGTGTGGCCAGAAGTGACTTAATCAGAGGCGTCAGGGAAGACTTCCCTGAAGAAGATAATAAAATGAGATCTGGAGGAAAAATAGGAATTCAGTGGAAGAGAGTGATTCAGAAGCTAGAGAGCTGTGCCTATGATCTGAATATTCTCAAATGTAATAGTTCCCTTTTGAAAACGGGATTTGTAAGGCTTAGTAATAAGATAATTCTTCTATATAAGCTTTTTTGTTAGGAAAGATAAAGAAGATACTGATGACTTAATGTTAGGAACAAAAACTATGGTTTCGAAGAGGTAAATTTAAAAAAAATGTGTTTTGTATAGTTGTTGGGTTTTTTTGGTTTTTTTTAGATTTATTTATTTATGGGGTGGTGGGAAGAGGCAGGAGGAGAAGGAGAGAGAATCCAAGGAGACTGCTCTGAGTGCAGAGCCCCACAGGGGGCTCAATTTCAGAAGCCTGAGATCACAACCTGAGCCGAAACCAAGAGTCAGGCACTTAACTGACTGAGCCGCCCAGGCGCCCCTGTATTTGGTATAGTTCTAATCTCTACAAGTATATTTTGCCATTTCCTTGTAACATTATTCCATTGGTTGAATTAGCGCTATTTTAAAACATTATTCCATCATGTGGGTATCTCATACAAAGCATATTAATTCCCTTATTTTAGACAAGTTTTTCAATTGTCTGCTATTAAAAATAGCTTTTTTATTTTTTTTATTTTTTTTTATTTTTTTTAAAGATTTTATTTATTTATGTGACAGAGAGACAGCCAGCGAGAGAGGGAACACAACAGGGGAGAGGGAGAGGAAGAAGCAGGCTCCCAGCCAAGGAGCCCGATGTGGGACTCGATCCCGGAACGCCAGGATCACGCCCTGAGCTGAAGGCAGACGCTTAACGACTGCGCTACCCAGGCGCCCCAAAAATAGCTTTTTTATAAAAAAGAGATCTTTTGGGGAGCCTGGTTGGCTCAGCCTGTTGAGCGTCTGTCTTCAGCTCAGGTCATGATCCCGGGGTCCTAGGATCCAGCCCATGTCAGGCTCCTTGCTCAGCGGGGAGTCTGCTTCTCTCTCTCCCTCAGCTCCTCCCCACTGCTCATGCTCTCTCTCTTTCTCAAATAAATAAATAAAACCTTTGAATAAACAAAAATTTAAAAATAGATCTTTTTAAGAATATTTATCTTTAAAAATAACTACAGTTGATCCTTGAACGTTGTGGGGGTTAGGGGTGCCGACCCCATACAACTGAAAATCCAAGTATAACTTTTGACTTCCCCCAAATTTAACCAATAGCTTACTGTTGACTGGAAGCCTTACCAATAACAGTTGATTAACACATATTTTGTATGTCATATGTAGCATATACTGTATCCTTCTTTTTTTTTAAGATTTTATTCATTTGAGACAGAGCAAGCACAAGGAGGGGGTAGGGGCTGAGGGACAGGGAGAAGCAGGCTCCCGGCTGAGCTGGGACCCCCACATGGGGCTTGATCCCAGGACCCCTGGGATCATGACCTGAGCCAAAGGCAGACACTTAACCGACTGAGCCACCCAGCTGCCCCTACATACCATATTCTTGTAATAAGGTAAGCTGGAGAAAAGAATATTATTAAGAAAATCATAAGGAAGAGAAAATACATTTACAGTTCTGTATTGTATTTATGGAAAATAATCTGCCTAGAAGTGGCCCCAGGCAGTTCAAACCCATGTTGTTCAGGGTCAACTGTATTTCCTACTTCCAAAATGAAATATCCAAGTCAAAGCACAGCTCTTGAAAAGGTAAATGGGCCATCATGACTTTTTTTTTTTTTAAGATTTTATTTATTTATTCGACAGAGATAGAGACAGCCAGCGAGAGAGGGAACACAAGCAGGGGGATTGGGAGAGGAAGAAGCAGGCTCATAGCAGAGGAGCCTGATGTGGGGCTCGATCCCAGAACGCCGGGATCACGCCCTGAGCCAAAGGCAGACGCTTAACCGCTGTGCCACCCAGGCGCCCCTTTCATGACTTTTTTTTAAATGATGAAAATTTTCAGATACAGAGAAGATGCCTGACACCTAAGGATCTACCATCCAGCTGTAACAAGAGATAATAACACCCTGCTCCATCTTGAATTTTGGAGGAAAATTTGGAGGAAAAAAAAATCTTTGGTATCTTTCTCTGCTTGTTCTTTCAGGTTAATTTCACTATGTATTTGCAAAATACACTAGGTATTCTTCAGAGACTTTCTTGGCTTTTTCATTTTACCTTCATATTAACTTGGAGAAACTGTAATCTTTACTCTTTTATTTTTCCAAATCAATCGGTTCATTTCCTCCCCTATTTCTACCTTTGGGACTTAATTTTCTTTGGTTTGAGAAAATGCCTGTGTCCTGAGTAAAGTTAATATCCTCGTATTTAGTCTTTTCAGGTGGGGGCAGGGCATTGTTAGCCAGGTGATCTTTCAAGAAATTGGATAGTTGTTTCTCTAAGCCCTTCTTTACAGCCCCGGGTTCTTCAGTTCTCAGAATTCAAAGTAAACAAGTGCCTTTTTTCGTTTCAGGGCGCACCAGTTTCCCTATTACCCAATCATTTATTCCTCGATCCCTTATTAGAGGAATAAATACATTTCGTATTTCCATTCTGTTTTGGTAACAGAGTCAAATGTAGTGTAGCACTTGCCTAGAGACTCTCACCTTTCCAGTGCCCAAGGGGAAATTAGTGGTAGAGACCTGGAGCATCTTAGTATTACACAAAAGTATCCCTGTCATTGTTTAAAGCATTAGTGCTGTATTATGCTGCACTTGCTTTTAAATTGCAGGGGTAAGAAGGAATGGTTTCAGAACTCGAGCCCACAGCACCCACACAAGACCCCACGGACAAAGGCTAGCTCAGAGGGGTGAAGGAGCGCTGCCGTACTGAGCAGAGCGAGGGTTCCTTGCTAATTCCACATTCAGTCACTAGAGGGCGAAGCGCACAGGAAAAACCCCACCTGGAGCCCCAGTCCAATCAACCTCAGTAGAATTCACTCAGGGGCTTCGGGAAGGTACCAGGCAGTCTCTACAGATGCACTGCTCTCCCAAGGGCAAAACTGACCAATAGCATCAAGCAGGCGACAGGGACTCCTGCCAGAAGTCGTTTCCAGCCAGCTTTCGAGTCAGCTGTCCCAAACTAAGCACAGGGGGAGGGAAAAAGGGGTCACACCGGTGCTGAGCACTTCGTGTGTGTGCATCAGGCTCGAATCTGACTTCACTAACGGGCTCATTCACGCCTCACAAAACTGTGGCGGGAGTCTCTGCAGGTAACTGAGGGAGATGGAGACTCACGTTAAATCCAGGGTCACGGAGCTAGAGTGTGAGGAGTGACCCTGAAGTTGTGCTTTCCTTACTCAGGGTTCCCACCAACCACTCATGACTCCTATTGAAACTAAATCTTTGCTTGGCCTTTCCAAGAAGTCGTCCAGCCTAGTGGCATCTTTGGAAAGGCTGGGCTGGATCTGCTCCCAAGGCCTTCCCCCTGCAGCCTTTTCTTTCCCCCTCACCTATTTCTCTGCTTACTCCTCTCTTGACCAGCCTGCAAGGAAGCAGGAAACATTATTCTGACACTGTGATTTTACTGGATGGGGAATGGATTGGTGTCTGTAAGCAGCCAACAGCCCACTTAGTAGGTAAATTTGTTAACTTTATTTCTCTTCATGCTTTCATTAAAGAAAATTCACACGAATAAAACAGCTGGATAAAAAATATTAATTACCTGATAACCTTTATTGGAGAAGTAAAAGGAACTTTGAAACAGTGCTTTGTAAGGCGCATCATACAAGGCCTTTGTTTCCTATGTGTGTGAGGACGCTGCCCCAGTCCCGCACTCCTACTCAGCCACAGTATTTATTAAGATGTCATCCTGGTTGGCCATGAAATGGTGGTAACATCTTAGCCAGTTTTAATTTTACGTGGGCCGAATGACTAGAGAAGACACTGATACTTCCGGAGACGAGGTCCTAGACCCTTGTCGTCTGCATTGTGCTCTCCCACAATGATCCCAGCTTGTGTTTAATTTACATGCACAGAAACAGTGTGAGCCCCCCACCCCGCCCCCAGCGTGGGCAGCAGTCTGCTCCACTTACGCCGAGATTTCCCACCCTTCCTCCACGCTCTCAGAATCTTCCAAAGAGGATGAAAACAGAAACTAAACCAAGACTAGAATGCTGGGAAGATACAGATACACAAAAGGACAACCATGAGGCATGGCGGGGGGGAGGGGGTGCGCACAAGATGAGAGATCAAGACAAGAGGTTCAACTATGCAGGCACACTGCCAATTTAGAAAGATGTTAAGAGACACACTAGATAAAAATAAAACCCATCTAGCTCCCTTCTTCCACAAGATATTTTAATGCAGCAAGCAAAAATACTACATCCTTCTTGTAGTAAGCACTGTTAGTATTCAACACTTCAACATTTACGGGGCATCACATAAACACAAAGTCATGTGCTTTTGCACAAATCAAAAAAATGTAGCAAATCAATAAAATGGCAAAATCAGGAGGAAAAATTCCAATTTTCCCTTAAAATTTGGAAAGTTTTAGATTAATTCGTGGACAATAAACGTTTGCGGCCCTATATAGAGCTTTTGTTGCCAATTGAAAAATGAAAAAATCATCCTGACATAGGATGTTCCAAAAGCCTAATTCACAAAAAAAAAAAAGGGCAATTTATTCCACATTTAATAAAATGTTTATTTAGGATGGAAACACAAGATAAATCATGCAAGAGCTCAGTAAAAACAAAACAAAAACAAAAATCAAAGAGTATAAGGCATAGCAACTGGTGCTGCCAATTAAGAAACAAATGTAAATCATCTTACTACCCGAAAGTGATATGAAATACCATTTGGATCTAAGCGCGGACATGGTTGTAGTAATCTTTTGGAACTGTAAATTAAAGTGACAGGTGACTAACCTGTGTTCCATTCCTCAGAGGAACAGAGTCCTAGATCCAACATAATCATTATTGTCCCTCACATCCCACATTCAGATGGCAAGCAGCCCAGAACCCCTGCCCACCGAGTTCTCGGACACCCTGGGACAGCCTCGAACTCACTCTTCTTAGCAGGAGAGCGGGGCAGGCACCTCTGGTGACACTTAAACGAGACTCCATCTACATTCGGAATCTGAAAATTTTGGTATTGAAAACCATAAGCTTGTGAGTCATCCTTACCAGCCTTACATGTAGTGTTGTGATGTCCAAGGAAGGATTTCCACATTGGGTGTTCGGAAGAGTTTTGAACAAAGACCAAATTGAACATAGTGTCTCAGATTTCAAACAAATGTAACTCATCTTTTGGCAAAAAATAAATATAGTGGAATGCAAGTTTGATAGATGGAAGAATATATAATCTACCAACGGTCAAGGAGTACAATTTCATTGCAGACACAAAGAATCAACAGTTTCAAAGAATTTAAAAAAAAAAAAACTGTGCACTTACTCCTCACAAAATCCTCACTTTTGGAACTACCCCAACTGAAGCTACACACTGAATTTATTCATACAGCATTAAGTTTCTTTGTGTAAAAAAATCTTTGTACATAGTAATAAAAAAAGATAAGGCAAGATGCATTAAACAGAAACCTTCTGGTTCTTTTCCTCTGGGTTCTTACAGAGCCACTGATGACGATCTGCAACAAAAGAGTTACGTTTCTGATTTTCCGTATCAAGCATCTTGTGCCTTTGCTGTGGTAAGAATTCTGTCCGAGCACCCTGAAGGACAGATGCTGGCGATGGTCTTTGGCACTTACGCTGGCAGACTGAGCTTCTTTCCCTTGAGTACTAGAATGTTCAAAAGAGAGGAAGAGAAAACAAAAGGTTACTGGTATTGACAAGTTTAGAGTTTCCTTCTTCCTGTTCCTAGAGGTCTGTCACACTCAAGACACTACAGAGCAAGGTACGAGGAAATAAGTCTTTGGCACCAAGAATCACTGGATTTCAGTGTCAATAAACTCTGAACTATGAGTATGTCATGCACACATATACTGGAATTTTCATGTACCTTGATGTCATAGCAACTGAATTCTTAGATCTAACTTAAGAATTAAATACAAATTCGACTGAAATTGTCACTAAATTTACAATAGCATTTTCTTATCCTTACTTTCCCCCCTATCAACATATAGTAAAATGGAACTGTTAATATGCACAGAGGCCTATGAAATTTTGGATGTTAAAAAAGAGAGAAGATATATATGCCCTTGTAGCTAGCAATTCCACCGTTAGGCGCTATAACGGTATAGCAAGAGTTCTTAGCCTGAGTCTGTGGTTAGGTTTCAGGGGCTCCTGAATCCCCTAAAACTATATGCATACATTTGTGTGCACATGCATTAATACGCCTTTTTTTTTTTTTAACAAGGACCACAGTTTTCATCAGATTTTTGTGACGTTCATTTGTCCTATATCCATGTAAATGTGAAAATATACATATACAAGGATACTGACTTAAGCACTGTTTTGTTGTGTTTTTGTTTTTTTGAGAGAGAGAGAGAGAGAGAGAGAGCTAGATGGTTGGGGGCAGAGGGAATGTTCAGCAGGCTCCAAGCTCAGCGCAGAGCCCAACTTGGGGCTCGATCTAATGACCCTGAGATCATGAGCTAAGCCAAAGTGAAGAGCTGGACGCTTAACCAACTAAGGCCCCCAGACGCCACAAGCACTGGATTTTAATAGCAGCAAATTAGCAACAGCCTGAATAACCATGAACAGGGGGCTAAGTAAGGAAATTATGGTAATACACATAGTGAAATACTCTACGGCTACTGAAAACTATGTAGATTTCTATCTACTGACTTGAAAAAACGCGAATGGGGGAAAGAAACAGATTACAGAACAGCATGTATAGTTTAACTCGTGTATCTGTGTATATGCATAAACCTATCTGGAAACATTTATTGAAACATTAACTATGATCATCTCTGAGTGGTAGGGTTTCAGGTGATTGTTTTCAGAATTACAAAAGCTGATTAAATTTCTCACAATAAAACATGCTATTATAGAAAAACAATAAAGCTACAGAAAAGAAAAAAAGGCTGAAAATCCTGACCCAGAATTTTATTTGACAGTCAGTTAAAATGTTTTTCTGAAACCAGTTGTGCCTGACGAGCTAGTGCCAGATTAGGAGCGTGCTGGGCCAGGGAGCACCTAAAAACACACGGCTGTAGGAGCAAAGCAGGGAGGAGGCAGCCCGAGGTACCTTTTGTAATGTACAAGTAGAAGAAGTCGCAGTAGAGAATAGTCTGGACGACGCCGGCCACCACAGCAATGAGGTCAAAGAAGCCCTCGAAGTAGAAGCGCCAGATCCAGTTGACCAGATACAGAGCGCGGTAGAGGCCCAGGAAGAACAGGTAGTGGGTGGTGATGGTCTCCGCCTCCCCTGTCTTGCTGATCATGAAGAGCTGAGGAAGGATGGCCACTGATTCCAGATAGATGGAGAAGGTCCACAAAATCTGTAAGGGAAACCACAGGCTTCAGTCAACGCCCGGTACCCACCGCATGGTCACAGGAAATACTCCTGCTTTACTGTGGAGCAGCACGAAGAGGGAGGAGTCTGGGCATCGGAGCACAAAACAGCAGCTCAGCGATGGACTAAGTCACAGAAACGTGAGCTACACTGAAGAGGCATGACGTTCCCAATGACAAGCTGGGTAACCCAGACACCTCTGCCTCTGTGAATTTTCCTTACCCATCTCTCCAACATCTTCCCAGTACAATCTTCTGTGAATCTACATATGTGTTTCTCCCGGGTAAGCTTGTCCCACTCCGAATCTAGGGTGCTCTCTGCCAGGGTGCACGGGCTAACAGCCCGGGCCTTCTACTCTCCACTGCTGCTTTTCCTTACGAGTTGGTCTCCTTCGCAGACTATCTCAATATTTTCATCATCTTTCTTAGTCTTGGGGCTTTCTTAGTGTGGTTAAATCAAAAGGTTAAGTAACGGGAATCGTCATTCTGCACTCTGCCCAACTTGATCCACGCTGACGACAGGAGGCCTTGCAGGTAGCCCTGGGAGTGTTCCGAATCCACGAGCAGTGGCTTCCCCAGGACGCTAAGCGAAGGGCGAGGCACCCAGGAGTGCAGGGCACCATGCAAACCACCTTTCCTCAACACCCGCAGGGTAGCAACACTGCCTAGGGGATTTGCACACAGTATCATCGTGCAACACCCCTCCGAGAAGAGGAAACAAAGCTGGGTCAGAGCGCAGAGAAGACCGTGTTCTTCAAGCACTTGGACAAGCAAGGCACTGTGTTTGCTACCACAGAAGCCTGGTTTATTCTCTAGAGGAAAATCCGGCAATCGTCCGTCAGCAGACGCCCGAATACCTGGGGGCTCAATTCCTGTCTGTGATTTATTTACACCAAATAGTGTACGCTGTGCCAGAAGCCTGCCAAACACACCAACCAACCGACCGACCAACCAGAACCACCCACATTATCTGCAAACACATCTGTTTCCCNNNNTAACCTCTTAACTAACCTCCAGAGGAGAGAAATCATGATTGACTAGAAAGGAGAGGCCTCCCACAGGGACCACCAGAAACTCCACTCGGAAGGTATCATGATTTCCATCGTAGGTCGCCTTGAACTTCATGTAGATCAGGTATACCGTGGCATAGGAGCAGGCAATGTAGATGAGCTAAGGACAGAAGCAAAGCACCAGGTCACCCCCACTCCACAACGGCTCCAACTCCCTTGGCTTCCCACATCATGCATATGCTCACAAAAGCAAGACTGTTTTCCTTAGCTTCTTCATTTTGAAACTTAAATACAATACAGTTCACTTCTGGGGAGTATATAGTTCTACCAGTCATATAACCACCACCACAATCGAGACACAGAACAGTCCTATCATGTGACCCCCCCCCCAAAAAAACCTCCCTCATGCTGCCCCTTTGCGCTCAAGCCCTTCCCCATGGCCCAACCTCTGGCGATAACTGATCTATTCTTCTTTTTTTGGGGGGGGGGGGCGGGAAACTGATGTATTCTTGGTCCCTGCAGTTTTCCAGAATACCAAATAAATGGAATCATATAGTATGTCCCCCTAAATCTGGCTTCTTTCAAGTACCATACTGCATTCTCGATCCAACCATGTTGTTGTGTGTATTAACAACTGGTTCCTTTTTGCTGCCGAGGAGCAGCTCACTGGATGGGTGTACCAGTGTGTTCATCACGCGCTAGCTTCAGGACGGGGGGGTGCTGCCAGCTTGGGGGACGGTAGATAAAGCTGCTATGAGCATTTACGTACAGCCATTTCTATGAACCTAACTTTTCACTTCTCTTGGGTAAATACCTGGGAATGGGATTGCTGGATCGTATGCTAAAAGTGTACCTTTAACTTTATGAGAAACTGCCAAAGAATGTATTTTTAATCTCACTTTAAACTATAAGATAGCAGCCTAAGGAAAAAAAAAAAAAAAAGAACATGAAGTTCAATGCAGTTCAAAACCAGTGCCCCTGCCTCCAGCATGAGGCTTTCTTAGCTTGTGCCTTTCTTTTCTCTTTTTTTCCCCCAAGACGTATATATCTATTTGAGAGAGCGAGAGAGAAAGAGGGGAGGGGCAGAGGGAAAGAATCTTGAGACGCTGCACCAGGCAGACACCTCAATCCCGCGACCCATGCGATCATGACCTGGGCTGAAACCAAGAGTTAGAGGATGAACTGACCGAGCCACCCAGGGGCCCCTAGCGAGTGTTTTTCTAAAGAGAAGATACAACGGAGCTCACATTTAACTTCACAAGGATCATTTTTACTTACATTGTGTTACTTTAACACAGAACATTCAGAGCATTTCTATGAAATTCTGTCTGGTAGCATACCAAAAGCAAAACCAAAAGTAAGGGATAACTTGTCAAAAATGCCGCCTACAAGGGAGCTCATATAGCAGTACAGCTGTTCAAAGACTTACAATCAAGTTATGTTCTTTCACATTCAAAAGGTCAAACACCATATAGCTATGTGACCCAAAAGAAAAGTCTGTTATTCTGAAATTATAGCAATTTTCAGAATGCAGAATTTTAGGCCCAAGAAGCAAAGGGCAGGTTTAGCCTCTGAATGGAAACAAGTGGGATATCAGTTGGGCTACCCGGTACTACCGAGGAAAACATCTGGGCAAACGACTTATTAGGAAAATGAGAGCAATCATCAAGCCCTCATAGGCTTAAAAACAAAACAAAGACACTAAACTATCCCTGGCACCTCATCATGAAGTTATATTTGCAAATAAACAGTTGACAAGGTATTAAAATTGTTGGTCATACCCATATACCAAACCACCAAAAAAAAAAAAAATCAAGATTAATATCTTATATTGTTGGAGTTCTCTCCACATACAAATATATGTGTACATGTATATGAATAAAATAACATATAATCTACATGTATCAACAAAATATATATACATTTATACACAGAATCGCCACACAACATCCGGCCAAGGCACGTGGTAGCCGGGGGTCCCTCCGCAGCGCCGGGAACACGGCCAGCCAAGATTCTGCCCGTAAAGGCTTGCGCAGCAACGGGGCCAAGCAGCTGCTTTTCCTCCTCTCACCTGTGCTTGGCATTTAAAGTCAAAGCAATAAGCACATAAAACTTGGCTCCCACTCCTCTGATTTTCAGGATATGCTTGGAAACTAGAACCAAGCAAGGATTCTTCTGAAAGCCAGGATCCTGAGGGGCACGGAGGAGGAGTCTTGCTCACATGCTTGTAATACCTGCAGTTTTAACTTACCTGGACGACAAGCAGGGACCTAACCGTTTTAAGTAAGCTAATTATTTCCTGAACCAAGGCTCTGGTCACTTAGTGATGAAGAATGAATCGATTATAGGTAATTCAAATTTGTTTCTTAGTAAAGACCACAGACCCAAATATGGCTTTATCTACTGTGACCTGTACCACCCCAATAGACTTCCGATTAAACATGACTTCCTCAGGTGTGTCAGTAATCAAGCGCCTACAACACTGCCCCGCACGCAGGTGCTCGGTAAGCTATGGAGAACGAATGAAGGAAAGAAATGAGACTCCTGTTGCACACCCTCAGAGCCCCATACTTCTCCATCACAGCACCCATCGCAAGCCGCCGTCAGTCACTGAGTATTGGGATGATCGGTCTACTCTTGCCAACCAGACACTAAGTCTTCTGCTTGTTTTCGGCCCTGTCCTCAGAGCGAGGGAAGTGCCCGGCGCTGTGGGTGTTCAGTAAGTGTAAGTGCAATGACTGCGTGAAACCGAGGCCTTGGCAAGCAGGAAGCACGCACCCCCAAAGGCCCACAAGATGTGAGGTGGTACACGAACACCTTGCATTTTAATAATTACACATTTGTTTTCATGTGGATTCGGAAAAGGTAGGACACTGAAGCCATGGATACTAACGCTTAGGACAAGTTAAAAGGTTTTAAAGACATGTTAAGCAAATTATGGTACAGATGCTATTTAGGCATGGAAAGAGTAATAAAGATGGCACACAAGTTAACGAAACATAGACTTAGCAGGAAAAGAAAGAAAAGAAGTAGAAGCCTACACATAATTCCTCCCACAACAGCAAAACGAGATATTGCAGCGAGGAGCCCTGGCTTTCATTCCTTGTTCTGAATCAACGTGCCGGGTTTCCCCGGGAGTCTGTAATTTCCCACTGCTTGAAAACATAATAGTTATCCCTCTTTCTTATGGGGTTATCAAGAGCTTTAGAAGTTTATCATACTCAAGGAATTTAAGATGAAAAATTCTCGAATTGCAAAACACTTTAATTAAACAGATACTCCTCTGAAACAGAAAATGTACTTAATGATAACGCTATTCCCATTTCTATGTACGAGGTGGTCTAAAAGTGCTTAGCTCAAGAACAGCATGTTTAGACGTTATTCTAGAAGATGTCTAAGTACACAACTGATACAAACTTAACAGTTTCCATAGGCCTGTGAATGATGGATAAAATGCATTCCATTGGATGCCATACCATACCTTCATAGATGTATTATATAATGAAATAAATGAAGTAAAAAGATCCAGGTAACGAGTTGTGAAGACCAGTGCAAAGAGAAGCTGGCTTTTTCCAGAAATACCTGAAGAAACAAAAGGAAAGTATTAGAAAAGCCTCTCTTAGAGAAGCCGAATGCTTCCCGCGGAGAACACCGCAGGAAGTGCAGATTCCGAAAGTGGGCTCCAGGGTCAAAGGCTGATGTTTGCGATGACTCCATGAATGAGAGCAGCTATAGTTTTCCTTTCACTTAACATTCTTGAACGCGCTCCTTCGGGGAGGCTCTAGCAGTCTTATCGTGCTGGGTGACTACGGGAAAGTGCCTTCATTATGCCAGCACCAATATACCAGGATGTACTGCTCAAATGAATATTTTTCTTTTTTTTAAAAGAAGATTTTATTTATTTATTTGAGAGAGAGAGTACAAGTGGGGGAGGAGCAGAGGGAGAGGGACCAAGCAGACTCTGCCCTGAGCGCGGAGCCTGACTCGGGGCTCAATCTCACGACACCATCATGACCTGAACTGAAATCAAGAGTTGGATGCTTCCCCGACTGAGCCACCGAAGTGCCCCTGAACATTGTATTTTTCAAATATATACTTTAGGTAAGAATTATTTCACTAATTCTGCTGGTATTTAGTGTTATAACCTGTCTGCTACCTTCAGCATCTTTCTTTCCACTTTCAAACAATGTATCTCCCGGTGACAAATCCTTCCTGGCCCCGGGGTCTAATCTGATTAAGGAGATGAGGGACGAGTGAGGAACACTGGCGCAGGGAAGAGTGAGGCAGGGAAGAGTGAGCGCAGCAACCCCTGCAGCAGTGCTACGGCCTCCCAGGGTGACTTATTTTGTGAGGGCAGCATTTCTTGGACATGTTACGATTTTTAAAAATTCCATCTCTTAGAGTCATCCCACAGCCATAAAAATGTTGCTATGGATGCCATGGCAACAAGAGGGTGGGAACCTACTACTATAGTCAGTCCTCAAAAGCAGCAGTCTTTAAAACAAAAACAAAAACAAAAACACCAGAAAAACAAAACAAAAAAACCATCTTAAATCTGCTTCCACCTCCAACCACCAGTCCACCCCCAGAGCACTGCTGGGGTACGTGGAGACTCAGCTGTGGACGTGCTAAAGGTCACATAGCCTGTGTACTTTTCTGACATCTATATTTGGCCAAATATTTAGGTGACAAAGGATGTGAACTATGGGTTTCAGATGAACACTGAGCGAATTCATTAAGGAAACTGAATCTTACTACACGTCAGAACCCACCCAACCTTCCTCTATGTTGCATACTTCACACCATTCAACATTTAAGCAAGCATGTATTTTGCAGAAATGTTGCTGCACCAAATTATTGGCAATACTCCTACGGAATGTGAAAATTACATTGTTTTTAAATGATATTTTACAAAACAATTTTGCAGCTTGTTGAAACTAAAAGCCTGGATGCAAGAATGTTACTTTCTACATATGAATAATTACAGTTCTAGTCTATTCGCAAAAATACCTAAACAGAACCTGAAGAAAAAGTTGACTCTCTCCTTCTGGATCCATCAATAGTAACCAATTTCAAGGGTCAAAGGTGGAGATACAGACAGTCTGCTCCTTTCAGTTTTCCCCAGTAATGGGGAGCTTTTTTTCTTATCAGAGATCAATGTTCCAAAGGAGAACAATGAGGCTGCCATTCACATAGAGACATGGGAGAGAGAGAAGACGAGATGAAGAGGAAAAGGATAGGGAACATGCAGTTCACATTTGATATTTGTTGAAGCTTTGTGAAAGAAATTCCCAGTTCCTTTCCCATCTGGTTCTTTCCAATATTTTAAATAAAAAATTATAGGGTACATACAAGCAAATTCGTTACAAATGGTTTATTCTAATGGAACTTTGGAAGCCAGATAGATTTGCAATTTTTCCTCATTTTCAGCATTCCTATACTAAAAATCCAGGACTATCATTATCGCTTTTACCAACCCCTCTAAGACCCAACTCACATACCAGTTCCTCTGAGAAGTCATCTTTGAAGACACCCTCCCTTGGTGCTGTTTATTCATTCAGCAAGGACATAATGGGAACTACTTCCCACCAGCTGCTGCCCTAGCTCCTATTATGGTCTTATGAAATACACTGCGATTATCTGGTTGCCTGTCTTCCTTCTTCCCCAACAGGCACTGAGATCTCCAAAGGTTGGGGTCAGGTCTTAGCCATTTTGTATTCTCTGTGCTCACCACTGGGCCTGACATGCGGCAGGGCTAAGGAAATATCTGCTGAACGAATGAACAAAGGTCAAAAAAAAAAGACAGAATTCATTTTATTTTCATGTCATAGGGTAAATTCTCACTTTGTGGTATTTCGGGATAACACTTCCGAAGAGTGTCTAAGTCATACTGTGTCTCTATGACTGTAAATAGGCAACGTTCTGTGGGCTCTGCCCTAATTTACTGCCAACCAGAGGCTGGGAGAGCCCCCTAAGCAGGAGAGGAGCGAGAGACAGGCAGTATGTGGCCTGTAGCTTATCTTATGGTGCAGAATCCATGTAGGAACTGCCATGCTGGAAATCTAAGTGTGCCTATACAGTTCTACCCTATTTTTCCTGGTCTGGGATCCTGATTAGGAAGTAGCAGCTTCTTCCTTTAAGACGGAAAAATTGTCCTGTCTTCACAAGATGGTAGAGATCCCAGCTGAAGACAGAGAGGGCAGGCACAGGAATCTCCTTCCAGGGAAAGAACCTCCTGCAAAGCCTGAGGGGCTCCCACAGTCACTTTCTCCCTGTTCGGGATCAAAGCATGTGAAGGCTGGCAGGTAACAGGCTCTCAAGAATACTCATTCTAGGGGCGCCTGGATAGCGCAGTCATTAGGTGTCTGCCTTCGGCTCAGGGCGTGATCATCCCGGCATTCCGGGATCGAGTCCCATACCGGGCTCCTCCGCTGGGAGCCTGCTTCTTCCTCTCCCACTCCCCCGCTGTGTTCTTTCTCTCGCCGGCTGTCTCTCTGTCACATAAATAAATAAAAAAATCTTAAAAAAAAAAAAAAAGAATACTCATTCTAAATGCTTCTGAAATGGCCATCCCAATACCAACTGCACCAAATATCCATATTAAGGAGTATGACATGTTAAATGGAAATCAGTCATTAAACCTAACAC
Source organism: Ursus maritimus (assembly GCF_017311325.1). Classification (NCBI taxonomy): domain Eukaryota; kingdom Metazoa; phylum Chordata; class Mammalia; order Carnivora; family Ursidae; genus Ursus; species Ursus maritimus. Next base: position 4,796,010 of record NW_024424452.1, on the reverse strand, counting down.
CATTGTCTTTTCCCATCGGGCCAAGTTAGGTTTAATAAAATCCTACAACTATACACTACAGTGTGTATTACTTTAAGTTATGCTGCAGGTTAAAAGTTGCATTTCTTATATTCCCAGTGGTTTACAGAACAGGATCCCTCGACCAAGCAGAAAAGCTTTCCATGAATTACTTTTGTCCTGGTAACAGCTGAGCTGCAACCAATCCCATAGGTTAGACCACCAGGACAGTCTGCACCGGCAACAAGGCAGCATTCGACAAGGGCCCCAGGCACCATGCTCCAACCCACTGTCCCTAAGGATGTGGATGCTCTCCTAAAGGCCATTAACTTTCCCTGGAACCAGCAGCCTAACAGTCAGGAACTGACTCGTAACACAACTCTTGTGACTTAAGGAAAAAGAGTCTCTGGAGCCAGACAGGCTGGGTTTAAGCTCAGCCCCTCAACATACGGGGTAAGCCTGGGCCCATTACAAACATTGCCCCCCCAACCACTTCACTTTCTGCATCTGTCAAATGGGGACAAATTATGACAACTGCCACCCTGCAAATGCTTGATAAATGACGGCTTTTACTATGTACTATTTTGCTGTTTTTTCTTGTTTTCAAAGAAATCCATGCTACTTAATTAAAAATTCCAACTGGGCTAAAATATATGGAATAAAACAAAAGGACCTTTTACGGGGCATATATGTTTGCCCCTTAAAATAGGGCCACAGAGTCTTTTGCTTTACAATTTTTTCTTTTCTTTTTTTTTTTTTTTTAAGATTTTATTTATTTGAGAGGGAGAACAAGAGAGAGCACAAGCAGGGGGAGCAGCAGAGGGAGAGGGAAAAGCAGGCTCCCCGCTGAGCAGGGAGCCTGATTCAGGGTTCGATCCCAGGACTCTGAGATCATGACCTGAACCAAAGGCAGATGCTTAACCAGCTGAGCCACGCAGGTGCCCCTACAATTTGCTTTTTTATCTTAACCTCTCAGATTTATCTTTCCCTGTTAAACTTCTAGCTCCTTCTTGTTAATGGCTGCATAGTGTTTCATAGCGTAACAATGCCACATTTGAGCAACCACTCCATTAACAGACATTTAGGTCGTTTACAACTTTTGTTTTTATGAATACTACACAAACATCTTTTTATCTATAAACAGTGTTTTGTAGTTGTTTAGGTACAAGGACATCTTTATACCTATAGATAGTTTATTTACATTTATGGCAATTTCTGTGGTTCAGATCCCTTACAATTACTGGGATAAAATATATGAACATCAACTTTAAGTTCTTATCAGATTTTAAGTTCTTATCTAGATTTCCCCTAGAAAGGCTGTGCCAATTTTCATATTCACTAACACCAAATGAGAATGGCCTTTCACACCCTTACCTATGTTACATGTTATAAACCTTTTACTTTTCTCACCCAGTGAGGAAATGATGGTATGTATTGCTGTCTTACTGTCCGAGTTCCTAACTATTAGTGAGGCTGGGCATTCTTTCACGCTTAATGGGCCTTCTGTTATTCTTCTGTCAACTGCCAACTTTGTCCATTTTTCTAGCCTTTTTTTTTTTTTTGTAGGAGTATTTTATTACGTATGTTAACTTTTTGTCACTTAGATATGTTATAGATTTTTTCTCAGTTTATTGTTTTTTAACTTTGATGATATTCTGAGTTAGCAAGTTAATTTGGGGAGATGAATCATCTTGCTTCCTTACCAGCCTATCTGGTCCTAGTCAGAACCACAGTTATGAAGATACATTCAGGTCATCTTCTACATTCATTAACAAAGTTTCAGACTTTTCTTCACAGAGGTCTTACATACACTTTGCTAGGAAGTCATGGGAACCTTCCCTGGGATCCTTCTAGCCACTTCACATACACAGGATTTAATGCCTAAAGGGTTTAATATTTAATACCCTCTATTTTTATCTTTTTATATGTATCTTATTATTTCAAGTAAATTGCAACTTTCTTGAAAGCAGAGACTTTGATAGCTTCAAGGTGCTGCTCCGAATTGTGTCCCCAGGGCCTTGGACACAACGGGTGGTCAATAGATGTTTGAGAGCAATGATTAGTCAACAGACTGGCACTCAAAAGAACAGAGGTGACAGCTGCTACAAAGAGGGAGCTGGGAATGTGATACAGTAACTTCCTGAAGTACTCAATGACCACAATAAAAGATGAGATTTTGTATTCAAAATTATAAGCTGTCCAATTATGAGAAATGCAGGGGACACTGGATGTTCCTGTCATGTTTGGAAAGATAAAAAGTCTACAACAAAACCTACATAACAACAGCTAACAACAATCAAAGCAATAGATGGGAGAGGAGAGGAGACTAGGAGAGGGCAGCTGGGAGTCATGGATCTCAAAAGGACTCCACTAGTAATTTAAGCACAACAGATATAGCACTATTAATAACTATCAGCCAGCCTACAGAAAAATGTTGCTAGAAAGTTATTCAACTACAAACCAGTGTTTGGGGGCGCCTGGGTGGCACAGCGCTTAGGCGTCTGCCTTCAGCTCAGGGCGTGATCCCGGCGATCTGGGATCGAGCCCCACATCGGGCTCTTCCACTATAAGCCTGCTTCTTCCTCTCCCACTCCCCCTGCTTGTGTTCCCTCTCTCGCTGGCTGTCTCTATCTCTGTCGAATAAATAAATAAAATCTTTAAAAAAAAAAACAAAACAAAACCAAGGTTTGTTCTCCCAAGGCTATCCAGGTCAGTGTTTAGGACAAGGATAAAGTGATAACCTGAGCGTACTGTAGATCCAGTTGCAATGACAGTTCAGGGATATGAGAAAGTCACATTTCATCTGCGCACCCCTTTGTAATGACAATAGCAGACAAAGACACAGAGAGCTAAACCAAGATCAGCTCTCCTGCCCCTACTTTAAAACAGGCCCTTTAAGGTGGCCATTCTCAAATTAGATGGTCAGGAAAACAGAATCTCCAGCTTCCTCATTACCCTGTCTCATCCCTTACCCTAAGAGAAAAAAAAGAAAAACCCCCATGGTTCTGGCAGCAGGCATGTTCAAAACAGGTGCCAAAATCCTAAACTGAACCCCAATACCAGTACTGTCAAAGTGAGAAACACAACCTGAACGCACAAGTCTCTTATTCCAGTTATTTGAGAAACTCATATCAAATTCTTACTCTTCCAAAAGCTTCTAAACAACTTTCATAATTTAGAATGGAAAAACAAAGTAGCCAATCAAATTTAGCATTTAATTCTGAATAAATGATCTCGGCGGTTTTGATTTTTAAAAGGCTGGGAAATCTCATGTGTAAGAACTAAAATGATCCTAAGTCTGACAAAGAGAAGAATTTAAAAATGCCCTGTAACTACAGGTTAACTGTAGGAATATTTGACAAACACAGAGGAACTTAACTACTTATCTTATTATTTTGGCTGAAGTATTTTCTGTTTTCCTAAATGCTCCTAAATCTCCCAAATGAAGATAGTAAATATTAAAAAACAAATAAAACAGCAAACCCTCTGACTTTCTCCGTATTACTCAAGGTTCCCTTAAGAATTCTATACGTGGAGGTACACTAGCTTCTCCCCAACATCTTAGTTTAGATACGTGTTTAAGAGACAGCATGCTTCAATACTTAAGGACTTGATAAGTCCTGGGGAATGTCATAATGACTATCGTCAATAACACTGTACTGTATTTGAAAACTGGTAAGAGAATAGATCTTAAAAGTTCTCATCACAAGAAAAAAATGGTTAACTATGTGTGGTGATGGATGTTAACTAAACTTATTGTGATCATTGCACAATATGTACATATATCAAATCATTATGCTGCACACCTAAAACTAATACAATGTTATATGTCAATTATATCTCAATAAAGCGAGGGGTGGGGGTGGCGCGGGAGAACACATTTTCTGAGTGCAACGAAAAAGATGACCTAAACTACCGTTCTGACATCAAAGTTTAAACTAAAATTACTTAGGCCAAAATAGACAGATACTGATTCAAAATCCTTAACGGTGAGTTAGATTGCTCGTGTTTCAATCCTGGCTCTACCACTAATTTCCTCACCTCCCTTAAGGCTCAGTTCCCTCCTCCACAGAATGGGGACAACAGCACCTAGCTCTTATGATCATGTTAAAGACTAGGTGGAAAAAGCTACGCAAAGCCTTTAGTGCACTACCTAGTACACGGCAAGTGCTTAACTGTCAGCTATCACAATTGCTGCAACTGGAAATCTTACACCTGAATCTCTCAGAATATGTACAAAATGAGAGATCACCTCCATGCCAGACAACACTGGTTTCAGTACATGGACTTTGTAACATCCATTTTGACCGCTCAAAGGTCTCTTGTTTTTGCTTACTTCCTTGATCTCAGGTATGTTCTGGGGAGATAGGTGAGTCCTGAAGACAGCAGTCAGTGATGTGGGGTGTTACTCTAGATGTGGAAATTTTTAGAAACTGATAAGGGAAATGGGATCTCTGCCACCCAGGTCCATCTTTTACTGCCTCTGCAAAAATCAAGCTCTTCGAATTCGAAAGTTATTTCACTGAGGCCATGGCATCAAGAAGTTTAAAGACGACACTGCATTTCAACAAATCATTTAAAAATTTGCCCCTCTGAAGCTTTTAGGGTTAATGAAATGTAAACCTTCACAGCTATTATCTGGGAAAGATTTGTGCCACTGCCTCGCAGCAATGCATGCATGAAATGTGTACTCCAGAGGAGGGAGTCGCCAACTCACTGGTGACGTGGAGTGAGGAATTACAGGAGACCACACGAGACCTCAGCGGTACCCGGCGCCGCAGGTTTAAAAGAACCCGTTATTAGATGGAGGCGCTTAGAGTTCGACGAACTAGTTCATTTTTCAAAGCGGCACTGACTGTCCCCAAGAAATTCACTTAGGGGCCTCCTCACACCCCCTCCCGTGGAGGGCGTGATCCTGGACCCCAGAGCTGGGGTGAAGCCCACAGAACTCTAGGGTTAGGCCTGACCCTCCACCCTAATTTAAAGGCCAGTCCTCTAAGGGGCAGGGTAGGGAGCGGGGTGACCTCCCCGCGCCCGCTCCACCTCCCGGGCTGGCCTGGCTGCCACGTCAGGCCCAGCGGGCCGCGATCCTGCCCATCCTCCTCCCTCCCGTCCCATTGATTCGCGGGCTGCCCGCACCTCCCGACCAGCAGCCCAGGCGCCCAGGCGCGCGGAGCTGCGCCCATGAGAGCCGAGGGCTGGGGGTGTGGGTGGGGGCAAGCCTGCCGGACTCCCCCGGCCCCCGCCCCATCCAAACTTTTCAGACAGAATAGGGCCCCGCGCAGTCTGGCTGGCGCCTCCCCCGCTCCGACGGCTCAAGTTCGGGAGCCGACCCAGCGCCGAGCGGGGCCCAGGGCCGCGACACCCCGCCCGGCCTGGGCGCCCACCCTGAGGGGCTGCAGGGTCCCCCCTGCCCCGCCGGGGCCGGCCGCCCGCCGGGCCGGCCGAGGGGGTGTGTCGGGCGCCGCAGGCCCGCTGGCCGTGGGGCGGCCGAGGTCGGCGGCTCCTCGGAGCGACCCGGCCTGGCGCCTGAGCCTCTCCGGGACCTGGCCAGCCGCTCACCGGCGCAGGAGCGCGTCTTCCAGATCTTCAGCAGCAGGATGACGATGGCCGCCAGGTGGGACAGGTCCCCCGTCAGCCGGAAGATGTTCATGGCGGCGGCGGTCGGCGGGGCGGCCCGGGGCTCGGCAGCTCAGGCGGCGGCGGCGGCGGCGGCAGCCCCTGAGAGGAAGCGGCGAAGATGGCGAGAGCGGGCGCGACGTGGCCAGGGACGTGGCCGAACTGCCGGCGCGCGCGGGGCAGTCTGGGAGACGGGGAGGGGGGGGGCGCTGCCAGGCCCCGCCCCGCCCCCGCCCCTTAAAGGGGCCTCGCCCAGAGCAGGCCCGGCCCGAAGCTCCGGCTCCGGAGCTCCCACCCCAGAACCCCACCCCTAGCCAACTTCCCCCTGCCGGTTTCCGTCTTCCCCTCGGGTGCCAGCTATTTTCTCTAATTTTTGGGTTTTTTTTGTTTTTGGTGTATTTTTTTAAGATTTTATTTATTTATTTGACAGAGAGAGAGACAGCCAGTGAGAGAGGGAACACAAGCAGGGGGAGTGGGAGAGGAAGAAGCAGGCTCACAGTGGAGGAGCCTGATGTGGGGCTCGATCCCATAACCCGGGATCACGCCCTGAGCCGAAGGCAGACGCTCAACCGTGTCCCAGGCGCTCCTATTTTCTCTAATTTTTGAAATGACACTTCCTTGTGAGGGGTTCCCCCCCTCACTGATCTTAAAAGCTATGCAGGTTTACTGGATGAAAAAGTCTAAGAGGAAAGTAAACAATCCGCCACGGGTTCGCTCAAGATAAGGTCGTTATTGGGGGTGCCCGGGAGGATGTGGCTTCTGCTGGGGGTGGTTGAAGCTTTTGCCATTCTGGGGACTCTCTTTGAGAAAGAGACAGCAAAATTAGGTGCAAAAGTGAACATTTCTGTAGGATGAGAAAATAAATTACAAGCAGAACAAGGCTGACAAACTGGATTCGCTGCATGATTTGCGGAACCCTGTGCAAACTGAAAACGTGGGGTCCCGGGTTCAAAAGCAGGAACAAAAAGTGCTGGTTACAAGTGCCAAAATATAGAGTTTTCCCTTTTCTTTTGCAGTCTGTCTCGGGCTATTTTCTGTTGCTAGTTTATGCTCTGAATAAGAAAAAGTCTTAAATTATGATCTAGAGTTTCACAGATTTTCTTTACATTGGGCCATGTCAGTTTTGAGTGCAAACACCAGAAAACACTTAAGTCCAATGCTTAATCACTGAAAGACCCCAATTCCTATTTCAGGGCTTGTCCTAGAGCCGCCCAGGAGAGATGGACACAGGCTCTACACAGGCTTGACCCAGAAGATGGGAAGGATGAAGAGGGGGTTCCCCCAGGTACAGAGCAGGCCAGGGAGCACACCTTTGGGCATGGAGTTACTGGGCGAGCTAGTGCCATTACTCATGTGAGCCAGGGTCTGCTCTAGATTCCACTGGAGTGTGCACGTGGGCCTGATGGCTGCAGGCTGGTTCCCTCTTCAGTCAGCTGATATTCCCGGAGCAGGGAGGTCAAGTCAGGCAGCAACCCTTTCCATGCTCAACCCATTGGTGGAGGGCAACCCTCAAGGGTATTGGAACCTCAATACCAGGAGACATGAAGTGCCTGGATCAGGGGAGGGTGAAAGCCTTGCCCGTGCCGAGTTGGCCCCTAAGTGGTGGGATGGCCACAGGGGTGGAGAGTTCAACCAGACCCACTCCAACCCTGCCAGACCTACCCCATACCTGCACCCAGGCCCCTACCAAAATGGAGGATGGCAGCAGTCACTGTCAGGAGAGAGGAGGAGGTGCCAGGGCACAGGGGAGCAGGCAGCATAGAACCCATCCTGAGGAGGTAAGGAGGCAGCAAGAGAGGAACCATGCAGGAGCCAAAGCTCCAAGTCCCCGCTGTATGTCCCACTGTCTCATTGGACCTCACCTGCAAAATACAAATTCAAAAATAAAATTATTAAGAATCTGAAGACGGTTAAGCCTTAATTGTAGGTCCCTTCTGTCCTTGTGAAACTTCATTGGTCGCTCACTCATGAACTTAGCCCTGCTGACAGATGCTGCAAACAGCACAAAATCCTGACAATATCGCAATATTTTAATGAATGACCTTGTACAATTCTGTAATACCCTTTTACCTCCTTTTGTTAGTGTGTACTCTTTGGACACCTCTTCCTATGACAATGATTTTTATGTGTGTCTGTGTGTTGGGATTAAAACTTCAATAGTGCAGAACATTGTAATTTTTTTCTATTTTTGTATTAAGATATAACTGACATATAACATTATATCGGTTTCAGGTATATAACATAATAATATTCGATATTCATGTATATTATGAAATGATCATTACAATAAGTCTAGTTAACATCCGTCACCATACAGAGTTACAATTTTTTTCTCGTGATAAGAACTTTGAAGATCTACTCACTTAGCAACTTCGAAAAATACAATACAGTATTGTTAACGATAATCACTGAGTTTTAAATATCATTCCCAGGACTTATTTATTTTATAATTGGAAATTTGTACCTTTTGACCCCCTTCACCTACTTCTCCCACTCCAGTCCACACAATGATTTTGAAATATTTTCTATAGAGAGAATAGAAAATGATCTTTTCTCTAGCATGATTGATTGAAAAATACTTCAGTCAATCAAAAATAGTTCAAATGATACTTTGGAAATGTTTCTTTCATCTTCCCAAATTGTCATGGGTAATATCATGGAAATTTTTAGGACTGTTGTCACATTTGGGAAAACCTCAAGTTACTTCAGGTAAAAGCTGCAAGATTTGGGGGCATTTCCACTTTTCCTGTTCAGGGACTTAAGTGATACTTTTTGAATTAGTGATGCTAATTAACCAGCTTTGTTGGCACTTCTTGTTGTATTTCATGGTTTTGAAATATGTCCACAGATGACTTGATGCTTCACTTCAGAAGGGAGCTTACGAGAGACTATGGACTCTGGGAAACAAACTGAGGGCTTCAGAGGGGAGGGAGGGTGGGGGATGGGCTAGCCCAGTGATGGGTATTAAGGAGGGCACATATTGCATTGAGCACTGGGTGTTATATGCCAACTATGAATCATGGAACACTACATCAAAAACTAATGATGTACTTTATGGTGACTAACATATAATAAAAAGTTTTTTTAAAAAAAGAGGGGAGCTTAATCCCTCTCCCCTTGAATGTGGGCTTGATTTAGTGACTTGCTTCTAATAAATAGAATATGGCAGGGGGCCTGGGTGGCCCAGGCGGTTAAGCATCCAACTCTTGGTTTTGGCTCAGGTCATCATCTCAGGGTCCTGGGGCCGAGCCCCAGGCTCCGTGCTCAGCAGATCTGCTTGGGATTCCTTCTCTCCCCCTGCCCCACCTTGCTCATGTGTGTACGTGCGCTCTCTCTCTCTCTCTCTCTCAAATGAATAAATAGATCTTAAAAAAAAAATAGAATATGGCAGAGGTGATATGACGTCCCTTCCAAGACGAGGTCCTAAAAGGTGTTCTTTTGTCCTCCTTGTTCTCACAGATCATTCACTCTGAGAGAAGCCAGTTGCGGGTCGTGAGGACATTCAAGCTGCTGTATGGGGAGAATCACGTGGTAAGAAACCAAGTCTTCCTCTGAACAGCCAGCAAGGACATGGGGCCTTCTGCCAACAGCCTTGTGATTGAACCATCTTGGAAGCAGCATTCCAGCCCCGGCCCAGCCTTCGGATGAATGCAACTTCAGCTGACATCTTCACTGCACCGGTTGGGAAAATATAATTAAAAATAACAATCTCCTGGATGCCTATTTGGCTCAGTCGGTAGAGCATGCAACTCTTGATCTCAGGGTTGTGAGTTCGAGCCCCACACTGGGTGTGGAGATAACTTAAAAAATAAAATCTTAAGATAAATAAATTAAATACATTAATGAAATCTCCTGTCAACCCAGTAAAAACTCTGCTCAAAATGTAGGAAAGAATGAAACAGTTTTATTATTGGATAAGTATCAAACCAAACTGTGGTGTGCATCACAGGCGGTCTGCTAAAGAAATTTCAAAGATGGAGAGAAACCTCATGCTTTGGTATAGCCAAGCAGATACAATCCGTTACACACATGTGAGTTGTCTTTATCCAGAAGCAAAATGAAAACGTCTCATCTTTTTTTTTTTTTAAGTGGGCTCCACACTGGGCTTGAACTCACAACCCTGAGATCAAGACCTGAGCTGAGATGGAGAGCCAGTTGCTTAACTGGCTGAGCCACCCAGACACCCCTTCTCATATCTTTTCAACAAGCAGAAAGTTATAACTTGGAACCAGGCGCATAAGCTAAACTCCTACAGAGACAGGGAGACAAGATGCCATCCTCCTTGGTGTTCGCATTTCAAAGAGGTGGCTCCACAGCCCCCAAGAAAAACTGTCCCAGGATGCACAACTGGCAAGAGATTTATTTAGCTTTTAAAAAGATTTACATACATCTGAAAGAGACAAGATTGGAGATTACAGGTTTTCTAAAGGAAATGCTGAAAGAAAAGGTATGTGTGTGGGGGGGGTATCTTTCCCTTCTGGTACAGGGATTTAATCTTTTTTAGATTTTTATTTACCCAACCTTATGATATTTCCTGAGCCAGAGGCAGCCAGCTAAGTCAATCCCAAATACCTGGCCTTCCAAAACTGTGATATAATGAATATTTGCTGTTTTAAGATACTAAGGTTTGGGGTGATTTGTTACCCGGCCACAGATAACCAATACAAGAGTGATGCCTAAAGCATACTACTTCGTCCAAAGACACAAGGTGTTTGAGTTCCAGCAGGGTTCATGCCTCACACAGAGGTACGGAGGAATTGTGAACATTCTATTTCCCTGAACTTCCATAAAGACAAAAATGGGTCATGTGTCCATAACTGTATAAGCTGGATAATTGCATCTATTCACGCAGGAGGGAATTTCCATTTTGACACAGCGTTGTGGAGAACTCATTCCTCCACTTACCCTTTTACACTTTTATTGGCTGGAAGGATTTTTTGCAGATGAGCTTCTGGCCCTCTACCCTCGCAACTTGTTTCTCCTTCACAGAGATGCCCCCACCCCACCACCCTACACCCCAGATCCCCTTTCAAGAAAGGGCTTGCTGCCCAGCTGTAGGAAGTGTGGTCAAGATCCAGCTGTCAGCATCTTCAGGGCTGGCCTCACCTGCAGAGAGCCACCTTACCCAAGGTCACCCCTTCCGTGGGGCAGCCCGTATTGGCTTCTGTAACTGAGTGGGCTGGATGTAAAGGCTTGGCCAGTTCACCTCGAAGAGGGACATTCCAGCAGGCCGCACTTAGTCCAGAACTCCCATCATGTGGCCGGAACTTTGCTGGGCCTGTGTAACCATTTGCCTTCTCCACGCCCACTCCTGCTTCTCCTTCTTCTTTCCACAGGTATAGATTCCCTGCCATACCTCCCACTGTCTCAGCAGTGGCTGCTTCTGGAGAACCCATCCCATGACAGTTGGAACAGGGAGGGGTCCATGAAAGCAGGTGATTAGCTGTGGTCTTGGAGCTGGCTGGCAGTGGCTACCCCGTTGGTGGGTGGAGCACAGACAGCCCCTGGCAGAACGTAGACATTCAATTATGAACACTATACCTGGCAGTGGCTGGGAGGGTGTATCAGTGGAAGAGAATACACTGGTGGGTACAATGTATCAGTCAGGTGAACTTCATGGAGGAAACAGTAGGCACAAGGAGGACATGGGCTCGACTGGCTGCCCCTAAGTGCCACTGATACTTAACATTTATAGAAAGACAATGAAGAGGTGAGAACAAATTTAACAGTCCCTTGAAAAGCAGGCTAGAAAGTCAACAATGGCTGTATGCAAGAAACCCCCCCAGGCCGCTGCAGTGGGAGGGGGGAGTCAGGGCTCAAGCCCAAACCATCACATTCCTGGGGCTGAACTTGAAAGAAACTTAGTGAACTTGCCCAACCAAGATGAGTCTGTCCTGGGGCCTTGCTTGAAAAAACCTGGAATCCAGATACATAGATTGGAGGTATTTGGGTGGAGGCTTCTAGCTCCCTGGGCTTCCCTGAAACTTTCAAGCCTGCAGCCATGCCACACTCCCCACCCTCCCCCAAGAGCTAGCACTCCCGGGAGCTGGAAGGCCACACAAAGGCCTCTCCACACCACGCAACACGTGCTCCTCTCAGGACCAGTCCTGACATGTTTGTGTCATGGCCTTGTCCCTACACCAAGGGAGTTGGTGCCCATGTTTCTGGAAGCCATTCAGCCACAGGGACAGCTAGCAGTCACATAACTGCACGTGGAGAGGATTGCGGGTCCCCTGCATATGTCCCACTGAACCTCAAGCAAACATATACCCAATGCAACCTCCCCTTAGCCAGACCCCAAAGTGTCTGTGGCCTCTCCAGGAACACTTAGAATGTGAGGGAAGGAGAGGTAGAGGAGAAACAGCAAGTTCAAATATTTCACTTTTGCAAAATTTGCAAAAACATATGACCCTGTGAATGCAGTGTTAGAAGTGCCCCTGCCAGGGTCTTGGAAGCAGCCTGGGTAAGTGAGGGCCCCACAGCTTCACCTTCAGTCATTCCACAGTAAACAGACTGCCAGACTTCGTCCTGTTATTATTATTATTTTTAAATATGAACCACACATATAATGTCAAGTTGCATCTTGGTTGTAATAGTTTAAAACAGTTATAATCATTCTTCCTCATCATTAATTCTTTCTGAACATGACTGTTCCATGGAACTTAAGCTTTTATTATTCCTCTTCTTTAACAGAAAGGAATGCATGCTCATTATGGGAAACTTGAAAATAGAAAAAGGTAAAAGTAACAGGGGGAAAAAATCACCGGTAAGTCCACAACTTAGAGATAATCGTAGTTAATGGAGACCTTGTCTGCTCCAGGGCAGAAGCTCAGAGAAGATGTGGTATTTGAGTGGGGTCCCCCATATGATAACACCCCAATTCCCAGGGAACGGCCAGAGTTGCAGAGTCTTGCCAACTGTGGGGTGGGGTGAGGGGAATCTAAACCATGTCTTGAATTGGGTGTTCTGCAAATATGGACTTGTTTGGGAAGCCTGGGGGGAAGCAATGGGAGCCCGGCTCCAGAGAATCCTGTGAACCCCAAGGGGGCTCCCTGTATGAGAAGAGCGAGGAGGAAGAGGCTGCTACTAGAACAGCCTGCTTCTAGTCATCCTGGCAGGAAGATCTAGGTGGAAGGCCTGGGACAGCTATACCACTGCAGCCTGTAATTGGGGTCCTAGCCATTTTGCTTTGTGGCTCTTTGATGTAGCAAAACCTTGGGGGGGGTGGCAAGGTGGGTTCACCTTTCTCCTTCACCACAGAGCGCTGAGTGGTTGTGAGTCTGGGGGATGTGGCTGGAGACCTCTGCAGGCTCTGTCCCCTACCCCCCAGCTTCCAGGTGGAAGGGAGGGGGGACTGACTGGCAGCTGGGGTGGAGTGATTTCGGCAGATGGAGTCCCAGGCCGGGCAGGGCCTCAGCACTGGCAAGGTACTGGGGAGCACGACCACATGTGGTAACCCTCAATTACCACACCAATGGCAGGCGTGTGCTCGTGGGTCCTCTTCTGCCTGGTTCTGGCATGTGCCTGACACTCACGGTAACCCGTGGAATGAAGCAGAAGGGAGGCTGTTCTGGCTCGGGGCCTGACCTTCAAGGGGACTGGCACTTTCCCTGTCCTCGCTCTTGGGAAATGTGTTTTTGGGAGCCCTGGGCAGCTCTTTGAGGACTCTGGCTACCCTGCTGGGGACGCCAGGCTATGGGGAGAGACCTACACAACATGGCTGAGCTGGAAGAAAGGTAAAATATTGTCAAAAACCAGAACGACAAAAGAGCAAGACTCCAGAGAAGAAAAGAAGGCCTGGATCTAGAATCAGATGGGGAGGTTTGTGCGGATGGGTCTTGGCTCAGAAGGACACAGGAGAAAAAGCCTGTATGATATGGGAGAGGCTGAGGGTTGGACACCTGCCTATAAAGTGGGTCCCACAAGAGATGGCACTCTCAGGAGGTGCACCAGGGTGGGAAGCACAGAGGGTGAAGGGTTTCTCTTAGCCTTGGGTCTGGGTGAACGGAGCAAAAACAAAGTCTCCCTGAGAATTCTTTTTTTTTTTTTTTTAAGATCTATTTATTTGAGAGAGAGAGAGAGAGAGAGAGGGAGGAGGGGCAGAGGGAGAAGGAGAGAAAGAATCCTGAAGCAGACTCCCGGCTTGTAGACCAATGTAGGCTCAATCCCAGGACCCTGAGACCATGACCTGAGCTGAAAGCAAGAGTCGAACGCCCAGCTGACTGAGCCACTCAGGTGACCCTCCCTTGAGAATTCTTTTTTTTTTTTTTTTTTTTTTAAGATTTTATCTACTTATTTGAGAGAGAGCAAGCAAGGAAGCACCAGCAGGGGGAGGGCCAGAGGGAGAAGGAGAAGCAGGCTCCCCGCTGAGCAGGGAGCCTGGACGCAGGGCTCTTGATTTTGGCTCAGGTCGTGATCTCGTGCGTCATGGCACGGAGCCCCTAGTTGGGCTCTGAGCTCGGTGGGGGGATCTGCTTGAGATTCTCTTCCTCTGCCCTTTCCCCCACTCTTTCTTTCTCTCAAATGAATACATAAATCTTTTTTTAAAAGACATTTTCAGATACAAAAACCAGAAGAATTTACTACCCCCGACAGGCTCTCACTACAAAAAGTTCTAAAATAGGGGCGCCCGGCTGGATCAGTCGGAAGGGCATGTGACCCTTGAACTCGAGCCCCACATTGGATGTGGAGATTACTTAAATTAATGAAGAAAAGCTTTTTTTAAAAAAAAAGCTCTTAAGTAAGATATGCACTTGAGAAGAGTGAAAATGATCCCAAGAAGGAAGAAAGGATGACAACTGAGAAGAATGTGAAGATAAGAATTCTTCAGTGGTGAAAACTGGGAGACCCAGAATAACACAAGAGCCCAGCAGCCAGCCTTTCATTAGGCAAACTCTCTGCATCCAGGACACAATGGGCCCGATTGTTTCCCAGGATGGAGCTTTCCATTACGCCTGAGAAAAAACTGACAAAATTAAAAATATCTCCTATACCAGCGATCCCTTATGACTCAGTAGTTCTGCTCCCGAATCAGCATTGTATTAATTAGTGTCCACTTACACACCCTCTTCCAGAGACATCAGTTAGTCCTTAGTATTAGGAAAGGCTAACCAAGGTTTTGGGATGACTGTCTCGAGCCCGTGAGAAATGGCTCTTGAGGCAGGTATAAATGTTCTCATTTATTTCTGGGAACTTTAGACAGCTTTTGGTAACTAGGTAGTATGTTTTTTACAAGTATTATGTATTTCAAGTACTTCTACCAACTGGTAAGTGAAAATCTGAGACCAGTCTTAGTATTTTGGGTCACTCATTGGCAAGCATAATTTTTTCACTAATCCCCTATTTTTTTTAAGATTTATTTATTTATTTATTTATTCAACAGAGAGAGATAGCCAGTGAGAGAGGGAACACAAGCAGGGGGAGTGGGAGAGGAAGAAGCAGGCTCATAGAGGAAGAGCCTGATGTGGGGCTCGATCCCAGAACGCCGGGATCACGCCCTGAGCCGAAGGCAGACGCTTAACGGCTATGCCACCCAGGCGCCCCTGATCCCCTATTTTTCGACCTCCTGGTTGCTTCTGATTTGGCCCACTCATTGGAAAGCATTGCAAAACAAACTGATTTGTATTGTAAGATACTGCCAACTGTATAAATACTTACATATAGCATACACCTGTATATTTCAGCGATGGGACTAGGGTCCTGTCCAACCTATTCCTTTTTTTGTTGCTTTTGTTTTTTTGTGGTTGTTGTTGTTGTTGTTTGTAAGTGAAAAAAATTCAGAGCAAGCACACAACCACTTTTCATCCTTAGCCTCCTGTCAGGGCACTACAAAGTTAAACACTGAAAGTATCCAAATACTTTGAAAAAGCTGTCCTCTGTTCATCTCTCCTTCCATTTGGGGTATAGTGTGGGTGCCTTTTTTGGTATAGAGTCAGCTTTGTGAACTTTTTTTTTTGTAGAAAATTATAGCACCTTGGCTCATATAGGCAGTAACACCTAAGAGTTATAATTTCTTTTGACTCTTCTGTAGAGCTTATGAGATACAGTTTCAGCCTTAAGCAAGCATCATCCACACCTTATGTGCACATTTCAGTTTGCTACATAATGCAATGGTGTAAAATTGTACTTCCTTTTCTCTTCTCATTTCTCTTTTTGCACATACGTTTGGTGTGAAAATGCAAATCTCCGAATGCAAGTGAGGTGATGTTTGAGGTTTATTTCTGCATATTATCTATGAGTCCACGATATCCTCAGAAGAATGATGAATTATTTTCCATGTGTGTGTATATACACATACATACATATAGGCCTCAACACACGCACACACACATACGTATACTTTTGAATAATATGAAATTATTTGGAGAGAACAACTTTCTGCAGATTCCTTCACCAGTGAGGATTAAATTAATGATTGCTGGGCAGCTGGGTGGCTCAGTCAGTTAAGCGTCTGCCTTCAGCTCAGCTCATGATGCTGGAGTCCTGGGATTGAGTCCTGCATCGGGTTCCCTGCTCAGCAGGGAGTCTGTTTCTCAGCCCTCCCCTGGCTCATGCACTCGCTCGCTCTCTCTCTCTCAAATAAATGAATAAATTAAAAAAAATACATTAATGATTGCTTAAAAACCCTTAACAATCCGAGGATAATTTCTCATGGGTTAGATGTAATGGCTGAGAACACTTAGAAATGGCAAAATAGATTGAGTGGCATGTAACTTGTTCTTCTCTCTTTCTCTGCAGACTGGCCTCTGCTTCTCTAGTCCACCTGGCAAGTTACATCTCTTCTGTTCCAGAGAGCAGCCATAATGAGCCTGAAATCTCTAGGTATTTTATTTCAGATCTTCTTGGGAGGGGTTCTGGTGGCTCAGCTTAGGCCAGGAGTCCATTCAAAGTACAACACACTAGCCAAGTGGGCAAAGACATACTTTGGAAAATGGCCGGCAAGGGCCCATTGGGTTTATTGGGAGGAGGGGCATTGGGTGGGGTCTGCACAGACAACCAAGGGAGCCACCCACCACACTCCATGGGTCAAGGGCAGGCTGTCTGGCTCCTGCGAAAACACTCCAGGCATCTTCTGGCTTCAGAAGTCAAGCCAGAAAGAAGGGTCACCTTCAGCCCAGTCTAAAGCTTGCTCTGATTCATTGCAGGCCCCAAGATCCACCCTCTCGAGAATGATCGATGGTACGATGTATATTTCCATCAGGGGAAAACCCATCTCCCAGAAAGGCGATCACATGGAAGCTAGCATTAGCGCACCCCCCAGTGTCCACAGTACTCAGTTCCGAGCGGCTGTGCAGTGGACATGGACAGGCCAGTCCAACCGGGTTGCCCCGACCAGCGCTGCTCCTTCTCCTCCCCTCATCCGGGCATCAAAAAACTCATTTCAGCCAGGATCATCTTGTTACATCCAATATTTTTTTTTAACTTATGTCCTAAGCATTCTCCCACGACTTAACACCTCTTCCACATTCTAATCGCTATGTTCCATTCCAATACATGACTGTCGTGTATACTTTATTTCACAAATCCTTTGTTTTTGGACATCCTTGTTGGTTCGGATCAACTCCAGAAACAGACGGACAGCTGTGTGCCTCAACGTCTATTTGCACTCCTGACTTTCTGTGGGGTGAATTTCCTAGTGACTGATATCACCCATTTCACCAGATTGGGGGATATGATGACGCCACGGGGGTTTTTAACTGCTCAAACCACAATGCTTCTAAGATTGCTCTGGCTCAAACTGGTGGGAGTTCTGGTCTTTCACCTCAGTTTTCCCTCCTCAAAGAGCTTCTGGGGTATTCTAGGATGGGGCCGCACGCTATACATCTGTTGTGGCGGCCGCCTGAACCTTGGCCTGGCTCCCGTGCTCTGAGCTGCCATTTCTGCCCACCATTTGCATCCCTGAACCAGTTCCCTCCTGACACATTTAAGTTCTGCCGACGCAACTAAGCCCCCCCCCCAGGGGTGTCTGCCCGCACCCAGTGGGGGAGGTAGGACCTCCAGGTTGATGCTCTCATCTCACACCAGGGCCTCTGTCCCTGTAGCTCTCGTGAAGCAGGGCCCAGCTCACCTCTCACTCCCGGGGGGTCTCCAGCTCCACCCCAGCAGGCTCTCCCCTTCCACACCTTATAGTCCTTCCTGCCCACGAATGTGTGACCGGGGGGGGGGGAGTGGGGCATCCATTTCCTTCTGTGGAAACCCCCACACTGTCCCCACATGGTCCAAGAACACACAATCACTGTTATCCAATGCTGGCAACATTGGGAATCCAGTCAAACTCTCTTTAGAGACAATACTTCCCCCTCCCTTTCAAGACACTGTCAAGGTAAAGATGTACAACTAAACAGACCCTTTACCTCTTGGCCTGTGGAACCAGCATTTGGTTTCACGGTAGCTCACGGTCTCCCCCCCAGAACACTGTGTGGGTCCCACCTTCCTGCAAACGAAGGGCCCACCAGGTGAATTTCGGAACAAGGTAATCAGCATCTTTTCATCCAGAAACTGGAACTGCCAACTAGCCTGAAACACAGTTCCCTTGATAAAATTTAAAAACAAATCAAGTCCTTTGTTCTGGGGTACCCCACTGTACCCCAGGGCAGTGTGAATGTGCCAACTGTGCGGATGCTCTATTTTAGGGGTTCTGCACTCACAGCTGGGCTCCATGTGGCTCACAGACATGTTTTCTTTGGCTCATAATTGATACTCTTCCTTATAGTTTGCACTGGCTGCCAGCATTTCACCAGGACATTGTAAACTAAAAATCCAGATTTCTAGCTTCCCTTGAGAAAGGCTGAAGATCAGGCATCACGAGGCGTGCCTCCCCACAGGGAAGTCCCCCAGCTGGCTCCCTCTGCAGACAGGGCATCTGCTCCCTGGCGCCCCCCTGCTCTCTCTCCCCTCCAGGTCAACTACCCTTCGTCCCTGGCCTTGTGTTGTTTCCTTGCACTTGCCCACTTCTTTGTGTTTGCCTTGCTTGCGCGGCCTCTGTGGACTTTTACTTTGCAACCCTTGTCTAAGTGCTTCGGATCCACGAGGCCAAACCATCTTACAGGAGGAAGGCGGTCATTTTCCTGAGCAGCTTGGGAGCCCCGTATCTGGATGTGATTTCAGTTTGATTTAATGGGCAATGATTGAGCGCTCACTGTGTGCAAAGACTAGCAGCAGCCGGGGCAGAGGGAAATCAAGCTGACGACAGGGTTACTGGTGTGCCTCGGCACCTGGTAGCCCGAGCCTGGGTGTGTGAGAATTTGCCAAGGGAGGGCAAACAGTGCCTGGTGTTGCTTCCATAAAGGTCAGTTAAGATAAGAACAACAAGTGTGCCCCGTGGCTTCCTGTCAGGGAGATAGCAGGTTGAGGGGGATGATGGGAGAAAAAGGCAGATGGCCGAGCGCTGAGAGGTGATGGGATGGTGGGGACGCAGAGGCAGGGAGAGTGGACCACAATTCTGAAAACTTGGCTCTGAAAGCAGGGTAGTGATAAGGCCCTGAGACACATATGTATATGACATATGTGTATATATATATTTGTAAAATCGTGTTGAGCAACACAAAGAAGATATTTCCACGCAGAAGATGGGCTTTCATGTAGACAGAGCTGAGTTTTTGATCCAGCAAGTCACAATCCTTCCTGAGTTTCATTTTTTATTTGTAAAAATGAGAGGACAAAAACCCACCTCAGAGGGTCACTGTGAACGTGAAATGAGCCGAAATACGTAAAATGTTGGGCACACTACCTAGGAAACATGTGTGATTAGGAAAGACGGCATGTAATTCAGCTATGTTATTTGGGTAGTATCACTGAGAAATAAGTAAATTTCTGGGGTCTAAATGCTTGCATTCACAGCTTGTCACTTGGTGAGGAGTTGGCAGGGGGACATGGCGCACATATGGGCTCACATATAGGGCTTTGTACCGACTGGGGCGTAGAATCACCATGAAGTAGAACCTAGAAAACCAAACCCAGAGAGGCTGATCCATAAGATGTCTGCACTCGGTGTGGTGCCTGGCACAGGGTAGGCAGTCAGCAAGTATTGGCCAATGCATTTATGAATGAAGAGTGCCCACTGAGAATGTGAAAAGAGTGAATACCTGTAACCATCTGTGGATGGGTGTTCTTAGTCAAATCCTCTTAGTGTTGCAAGTGACAGAAACCCATTCAAACCAGCCTAACCCCCAACAATTAAATTTTAAAAGTTTACAAATGGAGGCGAAATTTGTTGGCTCAGAGACTGACAAACCGGATGTCTGCTTCAGGCATGGCTGGATCCAGGGACAAAGAGATGTATGAAATGGTCTCCTCTCCTCTTCTTCCCTGCATTGGCTTTATACCCAGGCAGGTGTTCTCCACACAGTGGTCCTGGCAGCCCCACCCAGGGTTCCACCCTCTCCACATCCAACAATTCATCCAGAAGAGAGGGAGCCTCCCTTTCCAAATAGTGCCAACTTAAGTCTTAACTGGGCTCTGAGCCACCCAGCCAGAGTCACGAGACCATCCTTGTCTAATCGGCACTGCTCAGGGCCTGTGAGTAGGGAAGGGATAATTTCCCAAATGAAAAACAGGTGCTTTCCCCAGCAGAAGGGAGAATAACCAGCCTAGCCAGGTGCAGAGCACTGCCGTCCACTAGACGGAGTGGAGGCAGGGGATTAGGTAATGGGCGACTAGGTAAGAGAGAGGGGGAGGCATGCCACCAGGAGGACATGCGGAGATGGCAAACCAGAGCTGAGCTGGGTCCAGGCAGGACCGAGGCCACTGAGGATTTAAGGAGACTGGGATCTATACCGGGATGTCTGGCCAAATGGGCAGGTGGTAGACTGATTGTGAAAACGGCCCTGATTCTCCACCCATCCATGAATCCACACCCTCTGCAGGGTGACGTGGCATCACGTCTCACCAAGAGCGGAGCCTATTAGCCCGCCCCTAGAATCTGCTGGACTTGCCCTTTGACAGGTCTGAGCTTAGATCCCAAGGGGTCTTCTCTGACTTTGCTTCTGTGACTATGGTTCTCTTGGACCCCTGCCTCTACCATGGGAACCATTCTGGCTATCTGGCTGGAGGATGAGAGGCCACGTGAAGCCATCCTAGCTGTCCCAGCCAAGGCCCCAGACGTGGGAGAGAGACCTGTATGACTAGCAAAGGCGCCTAGCAAGGGTAGGGAGGGGCGGAGGTAGAGGGAGAGAGAGAATCTGAAGCAGGCTCCATACCCATCATGGAGCCCAACACGGGATTCGATCACCCGACCCTGAGATCATGACCTGAGCTGAAATCATGAGTCAGACGCTTAACCAACTGAGCCACCCAGGCGCCCCAAGTTTATAGGGTGGCTGTAAGCGGGGAACAAGGTAAGAACATGGCCTCAAAGGGCAGTCTGTGGGAGACTGAAGAACTGAACAGGTCCCATATACTGCCCAAGAACATTAGCCGTGTGATTGTAGAGAGAGAAAAAGAATCCGAGAGACAGTGTTCAAGCCTATTGCAGACTTCTCTGGAAGAAAGTTAAAGAGACAACAGGAATCTACCTGATGCGGAAAATTGCCAATGGGAGCATGGGAGGAAATTAACGCATCCTCCCCGCCCCAGCACCCCTGCTCCCTGTCTCCTCTACTCCGACCTCACCAGGGCCTTCAGACATGCATGTGGAACAGCCTCTGGGATCCCAACTATGTCCCATTTTGTCATCCAGCCTGACGCCTGCTCTGCTCCTGTGACCCATTCCAGGGAACATCACCACGATCCAGCCAGGCAGTCAGCCCCCGAGTCTGCTCACCCAGCGCCTGAACATCTTTCCGTTCTCTCTGCCCCTACCTTGACCACACCATCACCATCCCACTCTCAGGTTCCCCAAACTAGACTTAAATTTGTCTGCTGGATAAAAACCTTCAGTTCTCCACTCTGACATAGCATGTCTTCCTAATGCAGTCCTCCCCTGTATCCCTGCCCGGCATCTGTCCTGCCTGCCCTGCTTCCGGGCTGTGGCCAACTGCAGGTTCTTCCAGCGTCCGAGACCCAGGCGAGCTGCACAGGCCCCCAGGTCCCTATACCTGGGGATGTCCTTTCTCCCACTTTCTTCCAAGCAGCCCCAGGAGGCCGGGACTGGGTGGGGAACCTCAAGGCCTATTGTGCCCACTAGCATGGCATGTTCAAGGGCGTCGGTCACCTTCTCCAGGCTCCAGAGTGCGTGTTCTGCAGGGGTGTCCCTCCAGCCCACTGGGAGCAGGCTCCAAAAGGAGATTCTGATGTCCTAGCTTGGGGCAGAGCGTCCTCTGGCCAAGCTCGGAGGAGCAGACAGCAGACGCCACCCCAGGGTGGGGGCCGCTTCATAATCCACTCGCTGGTCTCAGCTCCTCCACCCGTCCCCCAGGACCCGACCAGAGTCCTGAGGGGGTGCACAGCCAGCACCTGCTCCAAGGCCCAGAGTGAGGCGGAGCAAAGCCAGGCCTCCCAGTGTGAGCACGTCTGTGGGCAGCCGAGGTTCACACCCCTGGGGAGCTGGTGCCTCCTCTCTGCCCCATGCTCCCGGTGCTCACTTGGAGCCAGAGCCAGGGTCAAGGCCCACAGAGGGGAACACGTGGACCCTGTACCTTCCCGGTGCCCAGAGCCTGACGGCTGAGGTAGCTGGAGACCCGGGGAGGCCGGGCCCCATCTCCCACACCCAGGCCTCTCTGCGCTGCTCCAGGCCACTGGGACGGGCCTCAGGCAGGACTGGCTCCGCAGGTCACCAGGCCAGGGGTGAAACCATCCCTGAACTGCGCGGGCCATCCCCAGCCTCCAGGTCACTGAGTGCTCGCTGGGGAGGAAGGGGCATATGGGGAGGGTCTGGTCAGTGGTTCCAGGAGCCTCTGACCCCTGCCCTCCCTCATCTTCTCCCCCCACACCCCAGAGAGCCAGAGAAGGGAACTGTCGGCCCTGTGGCGGCCACGTCACACTTGCTGGGGGCTCTTTCCCGATCTGGGCTTCATGGAGGCCCCCGCATTTGACCTCTGGAGGGACTTCTAAGAGGCCCCTTAGGCCTCCCATCATGGCTCACCTCAAACTTGCTCATGAACTCTGCGAAGATGCCGAAAAAGGCCTCAGAGGTGGTGGCTTTGGAGTCCTCACCGAAGAAGGCCAGCGCCCTCCCCAGCTCCTCCATGGCTTCGCGCTGCAGCCCGTCCAGGGCCCGCAGCACAGGCTGGGCCGTCTCTAGGAAGGACTGATCGGCCTCCGTTAAGGAAACCGCCAGGCACACTCGGGTTCTCTAGCTGCCGGGTTCCCGCCTGCCCTGTGCCCTGTCCTTGGCCGGGAACCAGGCCGTGTCCAGAGGCTCCAATGCCTTGGCACACTGCCCTCTCAGCTGCTCCCAAAGCCCGCCGCATCCGGGGCAGCCCCAAGGCCGTCCACTTGCCTTCTCTGTAGGGCAGCCCTCTCCCCACTCTGGGCTCTTCTCAGATGCCACAACCCCCTCCTCCTCCAACACCCGCTTACAGTAGACTCCTGGCACTCTCTCAGTTTTGATCTCTCCTTTTTTTTTTCCTGTGGCATTCGTCCTAATTGTGCTCAGTGGCAATGTGCCCCTCTCCTGACTGCCTTTGGACGGCCAAGGCCTGACAGGTCTCTCCCTGTATCTTGTGACCTAAGCCTGGGCTCTACTGCCCACGAGGACAGACGGGGCAAGGCCAAGGCTTTTGGACAGTCGGAAAAGCTCCTCTTCAGTTACAGAGACATGGTGTAAGTGCTTGGATTCTAAATCACCAGGATGTACCCTATGCCAGGACCCCTGGGCCCACCCACAGCAGCCTCTGCCCAGAATCTCTGCTGGGACACGGGGTCTGCGGTGGCTGCTGGTGCGATAGCCAGCTCTACCTGGCCAGCCCAGGGTCCACCCTGGTGCTGGGACAGGCTGCTCACTGGATACCGTCATGACCACAGCAAACTTGTCCTCACTGGAGGGGGACATGCTCTGGCAAGCAGCCTGTATCTCACTGATGGTGCCATGGAGGTCAGCCAGGTCACTGGTCAGGGCCCGTTGGTTCACTGTAGGGAAGGGAACAGAGCCTCATGAGCACGGACCTCCCAGCCCAGGACAGCAATGCCTCTGCTTCCACGCCCACTGCCCATCCACTCAGCCTACCTTTGGCAGCCAGGGGCACAGTGGGCAGGTCCTGAGCAAAACCCAGGAGTTCTGGAAAGTGCTGGCTCAGTGATTTGGCAAGGATGTGCAGGAAGGTGGACTTCCCATCCACAGTCTTGGTGGAGTTCAGCTGCAAGTGACGGCCAACATACATCCTCCTCAAGGAACCCATCAGATTCCTGATCCCACAGGCCTGGCTACTCAGTCCCACTTCTCCTGGCCTGCAGTGGCAATTTCTGGCCCTTGACACTCTCCAGCTCCGAAGTAGCTAGTATTCCTCACTGTGAAACTGCTGGGATGCCCGCAGGCCTCCCCAAGACGTTCGGAGGTTCCCTGGCCCAGATCTTTGAGACAACCCCCCACCCTCTGCCCAGGAACCAGTCCCATATCCACCAGCTAGAGGAGGCCACCAGATGTTCTGTCCTTGGGAGTGTGTCCTTGTCAGCAGATATAGCCCCAAATTTTCTGACCCCTGGGGGGGCACCACTCACGTATCTTCCCTCTTGCGGTTTTCTGGAACTATCTGTGGCCCATCTGTGCCTCAGACATCCTAAAACATTCATATCTACAAATGGAATTTTTCTTCTTCTCTTTTAAAACAAAGGTCCCAGAAACAGTGGGAAGCCTGGGTACTCCAGCTGTCCTTTCTCAGATCCTAGATCCTTTCAGGGGTAGGACAGCTTGACAGTGGTGGTGGTATTAAGGACACAGAACCTACGAGGTGGGATTCCCTCCTTCTTCCTGGAGTCTGCCCTCCCTGCCCCCCACACTCCCTTTTTCCAGATCCTGAGGCTTGGCTTGGAAAAGCCCCCCACCCCCAACCTTTGCTGCAGTTAGATCCTGGCCTGTGGGTAGCCAGTTTTTCTTCCTGGGGGAGGGGCCTTCCATGGTCACGGTATTCTCTCCTCTTCTCTCCTCTGCCACAACTTGGGTTGGGCCTGGCCTTCCCAGCCTCGACGGTAGGACACACTCATCGATTACTGCCACCTGGTCCCCTCACCTCTGTCAGGAAGTTGATCTTGAAGCCCGTGGTCTTGTTGGTTTTGGGCTGTCCATCGTTGAGATAGTTGCCCATGGCCAACACGAACTGTGGAAAGGAAGATGGGCAGGTCCTGCCCAGGTCCTCACCCCATCCCCCGGACCAGTATCAGGATGCGCCTGCAGACTGGAAGCCCCAGGGGGAAGACAGGCAGGTGGGATGACCAGGGAGGGGGGTGCGCCCTGACCTCCAGGATCTTGGCGAGCTTCCGGCTGTTCCTGAGCTCAAGGGAGGCCTGGCGCAAGCACTCCAGGCTGCCCCGGATCTCCTCTGTCTTCTCTTGTAGGGTGGCCTGGAAGTGCAGGCTGCGCAAGCGGGTTTTGTATTCGGGAACCGATAGCATCTGTCACGAAGGCAAGGCCAGGATTCACCCGCCCCACCAGGAGACTCACCGCCCCACCACAGCCTGGGGTGGGGGTCATCTGGCTACCCGGCATTCCCTCAAGAAAAATAAGCACAACCCCAACATCAGCACAAAAAATAAGCACAATCCCATCTACCTTGGGCCCCAGGTGGGAACTGGCCGTGAAAGGTGTAGCACTGGGACTCAGAGGCGCGAGCGCAGTGGT
Source organism: Ursus maritimus (assembly GCF_017311325.1). Classification (NCBI taxonomy): domain Eukaryota; kingdom Metazoa; phylum Chordata; class Mammalia; order Carnivora; family Ursidae; genus Ursus; species Ursus maritimus. The sequence goes on along the minus strand of NW_024424452.1, from coordinate 4,770,683 downwards.
GGTAGGGGAGAGGGACCCACGCAGCCCCGGTCACAACGAGAGCCCTGAGGGAGGCGGCCGAGGCCGCTGGGCAGCACCCCCTGACACCCCGCGCCGTCCCGGCCACAGCACCTGCAGGACGAACTGGTCGGGCTCGCTGAGGCGGCCGGGCGCCTCGCGGAAGGCCTGATAGCGCTGCTCCTCGTCGGCGTCGGGCGCGAAGAGCAGCAGCTGCGCCAGGTGCGCGGGCTCCAGGCGCCGGGGCTCCATGCTCATGAGCATCTGCCGCAGCTCGGCCGGGCTCAGCTTCAGGTGAGCCAGCAGGATGGCTGTGGGCGGGGCGGCGAGGGTGAGCCCGGGGGCGGGGCCAGGCGGACGGTGGGCGGGGCCCAGAAGTTCCCCGGGGCGAATGGGTGGAACCTGGGAGGGGCAAGGGACCTGGGCGGAGCAGGAGACGGCCCATAGATGGAGAGGGCCCTTCCCTCGGCCGAATAAAGGTGAGGACGAGGTTCTCGAAGGGACAGACCTAGATAAGGGTGGGGTCTGGGGGCTGGTGCCAGAAATGAGCTAGGAGACCGCGAGAGGGAGAGTAGGGGATGGCTGGAGGCGTGGCCAGGACCCGGGAGCCGGTTACATGTGGGCGGGGCCAGCGAGGGGGCGGGGCCCATGAGGGTGGAGCCCAGGCCGACACCTGCGCCTGGGTGGGATCTACGACCCAAGAAGTGGCCTACACCCAGCCCGTGTTCAGCCACCAAGGCCTAATGTGTCATCCACATAAGTGGACCCAAAGCTCTGTGGCCCAGACAGAGGGCCGCCTCCCGTCCCCAACAACCCCTGGGACTCCCCAACCCCTCACAGGTGTTGTAGGCCTTCTTGTGAGACAGGATCTCCACCACCTCTTTCTTCCTGAAGGGCTCAGGCCCAGGCACTGGCTCTGGAAGGGAAAATGGTTTAATGCGAGGAAGTGAGGCTGGTGGGAGGATCCAGGAGGGGTGTGGCCACACCCAACAACCCAGACACCCCCTGACATGGCCTTAACTGAATCAGCCCCAGGTGTCCCCAGTCCCCTCCTTCCTCAGTCTCCCACTCAGGGACTCTCCAGGCCGTTGTAACATACACAGCATGCGTGGTGCATACCTCTCCCCCACCCTTGCTCCACTGGGCCCTTGGGGCTGAGCTGCCCAAGGAAGGGGAACCAACCATCTCTCCACCTTGCAGATGCTTCCTGGATGGACAGAGGCCTTTCTCTTCCACCCCGGAACCACCTTCTACACACAATATCCCTGGCTGCCTGGAGCCCCACCCGACGACTATAGGGAAATACCCAGAGAAGGGCGAGGGGACAGAGAGCCTGGAAGGGACATCTAGTCGGCTAGATACAGATGTCTCCTGATCCCCTTATTCGGGCTGTGTGACTTTGAGCAAACTACCTAGCCTCTCTGTGCTTCCTCATCAGGAAGTTACGGTGATCACAGTCCCTACCTCGTAGAATTGTCACAGGATAAATTTAGAAATGGGGGTGTCTGGCATTTGGTGAACATGCAATAAATACAAGCTACTATGATTAGCTCCACTTTCAGATGGGAAAACTGAAGCTCTGAGAGGTTAAATCACTGGGGGACATAGGAAGTAAGTGGCAGTCAGTGCCTCCCTCTGGGACTCGAAGCCCTGGGATGCCACAGAAGGCAGCAGGTGGGCTTCCACAGACAGCCTGGTATGAGGGTTCCCCCAGGGCCCTCAGGCCACTCACTAGCAGGTTTCTGGGTGCCAAAGTGGAGTTCCAAATCGAGGTATTTCACCATGTCGCTCAGCTTGTCATAGTCGGAATCTTCCCCCAGCTGCAAGGCAGGGGTGGGGGTGCGGGGGGTGGGGAGTTTCGGGGGGAGGAGGAACACTGGCAGCTGGACTGCCATCCCACACACACACCCCCATTCACTAAGAGCTGCCCTGGGAGCTACCGGGGAGAGCCCTCATCAGGCCCTGGGAGAAGCTGGGGACCAGAAGAGACTGTAGGAGAAGCTGGATCGTCCAAGTTATGAGGCGGTGAGCTGCCTCCTCACGAGGTCAATAACGCGCACACACCTGGAACACTCTCCAGGCAGGAGGCAGAATATTGCACTGGAGCAGGGGGATAAAGGGACTGCAAAGGGGCTGCAGCCAACCACGGGGGCTTAAAGAGGTGGCTAAGAGGTCTGGCCCTGTCTGAGGGGTCCTTTGCAGGGGGTGAGCTCACCAGAGCTGCCCTGGGCTTCCAATGCTGGGGGAATGGAAGCAGGGAAATGCCAGAGGCTAGAAACTGGACAGGGTCTTATCTTCAATGCTGCTGCCCAGGCCAGCCTCCCCTGGTGCAGGGCACGCCCAGGCCCCAGGTCACCTACCTGACCCCAGATGGTGCCTTCCGAGTTCTCCACCTGCTCCCACCGCAGGCGCTTGACGCTCATGTGGCTGGTCTCACTTCGGCGGTGACCCAGGCCCCGAGACAGCATGGGGGGTGCACAGGGCACCGGTGGGGGCAGGGGTGGCGGGGGAGGTGGAGGGACTGGGTGGCTGAGTTGGGTGAGGGGCTTGGCCAGTGTCTGAGAAGGGCCCCGGGGACCATCAGGGGTGCGGGAGCTGGGCTTGGGGTCATGGAAGGGCAGAGGTGGAGGAGGCGGGGGGCTGAGCGGGGGTGGGGGGATGTGGTCGGAGATGGAGGAGTAGGTCAGGGAGCTGCCTTCCTCACTGCTGCTGATGCACTCACTAGCGCTGCTCCGCTCATTGGTCACAAAGCTTCCCTGGTCATCGTGGAAGCTCATCTGCCCAGGGCAGAGCAAGGTGAGGGAGGGTGGGATAGCCTGGGGCAGGGGTTGGGATAGCCTGGGGACAAGGATAGGATAGTCTGGCGGGTTAGCCTGAGGCTGTGGGTAGGATGGCCTGCCAAGTAGTCTGGGGGAAGGAATGGGGTAACCTGAGACAAGGAATATGGGGGAGCCTTGAGTGAGGGGTGTTATGCTGAGTCAAAGGGTGGGATCGCTTAGCCAGGGAATGGGGTAGCCTGGGACAGATTCTAGGATGGACTGGGGCAGGAAGAGGAGTAGCCTGGGGCAGATCCCAAAGGCAACAGGGCTCTTGCAGGAGCCCAGGGATACTGTTCCCCTTACAGACCCCCATGTCACACCTGGGCCCCTGGCCTCCACATCTGCTGGCATGTGCTCACCTCCTCGTAATCATTCTCAGGGCTCAGGAAATCATCCACGACAGTGACCCGGGGGCCCAGCTGCTCACTCAGCACATCCAGGAAGCGGTCAGTATCCCGGCTTCGCACGGGGCGGGAGAAGGTGAAGAGCTTCCTGTGGCTGGGCGGGCGGGCAGGGTCCGGGCTTGGGGGGCTGTCGGAGCGGATGGGCCCGGGGTCTGGCTGTGGGGAGGGCGCCCTGCTGCTGTCCAGGCTGGCGTAGGGGTGGGACTCAGAGCTGCTGGGGGAGGCCAGGCCCCCTGAACACAGTGGGTAGTAGCAGGGGGAGGGCAGGAGCCGCTCGCTGGGCCACGAGACGCTGGACAGGGTCCTGGGCCCTGGGGTGGGGGATCAAGTGTGAGGACCCTTCTTCAGTCAGTACCTGGGTTCCAGGTGCAGGCTGGAGGGGAGGGGCCTGGGGCAGGTTGGCTCTGTGTCCCTGGGCACCTTCCTTTCCCTCTCTGGACCCAGCACAAGAAGACCCTAGATGATCCTGCCTCCCCAGGCCCTTCTCCGAGGGAAATCAAAGGTCAGAGTAGGTGAGGGGGAATACTACTTCGCCCCAGGACAGGCCAGACCACAGCACATCTTGGAAGGGACCTCGGGTCACACCTGGGACCAACTGAATACAACTGAAAGGGCAGAGGGGCCTTCTCCGGGCCCCAGATCAAGGATCACAAGGCACTTCCCACACCCAACAGGCCCTTGGCTGACAGGAACGTTGCCCAGGGGTCCTGCCTTCTGAACTGCAGAGAAACCATCTTCCCAGTTGTGCCTTCCACAGAGCAATGCATAGACTTAATAGTTTATCCAACAGCTACATGTTAACTTGGGGCTCCTTTGGGGGAGGACCTCTGCTTTTCTAAATCTGCAGCAGGGGTAAGGATCAGAGGGGGCACGGGATGCCTGTGACGACCCTGAGCTCGATGGACCTTTGCCATGCAGGCTGCTGAGGTTCCCCACAACTCAGTCATGTGGTCATGGAGCAAAGGGGCGGCTCCAATGATGTGCCCCAGATGGGGGCAACGCACAGACAGATAACGCAGAGGCCAGAGGCCAGTTCTGCTCTCAGGAACCAGGGCTGGCTGAGCTCCTACCTGCTGGGCCTGCCGGGCTGGGCACTGGTGGGGAGGCACGGGATCTGGATGTGGTCCCCACCTTCCCTTTGAAGCTGCTGTTCAGTCGGGACTCGAGCTCCGCATAGACGGCTGACATCTTCAGGGACAGGAGGCCAGGGTGAGTCCAGCCAACCGTCACCTCCCCCATGAGGCCAGGTCTGGGTGATGTGGGAGGCAGGGATCTGCCCCAGCCCCATGATCCCCCTATTCCCAGGAGCCACCTGAACCACCAGGAGGGCAGCCAATGGGGTCTCACCATCTTAGGATTGGGGGTCTCAGGGAGGGATGTGCCGTCGCCTGCCTGGCGCTCGCCTGGGATTAGAGGAAGAGGCATCTCCGGGCAGTCGCCAGGACCTGCCAGGGGAATCGGAGAGGGTGGAGTCCACCATGGAGAGGTCTAGTGACCCCTTCGAGCTCTAAGGCTTGGGTTCCAGCCCAGGCCCCATGCGCAGCCACGGAGAAAGAACCAGCAAGCCCTGTAGCTCCAGGCGGGCCATCACGCAGCCCTGCTCAACCTGTTCTCAGGGATCTCTCATCCCACCAACCCCATTCTGCAGGCGGGAGAACTGAGCACTGGTGGCACCCTCTCACCCAGTCCCGCCTTTTGGTCCAGAGCCTCACCGCAACTGAGGCTGGCCTCCAGGCCCTGGGACCGGAGGCTGCGGCGGCACATGGACGAAGCCCTCAGGGAGCTCCGCCGCTGCAGCTCGGGCACTGGCTCGGGCTCAGGCTCGGGCTCCGGCTCCAGGTCCAGCTCGGGCTCCGGCTCTGCTGTGCAACATGAACAGGAGATGGGCCCCTTGTCCCCTCAGCCAGACAAAGGGCCTCCAAACACAAGAGGGGTGAAGGCAGCCGCTGTCTGCACCAATCTGTGACCCAGGCTGTGCTTGGCATGTGGGCTGAGATGGAAGATTCCAGGTCTAGGCAGACATATGGACCATCTGTGGACCAGCCCATACTCTGAGTGTCTTGCTAAAACCCTGGAACCTCCCCTGGCAAACTGTGGGTCCCCGGGATGAGAGCTAGTGGGCGCCCGAGGGCCAGCACGCGGGAGGTCTGTAGGCTGTGACAGCAGGTGCAGAGCGCCTAGAACATGGGCACAGTGTTCGGCACACTTCCGATCCCTGTGGCCTAAATGGTGAAGTGCGGGGTTTTATGGGCACACGGGACCCGCTGTAAGATGTGTGCAGCAGGGGGAAGCTGAGGCCGCACATGGCTGGCGGGCCCTAGTGTGCCTCTGTGTGCATCAAGGCCCACCAGCCAGGCGCGGCCTGGCTGTGTCCTTGCTCTCCAGCGCTATAAATGGCCACCACATGAATTTCTTGATCTGAGACACGCTTCTTGGCATGCAATGCACAGCCACTGAGGCCACTCCCATTTTGTGGGTGCGAAGGCTGAGATTCCGGGCAGATAGGTGGGGTATCTAAAATCTAAGGTAATGTGGCAGACGCTACTTAAGCATCAAGCTGGGAAGGCACGTCTGTGGGGCCAAGTGTGCGACCAGGCTGGGTGCACCCAGCATGTGTCCACAGGCCAGGGGGGGGGCGCATCTGTCTGTGGGAGACGCCCAGGTCGGCTGTCATCCGAGAACAGGTGCCTGGCTCTTCACTGGGTGGGCTGGGCAGGGGGAGGGGCTGCTCACCTGTCATGGCCGTGTAGCCCAGGAAACATGCAATTTTCTCCTGGCAGAGCTCCTGCTCCTCGTAAGTCAGCAGCTGGTAGATGAACTGCCAAAGAACTTGCTTGACAGGCGTGTCCAGCACAGGGTAGACGTCCACGATGAGGGTGTCGATGTTCCTGGGGGAGGGCGCAGGAGCAAGGGCTTCATGACTCAGGGCTCGCCATGGGGGGAGGGGGAGAAGGACAAGGGGGCACTTCCAGGCCATAGAACCCACCCCTGCCAAGACAGAGAAGTGGGGAAGGTGGGAAGGCAGGCTCTGGCGATGCCCCCCCCCATTCAAATCCTGGCTCTGCCACTTACCAGCCAAGTGACCTTTCTCAGATTACTTAATTCCCCTGTACCTCAGTTTCCTCTTCTGTAAAATGTGGATAAAAATAGCATCTACCTCACTGTACAATGAAAACACAGAGTGTATTGGCTAAACCAACTCACTATAGCAGGGATTGGCAAATGATGGCCCACAGCCCAAAATCTGGCCCACCTTCTGCTTTTGTAAAAAAAAAAGTTTTATTGGAACACATCCATGACTGTGTGCTTACATATTGTCTATGGCTGTTTTCGAGCTACAACGGCAGGGTTGAATCTTTCCTATGGAGACCATATGGCCCACAAAGCCTAAAATATTTACTGTGTGGTCCTTCGTAGAAATAGTTTGCTGATCCTCACATTATATGGGAAAATAAAACTGGATCCGGACATAACACCCCACATAAGGATGAACTGTAGGTGGGTACAAAACAGAGTACGAAAAATACAATGGTAAAATTCATAGAAGACAGTGTGGGAGACCATCTTTTGGCCTAGGGTTAAGGAAAGAGTTCTTAAAATTTTAAACACCAAAGCCGTAAGGCCTAAAACGTACTGAATTTGATTTGACAAAATCAAGGATACCTGTTCAAAGAAGCCCAACTTGGACACGTTGATATTAGGTATAAGAGAAGTAATAACAAGTAACGAATGGGAGAAGATGTTTACGATGTCGGAAATCAACAAGGAGTCAGTCTCTAAAATATACAAGGAACTCCGGCAAATCAACAGGAACAAAAAGCCCAGTAAAATGAAAATGGGCAAAGGGTCTCAGCCGGTAATCGACAGATAAAGAAACAGAAAACGCGAACAAGGACATTCAGAGATGTGTAAAACAGTCATTTCAAAACCCCAGATAAAATAAGAAGATGTCACTTTACGCCTAAAAGACTAGCATGAGCGGAAGGCTGGATGGTGCCAAGTGTTGGTGAGGACGTGGAGATGAGGGAGCCCGGGTGCCCTGTAGGTGAGAGACGGCTGTGCTCTGGGGAGCAACTTGGGACGACCTAGTGAAATTTAAGGAAACAAATACTTTAACAGCCAGCAACGCTATTCTTAGATATAAATTCCGAATGAGTCGTACACAGCACCACGGGGAAATGGGCACGATGATGTTCATCCCCGCTACTGCGATGGAGGAGAGTGGTGACAAGCGGGTGTCTGTCACTGGCAGGTAAATAGATCAGACCCGGACCCTGATCCACAGGAATCTGGCTGCAGTTGTAAACAACGTATTATGTGTACATAGAGCAACACAGACAGATCTAAACATGTAGCACTTGGTGAAAAACAAAGTCACACACAGACTGCGCACGGGATACCCACAATTGTGATGTGGCCCAAAAATACATCCCATGGGGGGCGCCTGGCTGGCTCCGTTGGAAAAGCATGTGACTCTTGAGCTCAGGGTCATGAGTTCGAGTCCCACGTTGGGTGTAGAGATTATTTAGGTAAATAAAACTTTTAAAAAAAGAATCCTTTTGAAACAGCAATGCCTATGCTTCAAGAACACATCAAACAGAAGGACTCCTGTTAAACTCATCGGACTCGTGGCCTTGGGAAGGGGAGGGACACAGAAGAGGGAGTGGAGCTAAAAGGGAATGAACGAAAGGTGGAAACAAGCCAAGTGTCCATCACAGACAAATGGACAGACAACATGTGGTCTATCCACACAATGGAATGTTATTTGGCCATGAAAAAGGGAAGAAGTAGAGGCTATAACTTGGCCGAACATTGAAAACAGGATGTTGGGTGAAAGGAGCCAGACAGAATACTGTAGGATCCTATTCGTATGAAAGCCCAGAGTAGAGAAAGCCACAGAGACACTAAAGTAGATTCGTGGTTGTTGGGGGGGACGAGGGGGAAGGGGAGGAAGAGGAGGGGGTCATAGTGAAGAGGTGCAGGGGGTTTCTTTTTGAGTGAGAATGTTCTAAAACTGAGTGTGGCGATGGGTGCACAGAGTTGTTAACTAAAGACCAGTGTGTTGCACACTTACACGAGGGAGTTGTGGGGCATGTGAATTATACCTCAATAAAGCTTTTTAAGCAAAAAAGAAAAGGATGAGGGGTTTGCACGGACAATGACAATGACCCTGTGGACCGAGGAGCGTGACAGATGCAGGCTGCCGCCACTCAGGGACAGAAAGGAAGACACCAAACCAGCCCCCCAACAGGCCCGGCTGGCCGGGGGCAAGCGTCCACAGGCTAGTCCTGTGACCCTTCCACAAACAACACCACAGAGGTCACCGGTTCGCTTGACAGAGGCTGGGTCACGTGGCTAGGAGGGTTCAGAGTCAGGGTTTGTGGTCGGGCACCTTGACTGCCCACCACCCCGGGGCCCCTGGTACCAGCAACTGCTTTCTGTGAGTGTCTCCCAGGAGAAGCGGGCTCAGGAGGCATGGGCAGGGAGACCCGGATGGCGAGTCTGGGCAGGACTTGGGGCCCACCCCAGGAAGCCCCCACCACCACTCTGGCCCAGCCACCTGTGCTGGAAGAAGCTCTCCAGGGCCCGGCAGACCCCGTAGCGCTCAGGAGGCGTGAGTAGGTGCTCCAGCTGCTGGCTGAACGTCCTCCCCTGCACCCGGATGCTGGAGGGCAGGATCTCTGCCACCCATTGCAGGGAGGTGAGCGCCGAGGACGGGTTGGGGGAATCCAAGGAATCGGAGTCTGTCGGGGCCACAGGCAGGAGAGGCACAGGTGACCCAGCATCCCCGGGTCAGATGCGGTTGCTCTGGCAGCCGGGGGGAGCGCCGGGCACTGGGAGACACACCTCCTGCCAGGAGCTGGGGACGGGGATGGAGGGACAGCCCCAGGCAGGGCCCTGAGGCCACCCCACTGGAATCTACAGCACCACCTGGGAAGGGCAGCTGCGGGTTTGGGGGGAAAGCAGAGTCCCCTGCAGACTTGTAAGTCCCACACGTGGAGGCCCTGGCAGGGTCTCTGTGGGCCACACACCAAGTGGCCGTGGGTGTCTCACCGCTGGCAAACGGGACAAGCCCCTCCTCCACCACCAGTGTGGGCATCGCGCCACTGCCTTGAAGCATGGACACCACCTTGTCATGGGAGCAGTTCCTGCCAAGAAGAGATGGCCCGGGAGGGCCTGACCAGCATGAGCAACGTCCACGACCACCCACCAGCTCTCCCTGTCCTGCCTGTGGAGGCCGCTCAGCAGTCCACAGCTAGGCCAGGACCAGAAGCCAGGGTCCTGCCTCTCCTGCTCATTTATCTCCTCTGCAGGAGAAGCTCCAGGCTCAGGACGAGCTGGACACTTGTCATGCAGAGGGGTTGTGCCCATGTCATCCCCAGGCAGGACTCTCCTTCAAGGGCAAGACACTCATGGTCCATTTAATTCTGTGTCCCCTGGGCACCAGGCTGGCTCAGCTGGTAGAGCATGTGACTCTTGATCTTGGGGTTGTAAGTTCTAGCCCCACATCAGGCATGTAGCGATTACTTAAAAATAGAATCTTTAAAAACAAAAACAAAACAAGAACAAAAAACCCCTCTGAGTACCTTGCATGGAGCTGGGGTATTTTCTGGTTGGAAGGATGAACTGACATCCTGTCTAGTCTGAGGGAATAGATTCAAGAGTCCCCATAGGAAGAGGGGCAGACCCTGGGGACAAACTGGTCATAGGAAATCAGGACCACAGCCTAGGTGTCTCAAGAGCCAGGAGTCTTGGAGGATGTTTGTCACCAAGCTCTGATGTCCCCAGTAGCCTCTGACCTCATGTCCAGTCCATTGAGGAAGAGGATCCGGTCGCCTGACTTGAGGGACGCATTGTCAGCCGGGCTCCCTAGAAGCAAGAAGAGAGCACGTGCTGGTCAGCTGGGCAGGGCTGCGCTCTGTGAACCCGTTTTACAGGTGCCAAATGGGATGAGTGGCAAAGGAGAGCCAAATTCAAGTCAGCAGATCCCACATTAGACCCAGCACTCCTTTGCTCTCAGCTACTCTGAGCAGGAAGTGAGCCCCTGGGTGGGGGTGGGAGGGTTTGGGGCTCAGTGTGGACCACTGGCAGCCCTGAGCTGTTGGAGAAGGAGGAAAAAATAAAGAAGGTCTTGGGAGCCTTATTTCCGCAGCATCCGTGCACCTGCTGAGAAGCCCACTCCTACTGTTCTCTGCCCTGCACATAAAGGTTCACATCATAGATTCCTCCGTACCTCTGTCATCAGGAGAACATGCACTTGCGTACAGGGAGGCAGCTTCCTCCTCCAGGCTGGGAAACATGGTGCATTAATCATGCTTGTTTGTCTCTACTTCCTGAGGCTTTGGCATCTTGGGGCATTGCTGACCCTGGAAGCACTGCCCTTCTGCGGCTAACCCATGTCTACATGGTAAATAACTGGCTCCAAAGAGTGCCTCTTGTATGCAAACCAACCAATCCAGAGCCCACACCCAACGCCCTTCCCTATGGGGCTCTCATACCCTGGGCCTCGACTGTGCTCTGCCCTAATCTCCCAGGGCCAGGTACCTGCCGACTGACTGGGGACAGCTCCTGGGCCTCAGAGCGTGCTCCAACCAATCCTATACCTGCTTAGCCTACCTTGCCCGATCCTTCCCTTACCCCGTGTGGCCCTGCGTGGTGTGGCCACGCCCCCTCCTTTTGGGAACTGTGAGGGACAAACTCTTTTTCCAATGGCCATTGTCTGGGGACGGGGCTGGTAGTTTGCTCCTGTGGATGTCAGGGTTCTTTCCTTTTTGCCTCTTTTATCAGCTGTTCCTCTACATTTGATTTGGAAGCAAGAGCGGGAAGTGACAAATGCCTAAAGAAAATGTACTCTCAGACTATGAGGCATTCTCTTGTGAGGCTGTAGGGACTGTCAGGGGAGGAAGAGGGATGCTCAGGGAAGACCTGCTGCGGAAAGGGGAGTCCTTCCCCCGGGACTGAAGAGGGGGGCAGGGGACAGGCGATGGTGGTGATGAATCCACCCTGGACTGTCTGGAAGTTTGGGCCAGCCTGGGGTGGGAGGGCCAGAGGGGTTGTAGTCGGGGATTCAAGATCACTGGATCAGGAGTCAGGAGATCCCAGGTTCTGGTCCTTGCTTTGCCAGAGCCTCTAAGGGCCTCAGTTTCCCCATTTGTAAAAGCTCTCACTGAAGCATCCGTTTGGCTTCCTATGACAAGGAAGGCGTGGGGTCACCCTCCTGGAGGCTGGGTTGGGGAACGTAGAACATCTGGATCTTAAACATGGCCCCAGGCAAAGTATCCCTGGCTGCACCCCACATGGGGGTGGTGGGAGGTGGCAATGCTGGTGGTGGCAGAGTTGGGAGAGACAAAGAGGAGAGAGGACTCATTTCTAGAGGACCAGCCCTGCGCCTTTGTGTCAACAACTGATGCACAAATCCAAGAACTGCAACATGTCAGTCACCAGACTCGGTCTCAAAGGGATCCGACGGCCGGAGCAATGAAGCAAAGGCACTAAGGCACTTTCCTGGGGATCAGAAGATCCCACCCACAAATCCCTGCACTGGAGGTGTGAGATGAGGAAGGGTAGAAAGGACTCGGCATCAGCAGGGCCATCAATGGGGATGTGTCACCAGGAGCATCATCCGCAGGTGCTGGGAGGGTATCGGTGCAGGACAGAGAGAGTGGGTGACCCAGCCCTAGGGGTGATTACAGGGAGGGAGAGTTCAGTTAAGCACCAGGAGACATTTCTGCCCCCCCCCCCCGGAGAACTTCCACAATGGAATGGGCTGCCTCAGGAAGAAATGAGTTTCTCCCCACACTCCCCCCACCCACCCTGGAGAGGCAGGAAGGATTTCTGCATGGAGAAGGCTCTGCTTTCTTCAAGATGTCACCGTTCCAGGAGCAAAAAGATGCAGGCTGCGTGGGGGTAGGAGGAGACTCCTGATTGGGGGTAAGGGCCGGGGTAGTGGGCAGAGGCCCTGAGGGCCTGGTGCCTCTCTAAGTCTAGCCTGCCCAGCAAATGCCAAGTTCACAGTGGGCACCCCATACAGGCAGGTTGATTGGGTACAGCCTGGGCAGGCGTCAGGTGTTCTGGCTACCCCAGTGCCTGGGGCAGTGCCCTCGGCCCTCCCTGTGGACGTAGGAAAGGTTTGGATGGAGAACTTGGCTCTCTTGGCTCAAAGGTGACCCTGAACTTGGAGGGGGTTTGCCCCAACTCGCACGGTCCCTCTGGGATACTTAGAGGACACGGGCTACATAAAGTTAGATCCTGGGGGCAGAAGCGGGGGTGGGGGAAGATGGGTTACTTAGTATGGGTGTAAGAGAGTCCTTCACCCCATCCTGGACAACCCGCCCACCCCTCACCAGGCAGGACAGACTCGATCCAGACAGGCCCGTGACCGCGCAGCGTGAAGCCGAAGCTCTTGTTGCCCTTGTAGACTCTGACTGTCCTGGGGAGAAAGAAGGGGCGGGGTGGGGGGCTGGCAGCGTGCCCTGCCCTGGGGAGAAGGAGGCTGGGGGGGGGGGGCGTAGGGGATGGAGAAGTCCCGTGTCCTGCTCCCCTTAATCTCTCTGGCCCCCCACCCCCATCTCACCCCCGCGCCCACGCCCCGACCCCGCGCCCTCTGCCCAGATCTGCATCCCAGCCCACCGACTAGGAGGCATCCGCGGCCCCTGCCCGCGAGCCCCGCGTACCTGCGCGTGCCCCCCGGGCCCGCGCGGCCGCCCAGCAGCGAGGCAGCCTTGCGCGGTGGCGGCTCGTCGGGGCGGCGCGGGGCGGCGCTGGCGCGAGTGGACACCAGGAGGCGCTCGGGCCGCTCCTCGCTGCGGCTCCGGCGCAGCCGCTGCGCGCCCTGCGCCCGCCGGGCGCGGCAGAGCTTGCCCAGCAGACCCTGCGACACCACCTCGTCGAAGCGCGCCCGGTGCTTCTTGGGGATGAAGATCCTGCCGGCGAGGACCGCAGAGTCGGGACGCGCCCCCAGACCGCGCCCCGATCGTGCCAAACCGCGGCCTAAAAGCTCCTTCTCGCGGGCGCCGCCCTAGGCTCTCCCGCCCCTACACAGGGGTAACAGGGGAATCAGCTGAAGGCACCTCACTCTCCCGCTCGGTGCTGGGACTTGCGCCCCAACCGGCCTGGGCCACACCAGGACCACGGGGCCTGGCTCTCCACCTCGGGAAAGTCACAGACTGTCCGCCTTACTCTGGCCTCGGGGGACCTCAGTGCCCCCGAAGCCCGTCCGTGGACCTGTGCCTCCTCCTGCCTCCGTCTTCCCATTTCTGGCCTCTCCCCTACGCCCTCATTTCATGCCGTTGCACCTGCCGGCCAAACCCCAGCCAGGCGTCCTCACCACCCATCTTCTTACCTGATCCCAGGTAGCTCTGCTGGAGGAAACTGGAGCCACAGCCTGGCCTGGGTCAGACCTCCCCCAGACCCTCTTCACACTCCTGGCCTTCCTGCTTGCCTCTCTGGCCAGCCCTTTCTACAGCTGCGGCCTCAGAATTTGCCAGGACCGCCACATCCAGTCCTACCTCTTACACTCTTGCCCTGGCTGTTGTCCTTGCCCGGTACACTCTCTGCCTCCTAGTTACACTGGGCTCGACCTTCAACACCCAGGCTAGCCTTCCTTCAGTTCAGTCCTACATGCTTTAGTAAGACCCTGCTGTCCATGACAGCCAGGCACTTGGGTTCAGGCTGAAGGCACTGTGGTTCCCGCCCTCAGAGAAGCCACTTGGAAGTGGTGAGAGGCAGTGGGGAGGCTTAGGTGGACCCTGTGTGGGGTCTACACCCTGGGATGATTCCCTGGTACCTGGGGGTGTCTCCTTCAAGGCTGGAAGCTCTCTGAGGGCTAGGTTTGTAGCTTGGCTGGGAGCCACAGTGACCAGTCAGGGTTTGGCACAGGGGAGGGACTCAGTGACTCCGTAAACAAGGGGTCCACCAGCAGCACAGCCATCCCACCCAGTAATGGCAGCAGTTAACATCCTGCTGGACTCCCCTGTCCACTGCAGAGGATCCGGGGACTCAGAGAAGATCTGTAACTTTCCAGGGTGACACAGCTGGCCCTTGGCACAGCTTGGACAGAAGGCTAGCCTCTGAGCCTTGGCCGAGGGCCTCTGACATTCTGGTGGCTAGTGCGGCCTCCCTGGCCACATCCCAACGTTCCCTTCCATGTTCTTTGTACCAGGAGCCACGGCCAAGGGCATGGTGGGGGAGGAGGGAGGAAGACGTGAACGGTGGCTCTGCAGCTGGAACACAACCCCTCTGAGGTCATCCAGTGGCCCCCACTCTGTTCCCCGACCTCTATGGGTAGGATTAATAAGCCCAGGCAGGCAGAATAAGCTGCCTGGTGCGAGGGAAGGGATGTGGCTCTTGCAGGAGGAGGGTGCACCAGGGCTGCCCCCAGTGAGCTCTGCTCCAGGTCTGAATGTTCCAGGTGACCAGGAGGCCAAGATGAAAGGCCTGCTCAACTCTTCCAGGACCATTCTGGCCTGATGCTCATCCTTGCCCACCCACAGCGATTCCTGAAATTCTAGAGCCTCGGCCTCATTCCCCAGATGGTCGCTCAAGGTCTCCAGAGCCTGACACCTTCATATGCCTGGACTGCACATTCCCCATACCCTCCCAGACCCGCCACATGCCTCATGCCCAGGCAAAGGAGAGATGACAAGCCAGAAATTGTCCACCTCACACTTTGAGCTCCAGCCCCAGGCTCCAGAAGGCCCTAGGTCCAGCCTGGGCAGGGGCCAGATGTCCATCCCAGCTCTACCCTCCAGCAGCAATTAGAAAAGGTGTCCCCCCACCCTCACTCCCCCCGCTCCCGGCCCCAGAGTGGTAACCATGGTGAGTCACCAACTGCACAGGTGGGAGAAGACTGGTGGCTTTTTCCCTGCTTGGTGTCCTTGGAGCTAAGCCAGAGGCCAGGGCCGCCTTGTGAGCCAGATGCCCTTCCTGGCTTGTGTTGGCTCTCCATGCAGCTCTGTCTGGCCAGGCACCCCAGCCCTGGGTCTGCTCTGAATCCACTAACCCAGGAGAGCCAGGCGCAATAGGGCTCTCGGACCACTGTGGCAGATCGCTCCTCCTCTGACCCTGACAGCATGGCTGCCCCAGGACTTCCAGGTCCCTGCTACACCAGCAGGCTTCTCTGAGACCACAGGACTCTTCCCTGGCCACACAGTGACGTTTCAGTCAGTCAGTTCTGTTCCCTCTGCCTGGGGGGTCAGGTGTAAATCCGTGTCCAGGTTCCTCCTAGGGGCTGTCCTAGGGTCCTCTCTCTCCACCACATTCCCTGCCTCTGCTCTCCGGCCAGTTCCCTCGACCCGCTCAATTGCAGGAAGAAAAGAGGGCTTTTCAGTCCCAGCCCTTGGTCCCCCCCTCGGACCCCCATCCCAGGGGCGCGTGCAGGTTTCAGGCATCCAACGCGGGGAACTTGCCCCCTTGTGCCGGGTGGGTGTCCACCTCAGTGCCCCAGCCCCACCCCTTCTCAGGCCGCCTGAGGCGGGTCCGCCGCGCCTAGGGCGCACAGTTCCCGGGGGCGCGGGGCGCGGTGGGGAAACTACCGAAAGTGACGAGAGAAGCCCTGGTCCTTCCCCATCTGGAGCCGGCGACGGCGGCTTGGCAGGTGCCGACAGGTAGGGGTGGCCGAGCCCGCGAGCAGAGCTAGGGCGCCGCGACTCCACGAGCCTCTGCCGGGCAAGCGCACTCGGCCCCTCCCGAGCCGGCCCGGCCCGCGGCCCCGCGCCCGCCCCCTCCGGGTGGCCCCGCCCCGCCCCGCCCCCACGGGGGACCCTACAGCTAGCTCCGGGGGAACTGGGGCGGTTCGGGGCTGTCAACACTGCTTCCTCTCGGCTCCCTCCATCCATCAGTCTCTCCCCAGGTGTCTGGCCTCCAACCTCTCGGGCCGGGGCGCCCAGGTCCCCTGCACCGTGGCAAGTCCCCGGCCCCTGGCTATAGCGAGACTGAACCCCACTGTTCCGAAGAAGCCCTTTCTTTTGTAGAACACGGGAAGGCTTTCCGGAGGGCGTGGCCTTTGCGCTAGGTTTCAGGGAGTGGGTCGGTGAGGGGAAGCCCCTCTCACCCACCCAGGGGGCAGCGCTAATCAAGAAGAGGTTAGAGAAGGAGGCCTTGAATGCCACTGCCAGCCGCTGAGTGTGAACTCGGGGGGGGGGGGTTCTAAGGATTTAAGGAGAGGAGGAGGGACCCCAGAGGTTTTGGTGCACCAGGGGAGTGGGTGAGGCTGGGAGAGGAACAGGGAAGGTGTAGGGTGGGACAAGTGGCTATATTCTAGAAACACAGAGGAAGGAGATGGTATAAGATCTGGTGAGTGAGTGGAAATGAGGAGGGGCAGCCGGGCTGGACAACTCCCAAATGAGGGGGGCCAGAGGGCCTCCTACTGGAAAAGAGGGAGCTCAGGGGAGAAGGGGATGACAAGAAAGGGAGTCTGGACGCTTCCTTTGTCTCTGGGCCTGCTACTGGAAGTCAGAGC
The DNA here is from genome assembly GCF_017311325.1 of Ursus maritimus. Lineage (NCBI taxonomy): Eukaryota > Metazoa > Chordata > Mammalia > Carnivora > Ursidae > Ursus > Ursus maritimus. The sequence goes on along the minus strand of NW_024424452.1, from coordinate 4,754,004 downwards.
AGGAGCAGACCCCAGGGAACCCAGTGAATTGTCATTTCTCAGTGATCCAGTCCCACTTGCCTGCGGGAAAGGGCACATAGTACCAGGGAGCCAGCCCAGGGGCTGAGCAGCAGCTCCTTGGGGGACATCAGCACAAGGCTCTCTCCTCACCAGGAGTTAGCCACTACCCAGACAGACAGGAGCGCAGAGGCAGAAAACCCTGGGACCCTCCCTCTGTCTCAGTCACTGGGACAAAGGGGCATCTTACGTGGTTCTGCCCATAGCTTCCAGCAGCTGGTCAGACCGGGTGCTCTGTTGAGACCACGCTGCCCAATGCACCTCAGCCCCAGTTCCTGGCCCCAGCGAGGCCACCACACTCCCATGATCAACCAGGGCTGCTTTTCTCCCCGGCAGCAGCAGCAAGCCAGAGCCAGCACATATGCCGCATCCTCCCAGGCCTTGTCCTCAGCCCTGCCAGGGAGAGGAATGCCTGAAAACCTCTATAGTGAATATGGCTCCCCGACATCTGCACAGCCACAGCCGTCCCATCATGACAGAGTCATTTCGGGTAGTTTGGTTCTGGGTGCAATGGCCCAGCATCCAGAACCAGGCCAGCCCAAAGCCTCTGAAGACTGTCCACCTCACTGTGGGCAGAAGAGATGTGAGCGTGGAGCAAATGCTCATGACTGAATCTGGACAGAGGCAGAAATGCACACACAGCTTTGGGGGCCAGTGTCCTTGTCACCCCTTATCCCTGTCCCTGTCTGTCCACACCGCACAGCACCCCTCTGTCCCAGCGCCCCAGCACACAGGGAAGGCATCAGATGGGGATAGCGGCTGGTGCATCAGAGAGCCCCAGACAACAGCTGGCCTTTGCTGAAGGGCCCGCCCCCACGCGAGGGGAGGCTAGGAAAGGCAGATCACTCTGGGGCAGAAGCTCTCAGTTGGGGATTTTGCCCTCCAGGGGACATCTGCACTATCTGGAGACAGTTTGTGGTCACAAAATGAGGATTGGGATGGGGAGTGTGCGACCGGCATCTAGTGGGTGGAGGCCAGAGACACTACAACATACAGGCCAGCCCCCAACCACAGAGGATTATCGGGCCCCAAATGTCAAAGGTGCCATGGTTGAGAACCCTGCTCTAGGGGAAGCCCACACTAACCGAGCACATACTATCTCCCCACAGTTTCACAGAGTTCTCCCGACCACTTTGATTACGGTGTCTCCAACATTTGTCATTAAAGCAGAGGAGGACGGAGGGGGCACAGGGGTTCCCTCACACCCTCCCCCAGATTCTCAGCTCATCTCTTTTCTGCTTCCAGTTGGGAGGGTTCATTTCTGTGATTTCCTACCAAGAACCCTGCTGGGAACATGAAAGGATGACCAACCCCGTTTTACAGACAGGCTGTACAGGTCAATGAACCTGCTCAAGGTTGCACAGCCTGGGTGCAGCTGGGGGGTCCAAGCTGGGTCTGTGGAGATTCCAGACCGCAGCTTCCTTCTCCCACCCGCCGGCCCCTCCCTCTCCTTCCAGATTTCCTGAAACACAGCAGAAAACGGGGCTGCCTTTGCTTTCCTGCTCCCTCCTAACTGCGTCACACTTCCCAAGCTGCCTGGCCTGGCCCTGTCCTAATTAGAAAGTCATTTTATCACTTCATCAAACTGGGATCCCTTTGGGGATAGACCCAAATTAGGCTCTGAGCTGCAGGGTGAACTGCCGTCGTGGAGGAAGATGAGACCCTTTGCTTCCATTACCACCACTGACCCAAATCCTACGCTCACGGCAGCACTGTCCAAGAGAGCTTTCTTCCACGATGGACATGCTCTAAATGTGCATGAGCCTGCACGGCGGCCACGAGTCATATGTAGCTAGTGAGATTGAGAAGGTGAATTTCAAATTTTATTTAATATTCATTAAATTTAATTTAAAAAAGCCACATGTGGCTACTCTGCTTCATGGTCTCACTGCTCCTCCTCCTTTCTCCCCAAGTCTTCTGATTTGGCCACTGGGACCCCCTCTTGGAGGTCACACAGTGACTTGGGTGGGTTCTAGCCTCTGCCAAGCTCACACACACACACAGGCACACACATGCACACACAGCTTCACCTACCCTTTGCGCTCACTCTCTCACGTAAACCCTGTCTCTCCTCAATGGGGCATCCTGAGGCCACAGGTGTCACTCTTTGCGGCCACCTATCCTAGGAAAGGTGGTTCACGGCCCGCTACTGTTGGGTACTCAGTGTTGGGTACGGAGTGGCACCACTCTGGCCATGGCAGCGTCCACTTCTGTGGCTAGATGCCTGGCCCTGATGAACTTTTCTTGGGGACTCTTTCCACCCCCATAGGACATGCTGCCAGAATCTGAGGGTCACTGAGCCACAGCAGTGGCACCTGCTGCCTCCTCCAGGGAGCTTACCCTGATTGCCCCCCTGCTGAGTTAGCCCTGGGCTGCTGGCACTCAGCCCTCAGAATCACAGATGACTGTCTCTGTGACTCCTCCATGCCCCCTGAGAGCTCTCCCCTAGAAGTGTCTGCATGGGGATCGCTACTGCCACCCCAGCATGTGGGCCACCAGAGCCTGGGGGTGGGGGTGGGGAGATATAGGGTAAGGAGGTGGGGAGTGAAGTGGCTGAAGCCAGGCTGCCAAGATACCCCTCTTCCTGCAGAGCCCAGCTGGGCGCCGCCCCCTCCTCCAGCATCCTCCCCAATTTTCCTGTCGCACTTGACTCGCGCTGACAATAGAGGCTGCTGTTTCATCGTCCCCAGCAGCTCCCCGGGGATGCTGCGGGGACCGGGCATCCCTAGGTGTCTAGGGTTCCCACTTCCCAGGCTCTAAATCGAGTGCACCCAAGGGGGTGCCTCCCCCACCCTGGCTCTTCCTGACCCGCTGCCAGCGGTCGCTTGGGGACGAACTGCAGACGGGAAAGCAGGCGTGTCGGGAGGCAGACAGGCTGCCCCGGGAGGCAGAGGCAACACAGACGGAAGCCAGGGCAGCTCCAAAGGGAGATGAGGGGGACCGAGAGGGCCCCAGCTGAGTCCGGCTGCTAGCAGCCTTGCAACACGCGCGTGCCAACTTCCCAGGGGACAGCCAGCGCCGACGCCCCTGGCCCAGCCCTGGTAGTGACGGGTGGGGTGGGGGGCTGCCCATCCATCATCTCCCCAGGGAGCCCTCAGCACCAGAGCATCATCTCCACTGCAAATTAGGCTGTAGAAATAACTTTTTTTTTTTCTCTCTGGATTTTCCTAGCAAGGGGCAGACCCCTAACTCACCCCAGGCAGCTCATGGTGGCCTCTTTCGGTGGCCTTCTGCGCTCCGCTGCAGAGCCGAGCCGCTGCGCCCGCCTGGGCTTGGGGGGGGTGGTGGTGGCCAGCCCCGTCCCTGACATTGGCCAGGCCCAGAGGGAGGGGCAGGCTGCGGGGTGAATGGCAGGAAGGGGAGGGGGTGGGCTGAGCCCAGGAAGGGGGAGGGGGAAGCAGTCGCAGGCCCTGGAGGCAGGGCGGGGAGAGAAAGGCGCCCCCCCTGCAGGATCCCGACAGGGAAGGCATCACTCAACCCCAGCGGGGGCCTGATCAAAGCTGTGCTGTGCAGGGCAGTGATGCCCTGGCAGGAAAGTGGGGGGGGGGGGGG
>NW_024424452.1:4743995-4750385 GCF_017311325.1 Ursus maritimus | reverse complement strand
TCTGGCCATGGCAGCGTCCACTTCTGTGGCTAGATGCCTGGCCCTGATGAACTTTTCTTGGGGACTCTTTCCACCCCCATAGGACATGCTGCCAGAATCTGAGGGTCACTGAGCCACAGCAGTGGCACCTGCTGCCTCCTCCAGGGAGCTTACCCTGATTGCCCCCCTGCTGAGTTAGCCCTGGGCTGCTGGCACTCAGCCCTCAGAATCACAGATGACTGTCTCTGTGACTCCTCCATGCCCCCTGAGAGCTCTCCCCTAGAAGTGTCTGCATGGGGATCGCTACTGCCACCCCAGCATGTGGGCCACCAGAGCCTGGGGGTGGGGGTGGGGAGATATAGGGTAAGGAGGTGGGGAGTGAAGTGGCTGAAGCCAGGCTGCCAAGATACCCCTCTTCCTGCAGAGCCCAGCTGGGCGCCGCCCCCTCCTCCAGCATCCTCCCCAATTTTCCTGTCGCACTTGACTCGCGCTGACAATAGAGGCTGCTGTTTCATCGTCCCCAGCAGCTCCCCGGGGATGCTGCGGGGACCGGGCATCCCTAGGTGTCTAGGGTTCCCACTTCCCAGGCTCTAAATCGAGTGCACCCAAGGGGGTGCCTCCCCCACCCTGGCTCTTCCTGACCCGCTGCCAGCGGTCGCTTGGGGACGAACTGCAGACGGGAAAGCAGGCGTGTCGGGAGGCAGACAGGCTGCCCCGGGAGGCAGAGGCAACACAGACGGAAGCCAGGGCAGCTCCAAAGGGAGATGAGGGGGACCGAGAGGGCCCCAGCTGAGTCCGGCTGCTAGCAGCCTTGCAACACGCGCGTGCCAACTTCCCAGGGGACAGCCAGCGCCGACGCCCCTGGCCCAGCCCTGGTAGTGACGGGTGGGGTGGGGGGCTGCCCATCCATCATCTCCCCAGGGAGCCCTCAGCACCAGAGCATCATCTCCACTGCAAATTAGGCTGTAGAAATAACTTTTTTTTTTTCTCTCTGGATTTTCCTAGCAAGGGGCAGACCCCTAACTCACCCCAGGCAGCTCATGGTGGCCTCTTTCGGTGGCCTTCTGCGCTCCGCTGCAGAGCCGAGCCGCTGCGCCCGCCTGGGCTTGGGGGGGGTGGTGGTGGCCAGCCCCGTCCCTGACATTGGCCAGGCCCAGAGGGAGGGGCAGGCTGCGGGGTGAATGGCAGGAAGGGGAGGGGGTGGGCTGAGCCCAGGAAGGGGGAGGGGGAAGCAACCCTCCCACTCCCCCCGCTCCCGGCCCCAGAGTGGTAACCATGGTGAGTCACCAACTGCACGGTGGGAGAAGACTGGTGGCTTTTTCCCTGCTTGGTGTCCTTGGAGCTAAGCCAGAGGCCAGGCCGCCTTGTGAGCCAGATGCCCTTCCTGGCTTGTGTTGGCTCTCCATGCAGCTCTGTCTGGCCAGGCACCCCAGCCCTGGGTCTGCTCTAGACTCCACTAACCCAGGGAGAGCCAGGCGCAATAGGGCTCTCGGACCACTGTGGCAGATCGCTCCTCCTCTGACCTGACAGCATGGCTGCCCCAGGACTTCCGGGTCCCTGCTACACCAGCAGGCTTCTCTGAGACCACAGGACTCTTCCTGGCCACACAGTGACGTTTCAGTCAGTCAGTTCTGTTCCCTCTGCCTGGGGGTCAGGTGTAAATCCGTGTCCAGGTTCCTCCTAGGCTGTCCTAGGGTCCTCTCTCTCCACCACATTCCCTGCCTCTGCTCTCCGGCCAGTTCCCTCGACCCGCTCAATTGCAGGAAGAAAGAGGGCTTTCAGTCCCAGCCCTTGGTCCCCCCTCGGACCCCATCCCAGGGGCGCGTGCAGGTTTCAGGCATCCAACGCGGGGAACTTGCTTGCTGTGTGCCGGGTGGGTGTCCACCTCAGTGCCCCAGCCCCACCCCTTCTCAGGCCGCCTGAGGCGGAGTCCGCCGCGCCTAGGGCGCACAGTTCCCAGGGGCGCGGGCGCGGTGAACTACCGAAAGTGACGAGAGAAGCCCTGGTCCTTCCCCATCTGGAGCCGGCGACGGCGGCGGCAGGTGCCGACAGGTAGGGGTGGCCGAGCCCGCGAGCAGAGCTGGGGCGCCGCGACTCCACGAGCCTCTGCCGGGCAAGCGCACTCGGCCCCTCCCGAGCCGGCCCGGCCCGCGGCCCCGCACCCGCCCCTCCCGGGTGGCCCCGCCCCGCCCCGCCCCCACGGGGACCCTACCCAGCTAGCTCCGGGGGAACTGGGGCGGTTCGGGGCTGTCAACACTGCTTCCTCTCGGCTCCCCTCCATCCATCAGTCTCTCCCCAGGTGTCTGGCCTCACACCTCTCGGGCCGGGGCGCCCAGGTCCCCTGCACCGTGGCAAGTCCCGGCCCCTGGCTACTGAGACTGAACCCCACTGTTCCGAAGAAGCCCTTTCTTTTGTAGAACACGGGAAGGCTTTCCCGGAGGGCGTGCGCTGCGCTAGGTTTCAGGGAGTGGGTCCGGTGAGGAGGCCTCACCCAGGGGGCAGCGCTAATCAAGAAGAGGTTAGAGAAGGAGGCCTTGGCTGCCACTGCCAGCCGCTGAGTGTGAACTCGGGGGGTTCTAAGGATTTAAGGAGAGGAGGGAGGGACCCCAGGGTTTTGGTGCACCAGGGGAGTGGGTGAGGCTGGGAGAGGAACAGGGAAGGTGTAGAGTGGGACAAGTGGCTATATTCTAGAAACACAGAGGAAGGAGATGAGTATAAGATCTGGTGAGTGAGTGGAAATGAGGAGGGGCAGCCGGGCTGGACAACTCCCAAATGAGGGCCAGAGGGCCTCCTACTGGAAAAAGAGGAGCTCAGGGAGAAGGGGATGACAAGAAAGGGAGTCTGGCCTTCCTTTGTCTCTGGGCCTGCTACTGGAAGTCAGAGCAGGAGCAGCCCCAGGGAACAGTGAATTGTCATTTCTCAGTGATCCAGTACTTGCCTGCGGGAAAGGGCACATAGTACCAGGGAGCCAGCCCAGGGGCTGAGCAGCAGCTCCTTGGGGACATCAGCACAAGGCTCTCTCCTCACCAGGAGTTAGCCACTACCCAGACAGACAGGAGCGCAGAGGCAGAAAAACCTGGGACCCTCCCTCTGTCTCAGTCACTGGGACAAAGGGGCATCTTCGTGGTTCTGCCCATAGCTTCCAGCAGCTGGTCAGACCGGGTGCTCTGTTGAGCCACGCTGCCCAATGCACCTCAGCCCCAGTTCCTGGCCCCAGCGGCCACCACACTCCATGATCAACCAGCTGCTTTTTCTCCCGGCAGCAGCAGCAAGCCAGAGCCAGCACATATGCCGCATCCTCCCAGGCCTTGTCCTCAGCCCTGCCAGGGAGAGAATGCCTGAAAACCTCTATAGTGAATATGGCTCCGACATCTGCACAGCCACAGCCGTCCCATCATGACAGAGTCATTTCGGGTAGTTTGGTTCTGGGTGCAATGGCCCAGCATCCAGAACCAGGCCAGCTAAAGCCTCTGAAGACTGTCCACCTCACTGTGGGCAGAAGAGATGTGGCGTGGAGCAAATGCTCATGACTGAATCTGGACAGAGGCAGAAATGCACACACTTTGGGGGCCAGTGTCCTTGTCACCCCTTATCCTGTCCCTGTCTGTCCACACCGCAGCACCCCTCTGTCCCAGCGCGCCCCAGCACACAGGGAAGGCATCAGATGGGGATAGCGGCTGGTGCATCAGAGAGCCCCAGACAACAGCTGGCCTTTGCTGAAGGGCCGCCCCACGCGAGGGAGGCTAGGAAAGGCAGATCACTCTGGGGCAGAAGCTCTCAGTTGGGGATTTTGCCCTCCAGGGGACATCTGCACTATCTGGAGACAGTTTGTGGTCACAAAATGAGGATTGGGATGGGGAGTGTGCGGCCGGCATCTAGTGGGTGGAGGCCAGAGACACTACAACATACAGGCCAGCCCCCAACCACAGAGGATTATCGGGCCCCAAATGTCAAAGGTGCCATGGTTGAGAACCCTGCTCTAGGGGAAGCCCACTAACCGAGCACATACTATCTCCCACAGTTTCACAGAGTTCTCCCGACCACTTTGATTACGGTGTCTCCAACATTTGTCATTAAAGCAGAGAGGAGGGACGGAGGCACGAGGGTTCCCTCACACCCTCCCCAGATTCTCAGCTCATCTCTTTTCTGCTTCCAGTTGGGAGGGTTCATTTCTTGTGTTCCTACCAAGAACCCTGCGGAACATGAAAGGATGACCAGCTTTGAACCCAGGCTGTACAGGTCAATGAACCTGCTCAAGGTTGCACAGCCTGGGTGCGGCTGGGGTCCAAGCTGGGTCTGTGGAGATTCCAGACCGCAGCTTCCTTCTCCCACCCGCCGGCCCCTCCCTCTCCTTCCAGATTTCCTGAAACACAGCAGAAAACAGGGCTGCCTTTGCTTTCCTGCTCCCTCCCTAACTGCGTCACACTTCCCAAGCTGCCTGGCCTGGCCCTGTCCTAATTAGAAAGTCATTTTATCACTTCATCAAACTGGGATCCCTTTGGGATGAGCCAAATTAGGCTCTGAGCTGCAGGGTGAACTAGCGTGTGGAGGAAGATGAGACCCTTTGCTTCCATTACCACCACTGACCCAAATCCTACGCTCAGCAGCACTGTCCAAGAAGGCTTTCTTCCACGATGGACATGCTCTAAATGTGCATGAGCCTGCACGGCCACCCGAGTCATATGTAGCTAGTGAAGTTGAGAAGGTGAATTTCAAATTTTATTTAATATTCATTAAATTTAATTTAAAAAGCCACATGTGGCTACTCTGCTTCATGGTCTCACTGCTCCTCCTCCTTTCTCCCAAGTCTTCTGATTTGGCCACTGGGACCCCCTCTTGGAGGTCACACAGTGACAGGTGGGTTCTAGCCTCTGCCAAGCTCACACACACACACACAGGCACACACATGCACACACACAGCTTCACCTACCCTTTGCGCTCACTCTCTCACGTAAAACCCTGTCTCTCCTCAATGGGGCATCCTGAGGCCACAGGTGTCACTCTTTGCGCCACCTATCCTAGGAAAGGTGGTTCACGGCGCATACTGTTGGGTACTCAGTGTTGGGTGCGGTGGCACCACTCTCATGGCAGCGTCCACTTCTGTGGCTAGATGCCTGGCCCTGATGAACTTTCTTGGGGACTCTTTCCACCCCATAGGACATGCTGCCAGAATCTGAGGGGTCACTGAGCCACAGCAGTGGCACCTGCTGCCTCCTCCAGGAGCTTACCCTGTGCCCCCTGCTGAGTTAGCCCTGGGCTGCTGGCACTCAGCCCTCAGAATCACAGATGACTGTCTCTGTGACTCCTCCATGCTCCCCTGAGAGCTCTCCCCTAGAAGTGTCTGCATGGGGATCGCTACTGCCACCCCAGCATGTGGGCCACCAGAGCCTGGGGGTGGGGGTGGGGAGATATAGGGTAAGGAGGTGGGGGAGTGAAGTGGCTGAAGCCAGGCTGCCAAGATACCCCTCTTCCTGCAGAGCCCAGCTGGGCGCCGCCCCCTCCTCAGCATCCTCCCCAATTTTCCTGTCGCACTTGACTCGCGCTGACAATAGAGGCTGCTGTTTCATCGTCCCCAGCAGCTCCCCGGGGATGCTGCGGGGACCGGCATCCTAGGTGTCTGGGGTTCCCACTTCCCAGGCTCTAAATCGAGTGCACCCAAGGGTGCCTCCCCACCTGCTCTTCCTGACCCGCTGCCAGCGGTCGCTTGGAGACGAACTGCAGACGGAAAGCAGGCAGTAAGTCGGGAGGCAGACAGGCTGCCGGGAGGCAGAGGCAACACAGACGGAAGCCAGGGGCAGCTCCAAAGGGAGATGAGGGGGACCGAGAGGGGCCCCAGCTGAGTCCGGCCTAGCAGCCTTGCAACACGCGCGTGCCAACTTCCCAGGGGACAGGCGCCGACGCCCTGGCCCAGCCCTGGTAGTGACGGGTGGGGTGGGGGCTGCCCATCCATCATCTCCCAGGAGCCCTCAGCACCAGAGCATCATCTCCACTGCAAATTAGGCTGTAGAAATAACTTTTTTTCTCTCTGGATTTTCCTAGCAAGGGGCAGACCCCTAACTCACCCCAGGCAGCTCATGGTGGCCTCTTTCGGTGGCCTTCTGCGCTCCGCTGGAGAGCCGAGCCGCTGCGCCGCCTGGGCTTGGGGGGGGTGGTGGCCAGCCCCGTCCCTGACATGGCCAGGCCCAGAGGGAGGGGCAGGCTGCGGGGTGAATGGCAGGAAGGGGAGGGGGTGGGCTGAGGCAGGGGGGAGGCGTCGCAGGCCCTGGAGGCAGGGGGGGAGAGAAAGGCGCCCCCCATGCAGGATCCCGACAGGGAAGGCATCACTCAACCCCGCGGGGCCTGATCAAACTGTGCTGTGCAGGGCAGTGATGCCCTGGCAGGAAGTGGGGGGGCTCCGGGGAGATTCGGGGA
>NW_024424452.1:4696693-4743985 GCF_017311325.1 Ursus maritimus | reverse complement strand
GGGGGGGGGGGGGGCTCGGGAGATTCGGGGGGCCACTCCACGTGTAAACCCATTTGGAATTTTTTCCCTAAAGGATACACTTACAGGGTCCAAAGCTGAGCAGAAGAACAGAAAGTGCACAGCTGATGGATTCACGGTCCTGTGACAGCCACGCATTTGCTGTGTGACTTTTGGACCAGCCTCTTAACCCCTCTGAGCCTCAGTTTGCCTCTGAGAAATGGGGATAGTAATAGCGCTGGGATGATTCAGCCAGACAGTGTTCCTCTGGGGCTCTGGCGAGGTCCTCACAGCTGGCATCATCAAAGGGCAGAGAGCACACACTGTTTCTAGCATGGGGATGTCCTTTCTGCAGGAGGTGGGTCCTCTCTGAAGCCTGTCCCAGCCCAGCATCTAGCAGCCCTTCCGTTCTCACTCACAGGGATGCCCTGGCATCCAGCTGAGCCAACAGCCACCCTTCCCAGGGTCGGCCTTCAGGGTCGCTGGTCCACCCTGGGAGTGGGTCGATGGCTGGGGCCCAGTAGCAGGATGCACAGCCGCAGTGCCTGGGGTGGTGGTGGGAGAGTGGGCACCTCTGAGCGAGACACACCCTGCCTGCCCCTTCCTCCCCCAAGCAAGGTACCTGAGGTTGTCCAGGAGTGGCGCGCGGGCCTCGCGGGGCAGCTCCAGGGTGAGCACCCACACCAGGTCATCGACCCGCTGCTCGGCCGCAAACTGCTTCAGGGCAGCGAACACCCGTTCCTTGGCAGTTGGCTGGTCCCCCAAGATCTCATCCACCTGCGAGGAAGGGTCTGGTGAATGACCACAGGGACCACAGCAGAACACTGCTCACTTCCCTCCCTTCCTCCCTCAGTTTACCTCCATGGGACAGCTGACAGGGGAGCGCTGCCTGAGCTCTGCGGTGAGCTCTCTACCCAGATCACGTCATTTCCAGCCTCACAGCAGACAGACAAGAGGACACGGCTAATATCTTCATTTATACCTAAGCACGGAGGCTGGCGTAGGTGGGGTGACCTGTTCAAGGCCACGGGGTCAGGACTCACACTCAGAGACAGCCCTTCTACTGAGTATTATAAGGATCAAAGGAATCAATACAAGAACTTGACAAAGTTCCAGGCACTCAGTAATTGCTAGTTACTATTATTGTAACACTATACTCCTTTCCTCCACACTGTTCACTGAGAGATCCCACAGAGAACATTCTGGCTCCAGAGAAAAGCCCTGGAGTGTGTGCCTAGCCCTGAATTTGGCCTCCCTCAGCGCTCCCTCGGGACTTCTGCTTTCTTCTGCTGGGTGTACAAACCAGCTGATACCAGTCAAGGTACATCTACTCATAGGAGTCCATGCAGCTGCTGGAAAGGGGCGTGCAAATAGGCACCATGTTTCTGGAGGCCGGCTTTGGTAAGTGTGCCCAGAGCCTAAAAATGCACCCGTCATTTTACCCAATGATCTAGAAATGTATCCTGGAGATATCCTGAAAGACAGGATGATACACAATGATATTTGAGTGAAGAGGCTCACCTCTGCATTGTTCAGAATACGGAGACGTTGGAAGTAACATAGGTATTTGATAATATGGAATAAATCATTTTAGCACATCCATTTGTCGTCCTGGCTATTTGGCTAAGAAAGGAGGAAACCCCAGACTTCAAGGGAGGCGGGACCCTGGCAGTTATGTCGTAGCCTTGGGCAGTTGGAGGCTCTGGTCCACGGTTTTGGCTCTTGAAAAAATGATGCAGAAATGCGGGGACAGCAGAGCTTGTGGTGGCCAAGCCCCACAGTGCACCCTGAGCAGACTCATCCTGACGGGGTGATGCAGGACAGCTGGGCTCCAGGTTGCCGATCCTGTCCTGGTTCTAAGGCTGGATCTCCAGCACGGATTCTGCAAACTGTTCCTCCCACAAATCCCTTTCCTGTCTAAATTAGCAGAGTCGACATCTGCTGTTCGAGAGCCAAGTTCAGCTTGATACCCTCGTACCGAATATCATTGATTCTGGGGTGAGCATTTTTTCATATTCTAACATCTCCGAAATCAGGATGTATCTTACGGCGAGCTGCCATTCCTGTGCCTGTGTGTGGATGTGGCCGTAGGTGTTCACATTGTCACTTCCACTGACTTACGTGCATTGCTGGTACCAAATACGTTCAAATAAGTCTAAAAGTCCTCCTCTAATAACTACTAAATTAAGTGACAAGGAGGTGATAAGAAAGCATGTGTCATGGGTTAATTGCCAGGGGCATTTCTCTTTTTGTGGTTAAAAAAAAAGGGGGGTGTCTTGCAATTGACAGTGTTTTCAATCTGATGCAATGTGGTACTTTTTGGCCAGAAAGAATGATGCTGTAGATCTTTATATAAAACCATGAGGGGCCGGGGTGCCTGGGGGGCTCAGTTGGTGAAGCGTCTGCCTTCAGCTCAGGTCATGATCCCAGGGTCCTGGAATGAGCCCCGCATCGGGCTCCCTGCTCAGCGGGGAATCTGCTTCTCCCTCTGCCTCTCGCCAACCCCCCCACCCTGGCTTGTGCTCTCTCTCTCACTCTCTCTCTCTCACTCAAATAAATAAAATCTTAAAAAAAAAAAAAACCCATGAGGGGCGCCTGGATGGCTCAGTCGGTTGAGTGTCTGACTCTTGACTTAGCTCAGGCTGTGATTTCAGGGTCCTAGGATCGAGCCCTGCGCTGGGCTCTGTGCTCAGCGAGGAGTCTGCCTGAGGATTCTCTCCCTCTGCCCCTCCTCCTCCTCTCTCTAAAATAAATAAATCTTAAATAAGAAATAAAACCATGAAATGGAGAGTGATGGTTAAGGGTGTGGGGGTTCTTTCGGGGTGACTTGCATGTTCTGAAATTGATCATGGTGATGGTTGCACAAATCTGTGAATATACCCAAAACCACTGGATTGTAGACTTTATTATTTTTTTTTTAAGATTTTATTTATTTGTTTGACAGAGATAGAGACAGCCAGCGAGAGAGGGAACACAAGCAGGGGGAGTGGGAGAGGAAGAAGCAGGCTCATAGCGGAGGAGCCTGATGTGGGGCTCGATCCCATAACGCCGGGATCACGCCCTGAGCCGAAGGCAGACGCCTAACCACTGTGCCACCCAGGCGCCCCTGGATTGTAGACTTTAAATGAGCAGGTGGTATGATACGTGAATCTATCTCAATAAAGCTGTTATAAAATACACAGAAAAATGCGATAAACAGGCAAGTGAGAAAAACAGTTTACAAATGGAATACACAGTGTTCTATTTTTAGACATATATGATTACACATATATCTCTGAATTGGAAATATGCACTAAGTTTTATAGTAATTTAGATTTTTAAAAAATAAGTCAACGGTTTCCGTTTTTTCTATAGGGAGCTTATATGATGTATACAGTCAGGAAAAGGAAGGCACGTTATCACTGCTCTTTTTTCCCTTTATTTTTTACTGTAGTAAAAATGTACGTAACATACAATTTACCATTGTAACCATTTTAACGTGTACAATTCAGTGGCATTAAGTACAGTGCCACAGTGGGGTGTAACCATCACCACTATCCAGTTCCAGAATATTTTCATACCCTGCCCCAAATGAAAACTCTGTACCCACAAAGTACTCACTCCCCACTCCCCTCTTCCCCAGCCCCTGGCAACCCCTAATCTGTTTTCTGTCTCCATGGATTTGCTCATGCTGGCTACTTCTTGTGAATGGAATCATACAGTATGCGGCTTTTGTGTCTGAAATTGCTACTTTTTGTTCATGCAGCAGTTAAGCGTTGTCTGTGCATCCTCTATGAGAGACCTCCCTTGGTAGTCAGGAGTCGCCGTGTGTCTGGACACCGATGCTCTGAGCTGACCCTGAAGCTGAGGTGGGAGGCTGGGTGGCGGGGTGTGTGGGTCTCTCTCAGGGGAGTGTGGGCGCAAACCCAGCCAGACCTAGGGCTGTTCAGTACCACCTTCCATCCACCCCCCATGTCTGCAGACAGCATCCTTCCCCACCACTCTCCACTGTCAGAGGATGAAGAGCTCCCCCCTTCCCGGCCAAGGTTAGCCCTCCAGCCCAAAGACACCCCGCTGCCCACCCGTCCCCACCTTCTCTTCCTCTACCTGTCATTCAAAAATCACCTCCTCGGGGATCCTTCCTGACCACCCCGGCCAAGTGGCCCCCATCTCTCTCTCTCTCATCTCCCTGTTTATTTCTTCACTTCCTTGACCATGATCCCCAGATAGCTTGTTTATAGACTTGTCCACTTCCTCGCTTGCTTCTCCCCCCAGGGACACCTGCTGCATGGGAGCAGCTTCCCTGCCCATCCTCATCACGGGGCCATCATCAATGATGGCGAAACGCATGGACTTCAGTGTCTCTACTGCCTCCTTCCCTTCAGCTTATATAAATGTTCGAGTTTCTCCCAACCTATAAATACATGAGTACATAAAGTCCTTCTTACCCTGCAACCCGAGCATCCTTTTAATTTTCCTGGCCCAGAGCGGTCTATACTTGCTATTTCAATACAACTACCCTGACCCATTGCAGTGTGCCCCCTACTGGCAGCACTCTGTGGCAATTCTCTGGGCAAGGACCCCAAATGACGACTTCTGGACCTTCATCTTCAGCCCAGAGCTTGCTCCAGAGCTGCATGTCCAACTCCCTCCTAGACAGATAGGGGATTAAGGCCGGCTTTCCAGATGCGGTGACAGAAGTTGGCGGCTCTGGGGGTCTCATGCCTGAGTCCCAGCACGTGCACCCCACAAAGTCTGTGTTGCTGTCTGTCTCCTCCACCTGTTATGACCTGACATGACAACCTGAGACCCAGACCTGAGGTCTTGCTCCTGCCCAGCCCCAAGCACAGGGCTTGGCACATAGTAGGCCCTCAGTGAATGTTTATGGAGCTGAACCCAAGAGCCACAGATGGCCAGCTGTCCTCTCTCTGCTTTTCCTACAGCTCCCCTGCTGACCTCAGTTTCCCTGGCAGTGAGTAGGGCAGGCAGCAGCACCAGCACCCCCTCCTCATGCACCCACTGTGCCGAGGAAGGTTAGTGGTTTTGCAATCAAAGTCAGCGGCAGCCTCAATTCAAAGGAGAACATGGCTAGCTGGAAAGACGTTTTATGTAAGAAAGAGGAAAAAATAGTTCCTCCCCCTGGGGGCCTGTGCCACAGTGCGGTTTTGGTGTCAGCTCTTACCCAGATGCTCTCAACCTACATCGAAGCGTGAGGCGCCATCACGGGACACTAATGGATTTTCTATTAAATATCAGAATCTTCAAGGAGGAAAAACTGGGGCAAGGGAGAGTGCCGGTGAGAACCCGGGAACTAACTGTCTGAAAGCCCTTGATTGTTCTGAGGCAGTCTCTTATGGGGATTTGCTCTCGGTGTTTGGGGGTGCTTGGTGAGCTCGAACCAGAACCCACCGCTCCTACTCCCCCTCGCCGGAACACACATCCTGGCTGGCCTGGGCAGCGGGTCACCTCCCTGGCCCTGCCTTGTGGCCAGGTCTGCAATCCACCCCGCCCTTCTGGGGGCTCTGACCGTGCCCCCTTCCATCTCTCCAGGGGTCCGATGGAGTCTGGGACAGGCCTTTGGTTCTGCAGCCGGTCTTCTGGAATTACAGCAGACACTACCAGTTGCTGCGGTCTGAATGGTGGTGCCCCCACCATTCATATGTTGCAACCCTACTGTCCAATGTGATGGTATTAGGAGGTGGGGCCTTTGGGAGGGATAAGGTCATGAGGGTGGGGTCCTTGTGAATGGGATCGGTGCCCTTATGAAAGAGAGCCCAGAGAGCTCCCAGCTCCTTCCCTCCCATGAGGACTTGAGAGGTCTGCCACCCAGCAGAGAGCCCTCGCTCCACCATGTTGGTGCCCTGATCTTGGACGTCTGGGCTCCAGAGCTGTGGTTTCCAAGCCATCAGTGTGGTGTTCTGTTACAGCCAGGAAGGACTGAGCCGCTTGTGCTCATCAATATTGCTAGTTCCCCTCTTTCTCCCTGGGCGCACAGAAGACGGCATTCCCCGGCGGCCTTTGGGAGCAGAGGTGTGACCAGTTCCTGCCAACGAGCACCGGCTGCAGGGGCAGCACTCTGCTCCCTCTCTGAAGTCCTTAAGAGCCGCGGGGCACATTCCTGCATGCTCCCCCTCCTCTATAGAAACTCCTGAGGCTGCACTTGGAGATGTTGAGGCCTCGTGCAGAGGTCAGCCAGCCTGGAGAGTCACCTGCACTTTCAGAGGACTTAGTGGGTATGGAGAACAAACCTGCGGGGTGCGCCAAGGCCCCAAGATGTTTGATGTTTGTTGTAACAGCAGAGCCGGTTCTGGGGATAGAAAGGAGGCCGCATCTTCTGAGGGGCTGGACACTGGTGACCTAGGGAGGCCAGAGCCGCGTCGCGTGTGCTTGTGTGAGTGACTGCATACACTTGGCTACAGAGGCCGGCCTGCTTAGGGCCAGGGGCTGAAAGGCTCAAGCCGGGGTCCTGCCCAGACAACGGTCATGCCAGGGTACATGGCGGAGGTGACGCTCCTGAGGGGTTCAGTTTAGAAGGAGGGAGGACTGGACCACGCTTGGGCCCTGGAGAAGGCCAGGCGAATGGAGATCTGATATCTGGGCAGTGGGCTGGGAGCAGGTTCTCTCATAGCAGGGCTTCCACCTCTCTGCCCCCCAACACCTCATGGCCACGTTCTGCCACGAGGACGAATAAGCAGTGCCCTTTCCATGGAGGACAAGGGAGGGTGTCTGTGAACTCAAGTGTCCCAGTCATCAAACTGAGTTTCCAAGATGTTGGGCTGGGCACCCACATCTGAAGGCCCTGGAGGACAGGTACATGAGGGTGGAGAGAGTATATCCAGTAACACAAAGTTCACCAACGGGCAAAAGCCATCTATAACGCGCAAGTCAAAATAGCAGCTACCTCTTATGGGGGCGGACGGACAGAGAAAGGAGCACGTGTGAACTATCCGATGTGAAGGAATCATTCCGTTTTCTACACTCTGATTATCTATGCTCTGTTGACCTGCATTTTGATCGGGCCGGTGATCACAAGGCTGTGTGCATCTGTAAAACCCAGCGCGCTCTACACTTAATGTCCTTGACTGTACACCGTGTGCCTGTGCGCCTCAACAAAGGAGCAAAGCAACCCCCCCACAGAATCACAAAATGAGGCACAGGGCCTTGAAGCTCGCGCGTCATTATACTTCTGGTAAATACGTCCTAGAAGACTCCTCAGCTCCAGGCCCACACCAGGCCCCAGAAAGGCCTACGCCACCGCCAGGGGACCCTGCCAACCGCGCAGGAGCCCTCGCTTGTCCTACCTTGCGGCTGAACTCCTGGGCCTTGCGCCTGCGTTCCCGGTGCACGGCCTCAGGGCGCTTGCGGTGAGCCAGGCGCAGCAGCTCGCGGCCCAGGGAGAGGCCTCGGCCGGGGCGAGGGGGCCGCAGCGCTGGGGTCAGGGATGAGCCACCGGATCCCGCGCCTGGGTCGCCATCTGGGCCCGGCAGCACACCGAGGCTGGGAGGCACGCGAGGGCAGCGCCGGGCCAGGCGCACGAGGCGCTCACGGCTCAGGCCACCCACGGCCAGCCCCTCCACCTCCAGGATCTGGTCCCCCGGCCGCAGACCCCCGGCGTGTGCGCTGCTCCCTTCTGTCACCTCCAGGACGAAGCAGGGGCCCGAGCCTCCCAGCCGGAAGCCGAAGTCTTCAGGCCAGCCCTGGTTGGTGGCTGGCATGGCGGCCCGGGCGGTGCAGCTGGAGAGGGAGAGAGACCGCACAGCAGATTCATGAATCTGAGGCCCTGTCCGCAGCGCTGCAGGCCACTTAAAGACCCAGGAGATGCACCAGTCTGGACCTCCGCTTCTCTCTGCTTCCAGGGGGAGGATTAGTTCTTAAGATAGTATCTCAGCTCCTCGATCCCGCTGTGCCTGAAATTCACCGACTTCCATGTGACAAAAGGACATCGCAGTGACATGCGTTCACAAATTCCTACTGACTTTGGTGGGTATTTGCCCGTTGAGTTGTATGACTCTCCCTTTTGACTTCCTTGGGGAAGCATGGTATGACTGATTTGGTCTCTGGGCTCCTGGCTCTAGGACAGGCTCAGGGGGAGGGGGTCCCTCTGTCCTCCAACAGAGGCCAGATTGTGTGGGCTGGTGAGGTGGGCAGGAGACACAAATGTGAACATTAACAAGGGGAGACCTCACTAAAACGGAGTCAGGAGGCCAGAAGGGGGAGCCATACCACACTCCCTCAATTAGAGCAAGGATTATCTATTACAAAGCCCCACAGAAGAACCATCAAACAGAAAAGATTCATGGATTGCAAGTCCAACAGGAAAATATGTGCATTGCCTCTCCTACAAGAAAAGGACCACCCCTGCAACTCAGCCAATGAGCAACCGTGGTCACCCCCATCTCTTGCTTTTCTCCAATGGACTTTTGTTCAAAGTCACCCCTCCCAGCTTCCTTGTTCTTCTCTATAAAGTTCCTCTCCTTTGTTGGACTAGCCTATGATTTTTGCCATAGCTTGCTTGTTCTGAATTGCTCTTCTCGACCATTCCTGGGTTAACCCATTTTTCCTGGAAAAACAACTTTTATTTTTAAGGTTAGCAAACACAGCCTGGGGAGGTGAGGGTGACTGTCTTGGATGAAACAATCTATGTGTGTTTCTGTAGGTCTCTTTAGAGCAGGGATTGCTTACAGCCCATGGACAGCCTCCGAAATTGTAAGCAGTGTGTGGTGTGAAGGCTCCGTTTTCCAGGGAAGAGTCCTCAGTTCTGAGGACTTCCTGACTCTGGCTTTGGAGAACGTCTGAGCGCAGGATTTGGAGGCCCTCCACAGATGTGTGGAGCCCCCCAGTATGGGGTCATCTGCACGTGGCTCCCTCTCCCAAGACACCCGAACACGTCTTAGTGGCTGGGGAGTCAGGGCGAGGAGGAGACCCAGGATTGCAGCAGCATCGTGCACTAGGAAGAACCAGGGACACTTAAGGGACAGTGAGAATCAGTATCACCAGGCCACCAGAGGACAGCGTGAGCACTCCTCACCTGGGTGTGGTGGAGGCTGTCACACCCCAGGCTGGCCGGCTGACTCCCGAGCCCATCCCGGGGGACCTGTTCCTCCTCTGCCAGTGGCCATGCTGCCATGGGGCCTCAAAGACACTCTGTGGCTTGGCGGCAGCGCTGGTCTCCTGGGTGCACTGGGCCCAGATGGGGTGGGGGCATCACCACATCTTAGAGGAGCCTGAGGTCAGTTCTTGTACCATGAGAGAAGTAGTCAGCTCCTCCATAATCATAGAGGGGCTGGCTGGCAGTCTGAATTTGGGGCTGGGGCCCATGTTGCCCCTTCATGGGCACAGCTGTGGCAAGGCTGCCTCTCGGAGACCAGAGCAGGCAACGCCTAGCACTCTACACCCAGCCTGTGGAGCCCACAGAGCTAAAAGGGCTGCTAGCACTCAGACCCCGCTGAGCTTCTGCACCATGTCAAGCCCTCCCATGTGTCCCCAGCCCTGCAGAGTGACTCAAGCCCTCTCCCACCCACCCCAAGCTCCTGGTGTGGGCCCCTCTCTGCTCTCTCACACTCACCTAGAAACAGGAATCCAGGCTCCTGACAGGGCTGATGGACTATCTCAGGGCATGAGAGGGAGGCATCCCAGGGCCGCCTATCCCAGAATATTGGGGGGAGAAAACCCCCGCACTCCCAGGTTTGCTTACCTTCCTCACTGGCGAGTTCAGTGGTTGCAGGGACAGAGCGCAGGGCTTGTGGAATGCCTGGGGACATGAGCTTGTTGCCAGCCCTCTGCTGCTCGGGGCCTTGGCGTCGGTTACTGATGCGCCCGAGGTGACAGCTGGAGTTTCTAAGGCAAAGCGATCCTCTGAGTAACCTGAGAAGGCCCCAGTTACCAGGCAGACCAGCAGGATGGCTGGACAGCTTGGCCAGGGCCCAGAGAGGCAGGCCCCTGCTGCGTGGTCCTGGGGGGCAAGCAATGATGCTCAGACCGGAGTGAGGGCTGGCTGGAGCTGGGCCATGGGCTGGGTCCATCCACGAGGTCGTGGAGCTTGGCAGGTGGGTCGAGAGGGTTCCTCCAGGCTGTTTTGAGGTGAGGGGGTGTCCCTCAGTCCAGCGATGGCACAGGGGACTGATGAGACTCAGCAGGGCATGGGGACCCAGTCTCCACAGGGAATATCACTGTCGGAGCCCCAACAGTCAGATTGTTCGTCAGAAGAAGGGGAGATCCAGCCCAGGAGAAAAGGTCTGGATGGGCAAAAAAAATGCTCACCTAAGTAACTTTGGAAGTGAGTGAAGTCTGTAAAACTAAAGGCAAATGGAACCACACAGGCACCGTCCTCTAGCTGGGGCAGCTGTTTCCCACGGGGTGCAGGGTAACGATTCTGAAATCACACACATGCATGCTGGGATTGAACAGTTAAGTAAACGGACTGTGGGGGCCAGGTTTCTCTCTGGGGGAATGGGAGGTTACAGACAAGCAAAGGGAAAGCTAGAATAATCCATGCGGTACTGGATTAGAGTTGGGGACGTCAGTATGAACTCATGCTTAGCTTACTACAGCAGCAGATGGACACATAGAGAAATAGTTATGGATCTGTGTGTATACTACATAGCTTAGTATATGAACCTATGTCTGCTTATTCGGTCAGCGAGAGGGCGTGGAAGCGGCACCCCGGCAGTGACGAGCACATCTAGTGCCAGATCTTGGCTTCTAATATCATTCCAGTAAAAGGAGCCCGGGATCCTTAGAGAAATCACTGAGTCTGGGCCGGGATCAGGAAGCACACAAGTCGAGCCCAGAGCGTCTTCTAGTGCCAGAGAGAACATGAGGGCAAAACACATGTGCGCGTGCGTGCACCCACAGACGACTGGGCTTGTCAAAGGGACACAGGAGCAAATCGAGAGATTTCATTGGCCAAAGATGGAACAATTTGAGCAAGAAAATAAACAACATAGTACTGGATTATAACCCAAAGAATAGAATAAATATTCATGAGTCTATATTGATGTAAACAAATGGTTGAATAAATAGAAGAGACATATCTCCTATGCAGAAGAATTTCAAATAATTTATAACCTTCCCCCCTTTAAGTGTGGGCTGCACATAGTGACTTCCTTCCAACGAGGACAGAACGAAGAGGTGGGGGTCACAGTACTTTACAGGGGAGAAACTGACAAACACAACCTCGGACAGGTGATCAAGGCTGACGGCAATGGGGAGAAATCAGGTTGATGGCACGTGCCCCTTATCTGATGTGATGAGAATGGCACTTTGCTTCTGGGAACTTCCTCCCCTAAACCCACAACCAGTCCGACTATGAGGAAGATAGACATCAGGCACTAAAATTATGGGGTTTGTCAAAGGGACACGGGAGCCAACTGAAAGGACTCCCAGGGGCTAGTGCTGGAACAATTTGAGCAACAAAGTTAATAACATAGTGTTGGATTGTAACCCAAATAAAATGAATATCCACTAGTCCGGACTGATACAACAGAACATACCTGACTCTTCAAAACAGCCAAGGTCATCGAAAACAAGAATGTTTGAGAGACTGTCACAAGCTGGAGGGGCCTAAGGAGACCTGATGACTAGATGCAGTGTGGGATCCTGGGGCAGAGAAAGGACATTAGGTAAAACTTGAGGAATCAGAACTAACTAATGATAATGGACCAACATTAGTTCATTAGTTGTGACAAATGTACCATCGTAACATCAGGTGCCAGCAATAGGAGACATTGGGTGTGGGGCAACAGGGAGCTACCAACCCAGCTTTTCTGCACACCCGACACTATTCTAAAATTAAATTTTTATTATTAAGACCCAGGACGTGGGAGCTGGAGTCCCCCCAGATGAATGGGACAATATTCATTTTTTTTTCTTTTGAGAGAGAGGGAGGGAGAGAGGTGGGGAGGGGCAGAGGGAGAGAGAGAAAGAGAATCTTAAGCAGGATCCATGCCTCACTCAGAGCCCGACTTGGAGCTCAATCCCATGACTGAGACCATGACCTGAGCCGAAATCAAGAGTTGGATGCTTAAATGACTGAGCCACCCAGGCGTCCCTGGGCGATACTCTTATAGGTCATGAGGATTGAGGTGGATGTTTTCTAGAATCTGCTTACCCAAAGGTGCTCCAAGTTACTGTGTGTGTGTGTGTGTGTGTGTGTGTGTGTGTGTGTCTGTGTGTGTGAGAGAGAGAGAGAGACACACACACACACACACAGAGATGTCAGTATATGTTCTCTAGTCTCATTTACCTTACAAACTCTGCTAGGGAGAGTACAGTATATCCTCTTTGGGAGAAAACCCCCAAAACCGTGAGTGACACAGTGTCCCCAGAGTATGGTCAAAGACTGACTGATGCTGGAATAAAATATATCTTTGAGCGCCGCTCCAAATGCTTAACAGGCCATGGAATTGTTGTGCTGCGTGGTAAGTACGCATAAACCGTGATAGTCACACAGGTGGCTTTACCTGGCACACTCTTTTGTCTTCTTCTTTTTTTTTTTACGTAGGCTCCATGCCGAGTGTGGAGCCAACAAGGGGCTTGAACTCATGACCCTGACACCAAGACCTGAGCTGAGACCAAGAGTTGGATGCTTAACCGACTGAGCCATCCAGGCGCCCCTCTTTTGTCTTCTTGACTAACAAACTGGTGTTTCTCTAGATGGTAAAAAATGGCATCATCTGACCTGCTGATGGGAATGTAATGGTAAAACCATTATGGAATACTGCTTGATGGTGTCTTAAAAAGCCCAAAGTGGGGGCGCCTGGCTGGTTGAGTTGGTAGAACACTTGGCTCTTAATCTCAGGGCATAGAACCTACTTTTTAAAAAGGCGCTAAATGGGGCGCCTGGGTGGCACAGCGGTTAATCGTCTGCCTTCGGCTCAGGGCGTGATCCCGGTGTTACCGGATCGAGTCCCACATCAGGCTCTTCCGCTATGAGCCTGCTTCTTCCTCTCCCACTCCCCCTGCTTGTGTTCCCTCTCTCGCTGGCTGTCTCTCTCTGTCGAATAAATAAATAAAATCTTTAAAAAAAAAAAAAGGCGCTAAATGTACGCTTACCATGCAACCCAGCCATCCCGCTCCTAGGTATTAATGTTCCCAAGAGAAATGACAGTGTATGTCCACGTAAAGACTTGAACGCGAATGTGCATAGCAGCAGTATTCACAATAGCCCCAAACTGGAAACAACTTATACATCGATCTATTGACAAATGGATAAACAGACTGTGGTGTATCTATGCAATGGAATGCTACTCTATACTAATAAGAGATGAATTACTGATACACGTAACATGAGTGAACTTCAAAACCATTATGCTAAATGATAGAAGCTGGTAACAAAAGGCTCTATGATTCCATTTATATTAAATTCTATAACATGCAAACTGATCTATAACATCAGAAAGCACATCAGTGACTTCTGGGGCCAAGGTGGAGGCAAGGGTAACCGGCAAAGGACCTTGAGAAAACTTGTACGCTTTATATGTATACAGTTGGTTGTATATACCTCAATAAGTTTGACTTTTATTTTATTTTTAAATATTTTATTTATTTATTTATTTATTTATTTATTTATTTATTTATTTGAGAGAGAGAGAGTGAGCATGGGGTGGGAGAGGGGCAGAAGGAGAAGAGAATCTCAAGCGGACTCCATGCAGCGCACAGCCTGACACAGGACTCAATCCCAGGACCCTGACATCATGACCTGAGCCGAAACCAAGAATCAGATACTTAACGGACTGTGCCACCCAGGCGCCCCTAATGTTGACTTTTGAAACCTAAACTACTTGAGGGGTATACTCCTAAATCCTGTAACTTAAAGGGGATGGGGAAAATGACACACTGAGCCAGACCTGATCATAGGCTGGCAGTTTTCATATATTTGTTAATCTCATTTGCTTGTCATGCTCTCCTAACAAACTCAGAATGGTTACCGCCAGTTTAGAGAGGAGAAGATAGAGCTTCAGAGAAATGAAGGGACTTGTCCCGAGTCATACCGGCTTCTGAGCGGCTGAGGCAGGCTTTGACCCTCCCCAGCCTCCACCCTCTGTCAGCCCTTTGAGAAGGGCTGGACCTTGATATTGCCAGCCTGACAATGCCAGGACCCATTGACCAGGACGATACAGCCCAGCCTGGATCCTCGCTCCATGCTTCACGTTCTGCCTTTTTTAAGGCTTTGCCCAGGATGAACCAAAAGGCTCAAAATGCGTCCTGGTATTTCCCACCCCAGTCCCAGAAGGTCAAGCAAAGATGTGGGTTTCCTGGGGGGCGGGAAGGGGTGTCCACAGGTTTGGGGAAAGGGACCCCTGGAGACATTTGGGCGGGTGCTGCTGAGAAGGGCTGGTGTCCATGACTCCTCACTTTACTGTACAACCCAAACTCAAACACCAGCCAGTCCTATGGACGCTACCTTCTACTTTCAAATTATAACCAGAACCCACCTGCTTCTCTCCGCTGCCACTGCCATCACCTTGGTCCAAGCCACCATCATCCTTCTCCCACCCTCAATCCAAAGTCAGATCCTGTCACTCCTCTGCTCAAAACCCAACCCATCACTTAAGTTCTCACCATGGCCCACGGGACCCCACCCAGTCAGGCCTATTGACCTCTCTGATTTCTTGCACAGATCTCAGGGCCTTTGCACTAGCTCTTCCCTCCACCTAGAATCTGTCCCCACCTCCCGAATCTGTTCAGATGTCTCCTGTCCCACCCTATTTCTCCTCCCTTCCCTGCTCTCTGCTTCTTCCTAGCACTTCTCACCATCCACATGCTATGTGCCTTGCTCATTTATCTTGTTTCATGTCTGTCCCCGCACATTAGAATGCAAGCCTCAGGAGGGCAGAGATTTCTGTTTTGATCATTGCTGTACCTATAGTACCTAGAACAGTAATTGGCACATAGTGAGTGCTCAATATTTGTAAAAGGAGTGAATACATTAATAAACCTTACCCTGCGGTCCCAGCCCTCTAACAGAAGGAAGTGCATTCTCCTCCCATGGCTGGCCTAAGTGATATATTTTTTTAAGATTTATTTATTTATTTGAGGGGGCAGGGAGGGGCAGAGGGAGAAGGAGAGGGGCAGAGGGGAAGCGGACTCCCCGCTCAGTGGGGAGCCCAACACGGGGCTCGATCTCACGACCCTGAGATCATGAGCTGAGCCAAAACCAAATGCTTAACCGACTGAGTCTCCCAGGTGCCCCCGTCCTAAGTGATCTTATGGGAATCTCAAGAAAGGCCCCCAGTGTGGCACGTGGTATGAATTATGTGATTATTATTATATTCACTATTATGATATCCTCCTGGCAATTCGGTTGTGTTCCCAAAAGCACAGACCATCTTTTAAAACATAAGCTTTTATTTTGGAGTAGTTTTAGATTCACGGAAAGATTTCAGAGAGAGTACAGAGTTTTCATATACCCACATCCAACGTCCCTCACTGCTGACATCTTACGTTACTATGGTACCTCTGTCACGATTAATGAACTAACACTGATCCATTATTATTAACTAATTCAGAGTTTCTTACTTTTTCCCTAATGTCCTTTCTCTGTCCCAAGACCCAATCTAGGATGCCATGTAGTTATCATGTTTCCCTACGCTCCTCTAATCTGAGGCAGTTTCCTTGGTTTTGATTACCTGGACAGGTTTTGTTTTTTTTTTTTAAATAGCTTTTAACAAATTTATTAAATACGATCTTTAGTACTTTTCTTGTTCTTCTTGGTCTCCTCCTCTTTCCTCTCTCTCTCTCTTTCAATGGACAGTTTTCAGGAGTATCGGTTAGCTATTTCATAGAATGTTTATGCCTGATATTTTTCTCATAGCTAGACTGGTTATAGTTTGGGGGAGGAAAACCACAGAGGCAAAATGCCATTCTGGGGGCACCTGGCTGGCTCAGTCGGTTAAGTGTCCAACTCTTGATTCGGCTCAGGTCATGATCGCAGAGTTGTGGGATTGAGCCCTGCATCAGGCTTTGCACTCAGTGTGGAGTCTGATTGTGGTTCTCTCTCTGCCCCCTCCCTCCTTCCAATCCCATGCTCTCTCTCTCTCTCTCTCTAAAATAAATAAATCACATCACATCAGTGGCACAGGCTATCACCATGATTTACGTGCTGTTAACCCTGCCTGAGGTTGGATTGGTTAGTTTCTCCATTATCAAGTACTCTGTCCCCCACCCCCTCATACTGTCTTTGTTGGAAGGAAGTCATTGTGTGCTGTCCACACTTAAGAAGGTAGAGTTATGTTCTACATAAATTATTTGGAATCCTTCTACATGGGAGATATGTCTCTTCTCCCCTCTATATTCGATCATTTATTTATGTAGGTATGGACTCATGGATATTTAATTTACACTTAGGGTTATCATCTAGTACTATGTTACTTAGTTTGTTGCTCAAATTGTTCCATCTTTGGCAAGTGGAGTCTCTTTTCACTCCTATGTTCCTTTCGCAAATCTCCATTGCTCTGTGTGTGGTATGTATACATATGTGTTTTACAAGAGGCACTACAACTTGGTCCAGGCTCATTCCAGCCCTAGAATCAGCCATTTCTCCAAGATGCTTTGATTTATTTTGTGGGGGGAATAATATTCGAAACTAAGATCTGGGCAATGGATGTGTTCATTGCTGCTGCGATGTCCCTGCTTCTTGGCCGGCTGGCTGACGACAAGCAGACACATGTCCATTTAGCCATGTGGTCTCCATCCACTCCCGAATTAATTCAGGTCAGCGCCCTTTCACCTCGTCCTCCTCACTGAGGCTACCTTAGGCATTTGAATATGGTTAGATTCTTTTGGTCATGTTCTTTCATATTGGGATGCCCCAATTTCCTAGGAGATTTTTAAATTTGCATCCATTTAGGGTGACTGTAACTGCCCATGGATCCTGACACGTGGGTGATGGCATGTATCCGCCATTACTGTGTCACCGCTCTTGTGGCTCACCCACTCAACCCCCCTGCTCCCCATCCTCTGGCAACCACCGATCTCTTCGCTATCTCTATAGTTTGGCCTTTTCCGGATTATCCCATAAATGGAATCATACAATACGTAGCCTACTGGCTTTTTTTCACTTAGCAATATTCATCCATGTTTTTGTGTCTTGATAGCTCGTTCCTTTTTTCCTTTTCCTCTTTCTTTTTCTTTTCTTTTCTTTCTTTCTTTCTTTCTTTCTTTCTTTCTTTCTTTCTTTCTTTCTTTTTTTTTTTTGGTATCATTCCATTGTATGGATGTACCACGATTTCTTTATCCATTCACCTATTAAAGGACATATTGGTTGCTTCCAGTTTTGGGCAATTACGAATAAATCGCAGACAGGTTTTAGTGCAGACATAACTTTCCAATCAGTTGGGTAAATACATAGTACCACTGTTCTATCATGATGGTGAGACAAAGTTTAGCTTCCTCAAACTGTCGAACGGGCTCCAAAGTGGCTGCACCATTTTGCACCCTGCCAGTGATGAACGAGAGTCCCTGCTGCTCCACACCCTGGTAGGTAATTGGTGTTGTAAAGGTTATTTGGGATTTTAGTGTGTATGTAGTGGTATCTCGTTGATGTTTGCATTGTTTTTTCCCTAACGTTAAATGATGTTGAGCCTCTTCTCATATGCTTATTTGCCACTCGTACATCTTCTTGGTGAGGCATCTGTAAAGATATTTCGTCTTTTAAAATTTTGTTTGTAATTGTTGACTTTTCAGAGGTGTTTTTAATGTGTGTATTTTGGATATAAGTCCTTTACCTGATGTGTGATTTACAAATATTTTCTCCCAGTAGGTAACTTGTATTTTCATTCTCTTAACAGTGCTATTCACAGAGCAAAGTTTTTCAATTTAATAAAGTCCCGTTTATTAGATTTGGGTGGGGGGATATGCTTTTGGTGTTGTATCTAGAATCTCATCACCAAACCCAAGGTGGTATAGATTTTCTCCCAATTTTTTTTTCTAGAAAATTCTGGATGGGGCGCCTGGGTGGCTCAGTCGTTGAGCGTCTGCCTTCGGCTCAGGGCGTGATCCCAGAGTCCTGAGATCGAGCCCCACATCAGGTTCCTCCGCTGAGAGCCTGCTTCTTCCTCTCCCACTCCCCCTGCTGTGTTCCCTCTCTCGCTGGCTGTCTCTTTCTCTGTCAAATAAATAAATAAAATCTTAAAAAAAAAAAAGAAAGAAAGAAAATTCTGGAAAACATCCAGTCCCACCCTGATGCCCTGTGAAGACTGTGTTGTAGTTGATCTGACGCCTCCATGAGAACAGGCTTTTTCTCCCCCCTTAAATAATCCACAGAAATATGACTGTGAACACCACAGAATGCATCCTGATTGTTAGGGGCTGACTTTGTCCCCTCGAGTCCGTAAGTTGAATTCCTAATCCCCAGAACCTCAAAATGGGACTGTATCCCCTTTCAAGAGGTGATGGAGTAAAAATGAGACTGTTAGGGCGGGGCCTAACCCAACATGGCTGCTTCCCCTACAAGAGGTGGGAACTTGGACATAAAAAGACACCAAGGGCTGTGCATTCACTCAGGAAAGACTATGTGAGGACACAGAGGGAAGGTGGCCATCTATAAGCCTCAGGAGAAACCAATCCTGCCAAAACCTGACCTCCACAACGAAGAGAAAATACATTTCTATTGTTTAAGCCACCTGGTCTGTCGTGTTTTATTATGCTAGCCCCAGCAAACTAATGCATTGCCACGGTGAAATTTTATCAGAGTATGGCTAAAAGATTCTTTCATTCAGGATGTGTTGAGAGCTGGGTAAGTGGCCTTGGCCAAAGAGAGCCAGGGAGAGTGGAAAGGGATTGATTGAGAAAACCCAGACAGAAGTTTAAAACTGGCTGGTGTCCTTTCTCTGTGCCAAGTCCTCCTGACACATCCAGCTACTCTGGACTGAGTAGGCAGAGTCCAAACAGGGCATTAATATCTTGCAGTCATGTCATGTCCTACTCCCCAAAGCCTCTGAGTATATCTGTGTGGTGTCCTCAGGTGACAAAGGCAGGTCACTTTCAGGTCACTTTGATGATTGCCGTGGGGCCAGGCTATGGCTTTCATCAACAACTTGGGTAGTGTATTAGTTAAAGTGATAAATGCTAGCTGCTTTAACAAACACCCTCCAATCTCAGTGGTTAACATAATAAAATTCCATTTATCACCTACATCACAGTCCAGCATGGGTTGGATGGCTCTCCTGGGTTGGGGGGAGGGCTTCCTCCAGGAAGAGACGGGGTTCTTGATCCTTCCATCCTGCACTGACATCTGAAACACGTGGTCTCTTCTCCAGAGGTCACTGGAGAAGGGGAACAGATTGCCAGAGGATTGTGCAAGAATATTTTAAAGGCCTGGTCTAGAAGTGACCTACATTTCTTCTGCCCACTTTTTCAATACCCAGAACGAACTTCAAAGGAGCCTGAGATGTATAGTCCTCCCTTGTGCCCAGGAAAAGGAGGTACTGTGGCAAACACCTGATGTTCTCTCTACCACAGAGGAGGACACGAATTTTCCTACCTGGCCTGCAAATGTTGGGATGCTGGGGAAGACGGTGGGCGGAAACTCAGCCCCCACTGTCAGGGATGATGTTGGTTGTGACAATCATTTCAACTGAACAGGACAGGGGCTTTCCTGACCGTGGGTCTGGTGTGAATTAAGGAGGGGGCTTGTTGGGAGCACTCTTTGAGGAGGAGGGTGGCGTGACGAGCAGCATTTGGGACAGTAAATCCCACTGCCATGCCATGGGAAGTGTTACTAGTACAATGGTGACGAACAAAGCATCTGCCATGTCCAGATCCAGGCAGGCCTGACTCTCTGCTCAGCCCTCGACACAGGTCTTGGGCCTGAAGTTGCAATGCAGAGCTGGTCTGTGAGCCACCTGCTAGCGGGAGCCCCTCCCAGCACCTGCTTCCACAACAGAAGTGAGATCAGCCCATGGAGCACCTCATCTTTCTTATGTTCATTTCCCTTTTGTCCTGTTTCCCCTCTACTCACATTAAGGTTACTTTATCTTGTTTTGTGTGTAAACCATCTCCAGTCCTGCCTGGAAGACAACAGGGACATGTAAATAAATGGGGTGGGGAATAGTCTGTGATATTGAGAAGCTGCTCTTCTCATTCCTTTTATTCACTGCTCTTCCCCCAGTCATCAAGGTACTTGGCAGGGGAAGGGAGTTGTGGAAGGGCAGGTGGGGGGAAGAGATTGAGCCCTAAAAGAGCCACCTTTCTATTTTTCAACCTCCTTGATAGACTTCATTCTGTCTTTTGAAAGACAAATATCTGAAAGTCAAACTAGTTTTTTGGTGTCAAGTTGGGGGTTTTGGAAAGCAAAAAATATTATTGCAAAAGCTTATGGTTTACACTATAAACTATAGAGTGGGACTGCTTGCACTGGGACTAAGAGCTTCTTGCATACCCAAAAGAAGAGTCTGAGTGGTGCAAGGAGGGGAGACTCATGAGGGAGGCTTGGAGGAGCACACTTGCTGTCCCATTGGAACCTGGCTCACTGGAGCCAAGCTAGGTCCAGTCATGGGAAAACAAAGAAGGAAGCATTCAACACACTGTGAATTCCTATCAACTGCACAAGCTCCCCTCTTGGGGCCCCATCCCACTCTTGGGAGCACCATCAGAGTCAGGGGGATTAATGCTAGCTGGTTTAACAACGACCTCACTGTTTGTATGTGCGACAAACTGTGTCTCCCAGATGCCTCTCCCTCTGGTCCCCTTGCTTCAGACTAATGTTCAGAACCGCTTCTGACACTGCAGGCTCAGGGGTCCCCCTGCTCCAGGCTGCACTTTGTAAGCTGCTAATCCCGCTAATTCTGGAGCTGCTGGTTGGTGATCCACCATCTGTAACGGGCTCTGAAGACGAGTTGCCCTGGTGGCTCGCTGACCCAGAGGAGCCATCAGAAGCTGGTGGACTGGTTCACTGTCATTACTGATGGCAGGATGAGGGGTTCTCCAGGGACATTTCATGGAGCCTGTGGCATGCTCGTTCCAGGTCCCTCCTTGGGCCTCCCCTGTTCCAGCCTCCCTCAAGAGATTAGCAAACACTTCCTCTATTTGGCTTCCACGGTGGCCTCTTTTTTCCTGGTTCTCCAGCTGGGTTGACCACCCTAACTTGGCCTTCTCTGCCAGCTCCTCCTTTGCTTCTGGCCCGTGATATTGGAGCCTCTGTCTCTTCTCTCTTTACACCTTTTTGCTCATCCTAAGGAACTGCATCCGTTCTGGGTGACCTTGCAGCTCTAGTGACTGCAGTTTTGTGGCTAAAATTTCCTCCTCCTCCCTTTGAATATACATTTCTTTGAATCTACACCAGGAGATGGCTGCCAGGAAGGAATTTTATTAATAGATTTGCCTTTGCATCTGGGAAATGAAGGACATCCTACCACACACTCCTGCCGTGTCCTAAGCAGCTCGTGTTTTCATGGTGGCACTTTTCATTCATTCTGGGCTTCATCTAGTTTGGGGGGACACTTTTGATATACTTCCATCATTCCAGATACAACAACTTATTAGATGCCCACTTACAGAGTGCCTACCCAGCAATCGTGCCCCTTTCTAGTATTACCAGTTCTGCATCTGGAATCTTCCTCTCTCCTGAGCAGCAGCTCCTGGCTGGGGAGACAATGAGCCCCCTGGAAGGTTTGGCAGGGCATTTATTTTTTTTATTTTTATTTTTAAAGATTTTATTTATTTATTTGACAGCGAGAGAGACAGCCAGCGAGAAAGGGAACACAAGCAGGGGGAGTGGGAGAGGAAGAAGCAGGTTCATAGCGGAGCAGCGAGCCCGATGCAGGGCTCGATCCCAGGACCCTGGGATCATGCCCTGAGCCGAAGGCAGACGCTTAATGACTGAGCCACCCAGACGCCCCTTGGCAGGGCATTTAACTCACCAAATGGTGCACTCCATTCTCCTGGCCCCGTCACTGGCTCAGGAGGGAGCCCATGACTCAAGTCAGACAGAGTGAATTTCAGCACTCCTACTGGGAATACCAGGGTAAACCCTCCCATTCTCTTCTCATTGGAAGTGAATGTGGAAGCATGAAGCCCCAGGGGTGGCTGGCAGCCATCCCACCACCAGGAGGAAAGCCGGTCTGGGGAATGAGGCTGATGCTTGGGTGACAGAGTGAGGAACAAACAGAACCTCTGTCTTTGATGATGCCAGTGAGCTTCTGATTCAAACCATTTCTGAAGCCTGCCCCATCTCTGCACGTGACAGTGGCAGAGGCCAGGAAGTCTCCTTTGTCATTTGATCCAGTTTGAGGTGGGCTTACTATTACTTGCAACATAAAGAACTTTGATACCTCAAACCTCTTGTGCCAGAAATACTTCCCATTTTGTTCTTCTGCATGGATCCTGTTTGTTAACTGTGATACTAGTGGCCAAAATTGATTGAATGCGTTTTACATGACTGTATTATTTCATTCGGTCTTCACGACAACCCTTTGAGGTAGATTCTGTTATGTGATGAGGAAACTGAGACTCAGAGAGGTTAAGTAACTGGCCTAAAACCGCACAGCTAGAAGAGATGGATCCTGGACTGAAACTCAGGAAGCCTGATTCCTGAGCTCATACTCTTAACCCCTGCACGACTTTCCATCCGATATTCTCGGTCTGAATTTCTTCCTGGAATGACATTCATGTCTGTGCCTCACAGAATCCAGTGTCAGTCCCAATTCACTTGGTGTCCAGAGTGAGTCTGCGACACTAACTGATGTAGGCAGGCTGGATCCGAGGACCCAGGGGAGGTCCTGCAGGACCAGCCAAGAGGGTCCTTGGCTTCATGCAGGATAGAAATCAAATGCAGGCCGGGAGGAAGTGAGAGCAGAGTTTACTGAAGATATAGAGAGAGCAGATACAGACAGAGCATCTGGGACACTTGGAATGGAAGAGGAGCATGAGTCTCATCTTTACTTGCAGCCCGGGTGTTGACTGAGGATGGTGGTCTGCCACACGTGTCCTCTCAGGCATCCAGGAACAGGTCAAAACAAGGATGAGTGCTCAGGTGTCCTCCAAAAGTCACTTCTGCCCTGGAGTTAGGGGTCTTGGGGTCAAGGGTCTGGAGTCAGCAGTCTTGGAAAATGTACAGGACAACCTCGCCTGGTCACTCCTTAGGTGTTGTCTATTGTGCTGGAAGACTCCAAAGATATAATGAACTCCTTGACCTTTATAAGAAGGACATACATCGTCGGTACTATAAGCCATGTGTAGGGCAGGAGTGCAGCTCCTAGCAAGCATAGAAGCAGGAAAAGGGACAAAAAAGCACTTTTCTTCAGTTTCTCTGTCTCATTACCATGAAGTGCCATTCATTTCTTCCCCGCAGCTCTGAGACAGCATTCACAATATTGTCCCTTGTCCTTCTCTACCCTCTTTTTTTTTTTTTTAAGATTTTATTTATTTATTTGACAGAGAGAGCGAGAGAGCACAAGCAGGGCGAACAGGGGAACAGTAGTGGGAGAGGGAGAAGCAGGCTCCCCACTGAGCAGGGAACCTGATGCAGGGCTTGATCCCGGGACCCTGAGATCATGACCTGAGCCGAAGGCAGACGCTTAACCATCTGAGCTACCCAGGTGCCCCTCTCTATCCTCTTTCTGTGTGACTTACAAATAAAACAAATGAACACAAACTGTATACTTTATATGGAGGGACCATCCCCCATCAGCCCACCTGTAATTTCTTGCTTGTCTGCCTTTTCTCCAGGTTGTCAGGTGGCTTCTCTTTTCTGAAAATGTCTCAGAGGTTGTCCTGAGACAATTCAGCCCCAACTCAATGTCCAGGGCTGGATACTCCTTTGGCTCAGCACTGTTAGCCGAGGGATGGCCAGATTCTAATCGTGAGACTAATTCTTGGTTTCAACTAAGGCAGAAAACTAGAATCTCTATTGAGAGGCATTAAGACGGTGGCTGGAGATAAGATGCCCAGATTTAGCAAATGAAAAATACAAGACACCCAGTGAAATTTGAATTTTAGATAAACAAGAGATAATTTTTGAGTATAAGTACGCGTATCTCCTCTTTCGAGAGATACCACAGCTGACGGTGAACTGCAGTATTGGTGATCAGAGTTACAGAGCATTTGGGTGAGGCGAGCGGAGCAGTGTACCAGGTCAAGACCAGTTCAGAAGTGATAGGGAAATGGAGGTTCTGGCCTTGCCCTGCCCAAACCCCTTTGACCTGGTAGCTGAATGCAGTTGCTTTAAGGGCAGCAATCAAGGCAGCAAAGGCCAAGTGGAAATTCCAAAGGATAAGCTACCCTTTGCTCCAAGCTGGCCAGTGGTGCAACACATGGCCGCCGGGACTGGCCGGAGGACTCTGACTTGGTGATGTCCAGGGTACCAACTGCCTCTGGGAAGATTTCATCCTTTTTCTTGCGTGCAGGCAACACGTTTTCATCGAGCATCTGTTATGAGCTAGGCACTAAATAGTTGCTACTGATGCAACAGTAAGCAGATACAGCCCCGATTCTCGCCTTCCCACAAATGCTTGTGTTATGTCCCTTTAAAACTGTCCTTTTTTCCTCCATTGTAAAACTCCTCCTGACCAACAAATCACAGACTACAACCACGCCTCCTGGGCTATTTGTCTGCTGCAAGGGAAGCTATGAAGTCCTGTATCCCATTTCCAAAGTAGAGCTTCAGTCATTCCCTTGGGGACAGGAGATCATGGTATAAAAGGTGGGTGATCCTGTCAACCGATCTTGCAGCAGGTAAAAAGCTGATAGCACAGGTCCAGTTTCAGGGGCTGACAGGAGGGTTTAGGGACGTTCCAAGGAGAAATTCTTTGCCACGTGTTTCACAGGAAATACCATCCTTCCTATTGCATTTGAATTCAATGTTTGATCATAGGTTTAGTAGTGTTTTCTTCTACGCTATTTATAAAATGTGAGTGTCAACGTTCATGTTTGGAGGTTTTGAAGGACAGAGGGAAAGAGTAAAATGCCGGAAACACATGAGTTTCAGGAACTGACAAACCCCTGAGAGATTTATCCTGAGAAAGTAATGTAACTGCAAAAAAATAAAAGCTTTGAATATGTTACTTGCGAAGCTATCTACAATATTATAAACTAGGAAATCATACAAATGTCCAACACTAATATTGAGCTCATTATACTGCATTCCTGGATAATGATTAAAACTGTCTAGATAGAGGAAAAGCACTTATGATAAGCTGAATGGAGCAAAATTCAAAAATTGTCTAGATTCTATGATGATATCTATGTAAACATTGAAACAAATACAAAAATTCATGTTTTTATGCTTATAGAAATGCAGAATAACAAAGTAGCACTTAAGATAGTAAAATTTAGCCTTTTCTTTTGCTGTTATTTATATATTTCTATAAAGTGTAAAAGGAGTTTAAAAAGAAAAATACAAGGTGGGGAAAGAAGAGCTGAGTGACTACGTGTTTTGGTTAGGATTAGGCCTAATATTTTAAGTTGCAAGTTACAGAAGATGTAACTCCACATGGTTTTAAAAAATAAAGAGGACTGGGTCCCTGGGTGTCTCAGTCAGTTAAGCATCCAACTCTTTTTTTTTTTTTTAA
Source organism: Ursus maritimus (assembly GCF_017311325.1). Lineage (NCBI taxonomy): Eukaryota > Metazoa > Chordata > Mammalia > Carnivora > Ursidae > Ursus > Ursus maritimus. Next base: position 4,718,501 of record NW_024424452.1, on the reverse strand, counting down.
GATTTTTTATTTTATTTATTTGACAGAGAGACAGCCAGCCAGAGAGGGAACACAGGCAGGGGGAGTGGGAGAGGAAGAAGCAGGCTCCCAGCAGAGGAGCCTGATGTGGGGCTCGATCCCAGAACGCCGGGATCACGCCCTGAGCCGAAGGCAGACGCTTAACGACTGCGCTACCCAGGCGCCCTCAAGCATCCAACTCTTGAGTTCAGCTCAGGTCATGATCTCAGGGTCCTGGGAACGAGCTCTGTATCAGGCTCTGTGCTTGGTACAGAGTCTGCGTGGGATTCCCTGCCCCCCCCACCACTCCCCCTGCTTGTGCATGCCCTCTCTCTCTCTCAAGTAAATAAATAAAATGTTAAAAAAAAATAAAGGGGACTTTTGGCTCACCTGTGAAGTCCAGAGGTGCTATAAGCTTCAGGTACAGTTTGCTCAGGGCTCTGACTTCATTTCTCTGTGCTTCTCTCAGGTCTGCCCTCTCCTGTATGTAGGCTTCATCCTTGGACTGGCTTTCCTCCTAATGCCAAGAGAAAAGAAGTGAAGTTACAGCCTCCTCTTTAATATCTTTATTTAATCTAGAGGAAAGGAGGCACCATTGAATGGGAATCCTAGCTTCGTTCTCATTGGGTCCCTCACATTCCAGAGGCTGGCTTTTGTTTTGAAAAATTATTGTGATTGGGGCACCTGGGTGGCTCAGTCATTAAGCATCTGCCTTTGGCTCAGGGCGTGATCCCGGAGTCCTGGGATCGAGCCCCACATCAGGCTCCTCTGCTGGGAGCCTGCTTCTTCCTCTCCCACTCCCCCTGCTTGTGTTCCCTCTCTCGCTGTCTGTCTCTCTCTCTCTCTCTGTCAAATAAATAAATAAAATCTTTAAAAAAAAAGAAAAATTATTGTGATAAGGAAGGAGAGGATTATCCTGATTGGCTGATACCACTTAAGTTCCACCCCTAGAGCTTGGGGTAGTTCCAGCCTACCCTAAGAGCAGGTAGGGAGGTGTGTGGCTTTCTTGTTGAGTAGGAAACCTGTGTCCATTGAACCATGTATGTGCACAAGAGTGTCATGAAAAACTGGGATGTGAGTCAGAAGGCAGTTGTGCCTTGGCTACATACTTTAAGTGTCCCCCACCTTCCTTTCTGAAATGATCTCAGCCATCACAGGGAGAAATTCCAGGTGAATTAAAGATAAAAGTATAAATCAACTAGAAAAATTTTTTTTCTAGAGGATATATTTGTGAATTTGTATGTATCTGTGTGTGTTTGTGCAATTTTGGAGTAAAGAATACCTTTTTAAATAAGATTTTTTAAAAAGCCACAAAAGGGGGCGCCTGGGTGGCACGGCGGTTAAGCGTCTGCCTTCGGCTCAGGGCATGATCCCGGCGTTATGGAATCGAGTCCCACATCAGGCTCCTCCACTATGAGCCTGCTTCTTCCTCTCCCACTCCCCCTGCTTGTGTTCCCTCTCTCGCTGGCTGTCTCTATCTCTGTCAAATAAATAAATAAAATCTTAAAAAAAAAAGCCACAAAAGAAAAGGCTAATAAATGTATTTCAGAATTTAAAATCTCTGTATGACAAAGACACCATGAGCCAAGTTAACAGATATGTGACATATAGAAGAAAATATCTGGAATTCATGTCAGAGACTAATATTCAGGGGATTAATATTCAGAATGTGACAGAGAATATCTATTTCTTCTTTTAGTAATAACAACCTACCAAGTGTTAGCTGAACACAGGGCAACACAGCCAGAGGCTACATTTCCCGGCTCCCCTTTGGCCGTGTGACTAAGTTCCTGCCTGTGCGATCTGAACAGGAAAAGCTAAGCACAACCTACAAGTTCCATTTTTAAGGGTAAAGGGCTTTTCTTTCCTTTCCTTCTCTCCCCTTTCTCAGGGCCTTGAAGGTGGTGCCCTTGGGGCAAGGACACCACCCTAGTGCCGTGGCCCCAAACTGTGCACAGAGTGCCCTGGGGCCCCACAGTGAACTCAGATGGGTGCCGTGGGGGTATCGTAACAGTCTGAGGAAATGAAACTACATCTGTGTCGTACATGGCATGACAGCTGAACTAGTTCACGTTTTCAGCGTTAGATCACTAAGTTCCTCATAGCACATCTTTGAGAAGATGGATTTAGAAGCAATTGCCACTGGAATATCTATGGTGAGCAAGAAATGAGAATGGTGGTTTCCAATCTGATTGTAAAGTTTGATAAATCCAGGGGTGCTAAGTTGTTAGGGCATAAATATTTATGAAGTTGTTCAGAGCTCATTATTTAATAAATGGGATTGCTATTCTTTTGGCCAAGGAGCTCTGCGAAAAAATTTCTAGGACACTTAAGGGTGCTGTGTACCGAGAAAGTCTGAGAATTTGTGCCTAGTGATGGAGAACAAGATAGGAAGCATCTGGGTCCTCGTGTGATCTTGTGGATCTCCTCGAACAGAACTGCCTACCACAGCTGGACCGCCACCTACTCTGGACTGTAGACTTCTTTCCTATCAAAGCCATAGTGTTTGGGAGTCTCTCTGTTACAACAGCATACAGACACTGTAGGTGTCCTGCCTATATCCCCACAGCCCACAGTAGAGGTCACCTGTAGATGGTTCCTGTACATGGTGATGGTTTCCTGACTCTACCTGAGAGAGTGGGGCTGGGCTGGCCTCTGTGTGGGCAGGCCAGAAAGATGAGGGAGTTACTACCCCAGGAGTGGTTGGGTGAAGACCCCTGCTGCTTTGTCCTTCACTGGAACAATCCTGAGGCATGGTCTATGGAGCCTCTCAGAAGATCCCCGGTGAGACTGAGCCCCAGGTGCCCACGTCTACTCATCAACATCTGCTTTCTTGTCTTTCTACTCTTCTCTCACTTTCCCAATCCCTCACCATGTTTCCTGGGAATATCTCCAAAAACAAGCTACTAATATCAAATCCTTGTCTTGGAGTTTGCTTTTTTTTTGGGGGGGGTACCTAAACTAAGAGAAATGGCTAGCCTATACCTTAACAAATACATAATATATGTAAATAAATACTGCAAAGCAACAAGAAAATGGTAAACAACTCAAATAAAAATGGCAGATGGTAACTGTAAGCAACTCACAATAGAGGAAAGATAATTGCCCAATAAACACATAAGAGGTTCATCACTAGGAACTGGCCAGTGGTAATTAAGATAGCCCAGCACAGGGGCGCCTGGGTGGCACAGCGGTTGGGCGTCTGCCTTCGTCTCAGGGCGTGATCCTGGCGTTATGGGATCGAGCCCCACATCGGGCTCCTCTGCAATGAGCCTGCTTCTTCCTCTCCCGCTCCCCCTGCTTGTGTTCCCTCTCTCGCTGGCTGTCTCTATCTCTGTCAAATAAATAAATAAAATCTTAAAAAAAAAAAAAAAAAGAAAGATAGCCCAGCACAGTAATTGAGAACACCAATTGATTCTTAGTCCAACAGTCTGAGTTTTTTCATGGCTCTAATACTTTCTAGAACTATGTCCCTAGGAAAATTATTTAACTTCTTTGTGCCTCTATTTCTTTCTTTTTTTTTTTTTAAGATTTTATTTATTTATTTGACAGAGAGAGACAGCCAGCGAGAGAGGGAACACAAGCAGGGGGAGTGGGAGAGGAAGAAGCAGGCTCCCAGCAGAGGAGCCTGATGTGGGGCTCGATCCCAGAACGCTGGGATCACGCCCTGAGCCGAAGGCAGACGCCTAATGACTGCGCCACCCAGGCGCCCCATAGGTAAATGTTTGTTAAGCAAATAAATAAAACATCATTTCATCCATCAGAATAGTAAATATTAAAGGAACTGATCTATTAAATGTTGGCAAGGGTCTGGAGAGACAGACTCTCTCAGACATTTGTGGCCGAAGAGCAATTTAATAGCATTTATTAAAATTAAAATGCCTATCTGTTCTTTGGCCTGGGAATTCTGCTTCGTGGAAAAATACCCCTACTTGTGTGTGATGAATCTCATTAGGTATTTCCACTGCAGCATCGTTTGTAACAGCAAAAACTGAAATGAACTGAAATGTTGAGTAACAGAACAGTTACACTGCAAACTGGTGGCCCTTGGGCTAAATTTGTCCTGCAGGTATCTTCTGCTTAGTCTGAACAGTGTTTTAAAATCCTGGATTAGTTGCCAACATTACAAAAATTAGATTTACATTATAAAAGTCCAGATTTTCAAATACTCTTAAAACACTGGAATTCAAAGGGCGCCTGGGTGGCTCAGTTGGTGGAACATCCCATTCTTGGTTTCAGCTCAGGCCATGATCTCAGGGTCCTGGGATCGGCCCCCACTTTGGGCTCTGTCCTCAGCTTGAAGTATAAGATTCTCTCTCTCCCTCTGCCTCTCCCCTCACTCGCTTGCTCGCTCTTTCTCTGTCTCTAAAATAAATAACTAAAATCTTAAAAAAAAAAACCACAAATTAACAATCCTGTGGTCTGCATAAATAGCTATTTCTGCTCACAACAAGACACATCTACTCCACGTTGTCACTTTACTTACTACCTGCAGAGCCCCTGTAGGCAGGAGAATGTGGGGCCCTGGCAGATGAGTTGTGGCTCAGCTATGTAATGAAATGTCTATAACGAGATAAATACAATATAGTAGATACACATGTGGAAAGACCACTCAGACTGAAAAAAAAAAAAAAGGAAGCTAGGGGACCATTATGTGTGATGCCATTTCTGTAAACAACAACAAATTATATATTTGTACATATACACTAGAATGTAAACTATACAGTTCAGGAATTTTTCTGTTTTATTGACATATTCCCAGTGCCTAGAGTAGTGCCCGGCATATACTGGGTACTCAATATATATCTATTGAATAAATATTTATGAATAAATGTATAAAAGAATTTTGGGAGGACACATACTAAATAAATGATTAATTTTGTCAAGGGACTGGGATTTGGGGGTGGTATTCAAGGAACTGTTTTGTATAACTTGATTTTTTTGTTTACAAGAACATATTGCTGTATTACTTGTGTACACTTAAAAAAAATTAAAGACAACCCTGCACAAAGTGCCATAGGTGATCAAACCCAGATTCAAAGTTAAGTCTCAACTGAAACCATCCCAAGAAAAATGAATGGGGATAAAAATAAAGTTCTGCATTTATGAGCCAAAAAAAGTAACCCAAAATACTTAACCACTAGCTCAGAATTAATCAGCAGGGTGATGAGTCAGCTGGAGACAGGGGATATGGGATGAGGTTCCAGCCCACTCTGGGTATGGGATGAGGTTCCATCCATAACCACAGTCTTCCCTGGTGGCATCACAGTTTCTGATTTGCGGCTTTTGTTTGTTCAATTCTGTGTCCACGAGTTCATGAAGGCTTTGCACACCATGTACCAGAAGGCGCCCAGCGTGTAAGTTTCTTAAAAAAGGAAAAAGAAAAGGAATCAAGAAGCTGGGGTCGGTCGCAAAGACCAAAAGAGAAGAGCTTGAAAGCCAGTGTTTTGGAGATCAGACGGTTCCCCTCAAAGGGAGGACGAGCCTGACAGATTTTCAGAAGCATCAAGAATAGACCGGTCTCTGCGGATTCAGAGGCATTCGGAGCAAAGGAACACCCCACAGGGGACGTCTCAATGCTATGTTTGGAAGCAGCTCTTCTCACCCCAGGTCCAACTATCATTAAACAGCCTTCCTTCTTATCCTCCAGGTTTGGAGTCAAGCAATTGTCACTGTTCCCGGGGGCAGGATGTTCAGAGCTGTTCCGAGACAGCAGGAGCAAAGACACTGGGACGGGTCTGACAGAACCCAACGGTGTGGTTAGCAGAAAGCAAAGCAAGTCCTGCCCATCGCGAAGACTCGGTATAGGAGCCCCTACGTGTGCCCGCCATGGGCCAGCCGTGGTCCCCGCTTGGCCGGGTCAACCCAAGCTGCCAGGAGGCTCGGCCCGCTTCACAACGCCCGCACTGACTTGGGACGGTCTTTTCGTAAGCTTTTCTGGTAACAGTGCTCCAAAGCTTGATTTTCAGCCCTCAGACCCGACCACCCCTTCTGAAAGGGCTAAGGAGCCCAGCCGGGAACGCCGCCCAGAACACGAACTCCAGCCGCGAGCCCCGCCCCCAGCTGCCGCCCACAGCCCGCACTTCCGCCGGAAGCGGGTCTGACTGCCGGCGTCGCGTGTAACGTCACAGGCCCGCCGGAAGTCTAAAGAAGCGCCCTGAAGGCGCCACCTCGGTGTCGCTGGCGGTTGGCCGATCCCGGCGGTAAGGCCGCCTCCGAGGGTCTTTTTTTTTGACACCCAACTGGCCAAGGGGTGTCTGTTTCCTTGTCTGATACGCCCTTCCACCTTGTGTGTGTGTGTGGCCGCAGTCCCACCTCCACTCCGCCGGGTGCTCAGGCACCCACCGTGTCCCCTCTGCGCCTCTGCACCCTGTCCCCCACCCAGTGTCCTGGCCCCCAGGGAAAGCTCCGGCCAGGCCCACCCGTCGGGACTCTCGGACAGTGTCGCCTCAGATAAGCCTGTCTGTCCGGTGGCCAGCGTGGACACCTCAGGGACTAGGGATAGGAACCGCGATCCAAGGCTCCTGGCTTCATCTTCCCAGTTAGCTTTTCCTCCCGAAATCCTGTAACCCTGTTCACCCCGTGGGATCTCAACATCCCCCAACTTTCAGATTATTTCCCACAATTTATACCGCCCCTGACTCCCACCCTGTTTTATTGTGTGAGTGTTTTATCGATGTCTCTGCAGCCAGATCCAGCCTTCTAGAAGAACCATGCCTCCTGCAGCTTTGGGTGCTACCTGTTGTGCCAGGCACACGCCGCTGCACAAGAGGAGATGCCGTTTGAATTCTCCGTGAATGTTGGGAGGAGGAATGTCCGAGCTGCCGGTAGAAAATTAACCAAACGAGAAATATGTAGGCTGGGGACCCTGAATCACCTCGTGAGAATTGCTGCTCTTTGTTTCCTCGGTCTTATCTCGTGAATAGTTTGTAGTTTGGTTATCTCAATTGGAAGTCCGGCCCGGAGTCATATCTGCTAAGGCCAAAAGTAACCGTTTCCAGTTAATGCAGGCCTGTGTGTTGACTCTGGTCCCTGTGGGTGACCCACGATTGTTGTGGGAGTGAGTCCCCGACTGCCCCTGGGGGATGCTTGTTCAGTAGCATTGTCAGCAGATTCTTTTGGGTACATTCCGTATCAATATCTGCGTGGGTTTATATTTAAGTAAGTACAAAGATGATTTGTTGCTGGTGGGAGGAAAGGGGTATGCATTTTGCACATTTCCTCCCATTTTATTTTGGAATTTGCAGGCAGGAGATGCCCTAAATAAATCACAGTGGTTTGATTAGGAAACTGTTGAAGGAGAGAGAACTCAGGACCATCTGGGAGGCCTCAGTGCAGAGCAGTGTGTGCATAAGGGCAGATAAATTCTGTTTGGGGAGTCGTTTACAGAGTTGATGTCTGAGAATATGGAATATATCCCTCAGTAGTAGTCACACTTTTTCTGTTTCTTTGTAGCCCCAGCATGGACTTCTTGGTTCTCTTCTTGTTCTACGTGGCTTTGGTGCTGATTGGTATTGTTACGATATGCATCTGCTCAAAAACCCATTACCTGAAAGGCCTGGTCAGAGGGGGAGCACAGGTAATGATGGTGCTTGGAGAGCACTGGGATTTGACTACCACCAGTCTAAAAGGCTCATCAGTTCCCTGACAGAACAAAAACACACCATTTTTATTTACTTCTTTCATTTATGGTATTTTTGGTATATTCAAAGTCTCTGTTTTTTGTTACTGTTGAAAGTAATCTTGTGATGTTGCTTTGAGAGAAGATAACATTCTCAAGGTTGGCTATTTTTCTTTGAATTTGATGCCTGTAATTGGGCCTGGATGTGAGTAATGTCTGCCTGGAGGGGCCTGATGGGTGGAACTGAGGGCTGTATGACTAGGGAGCTGAGCATCAGGTGGCCCACACTCCTTCAGGGGTCAAAGTGAACAAAGTTGGGGTCAGCAGCCTTTGGGAAGGGGTTGACTTGGGAGTGACCTGTGCTAATGCCCAGTGATTGCAGATGGACTCTGGAACCTAGGATTGAGCCCAAGGCAGGGAAAGGAGTAGAGTTCACATTACCTAATCCAGCCCCTCTGCTCTCCTCTGTTTGCCTGAAGACCCTGATGTGGTGCTTTTTTTGGAGTTAGGGTGAAGAGGAAGGAGCTGGCATCAAAGGAAGACCAGCTGAGGGAAGCCTGCATTTTATTCTGTCTTAAATCTCCTCTCTGCCCATGTACAGAAACGCAAATCCCCAGTATTGCCAGCTGAAAGCGAAGCATCTAATTTGTTTGGGAGTGGGGGGAATGAGAAATGACATTGAATCTTTCTCTTCTGTTTTAGATAATTTCCTATATAATTCCAGAATGCCTTCAGAGAGCTATGCTAAAATTGCTTCATTACCTCTTCCATACACGGTATTTATATTTCAGAGTTTAAATACTATCTTCTTTTCGGGGCATCCGGGTGGCTCAGTTGGCTAAGTGTCCGACTCTTGGTTTTGGCTCAGGTCAAATTGAGATTGAGCCCCAAGTCGGGCCCCTTGCTGGGCATGGGGCCTGCTTAAGATTCGCTCTCTCCCTCTCCTTCTGCCCCTCCCCCTGCTCATGCACACTCTCAATAAGTAAAATCTTAAGAAAAATGATAAAAAAATAAATATTATCTTCTTTTCTGTTTTGATTATTAATTGTTGCTTGTCCCCTAGCTTCAGGATGCCCCGTTTCCAGCCATAGTTTGGAGGATCAAGAGTCCTGGGTTCAGGACCTCTGCTTGTAAATAATCTGACTTTTATTTCTGGAGTTTTCGCAGAAATATTTAACGAATGGCAATATTACGTGCATTTGTATAAAAAGAGATATATCCTGATACCTCAATCCCCAATAAAGATAATAGGGGCGCCTGGGTGGCTCAGTTGGTTGAGCCATCCAGCTCTTGATTTCAGTTCAGGTCATGATCTTGGGGTCGTGGGATTGAGCCCCGCTTTGAGCTCCTGTCTCAGTGCGGAGTCTGCTTGAGAGTCTCTCTCTCTCCCTCTGCCCCTCCCCCTGCTCCCGAACGCATGCGCGCCCACTCCCTCTCTCTCTCTCTGAATAATTAATACCCTAAAAAAAAAAGTTAATAGATAACATCTATTGAGTACTGAGTATTGCGAGGCACAGTGAGAACTCACATCATCTCTTATGTAATTCTTGCTATTATCTCAAGCCCAAAGGAAGTGGTTGGCCCTGAGTTAACTTTGGTATGACTTCTTCATGGAGAAGGCCCTGTGAACATACCACGTGCCTTTTTCCTTTCAGAAACTACACCTTCGTTCTCCTGCACCTCATCTTGCAAGGGATGGTTTACAGTGAATACACCTGGGAAATATTTGGCTACTGTCAGGAGCTGGAGTTCTCCTTGCATTACCTTCTTCTGCCCTACCTGCTGCTGATCGGAAACCTGGTGTTTTTCACACTTAGCTGTGTGAGCAACCCTGGTAAGTTGAGGCTCTCAGTACGGAGATTGGCGACACCTCAGCCGTCCGTTTTACAGAGCCACAGACTAGTGATCCCTCTGGGGACTTTGTAAAAGATGTGTTATGTAGTGTTTGCATCATCTCGTTGTGATTGTCTTCTAATTTTATTTTTTTCTTCTCTGGCCCTTGGGTTACTTAGAACTGTGTAAAATTTTCTATCAACTTTTTAAGTTTATTTTTGGATACTTTCACTAATACTGGTTATATAGAGTGTTTGTGGCCTCTGTGGCACTGTTTCTTTTAAAAAATTTTATTGATATTTGCATCATGCCCAGTTATGTGTTGTTTTTGTAAGTGATCTGTGTGGGCTTGAAAGAGTATATTTTCTGGTTCTTGGGTGTAGACAGCATGTGAGTCCATTAAATCAAGTTTGTTAATTATGTTCAGATCTTTTATATTCATACTAATTTTTTTGTTTGATAAATTACTGAGAGAGGTATGTTATCTCATTCTGATGTCGATTTGAGGTTTCTCCTTGCAGTCAGTTTTGGGTTTACTTATTTTAAAGCTATTGTATATGTGCGTATGTAAAATAGTTATATATATATTTGTATTATATGCATTCAAGTTTAGAATTGATACTCTCTTTTCCTTGAATCTTTTTTCAAAATATAATGAGCCTCTTTGTCACTAGTAATGCTCTTTGCTCTCAGTTCTCTTTTGTCTGATGTTAATATTATTATACTTTTTTTTTTTAAGAGGGAGAGAGGGGTGGGGGAGAAGGGGCAGAGGAAGAGGGAGAGGAAGAATCTTAAGCAGGCTCCATGCCCAGCAAAGAGCTCAACGCAGAGCTCGATCTCACGACCCTGAGATCATGACCTGAACTGAAATTAGAAGTTGGATGCTTAACCAGCTGAGCCACCCCGATGCCCCTTACCCTTTTTTTTTAATTGATGTTTGCATGGTATCTTTTTTCCATGTCTTTACTTTTAAGCTTTTCTATCCTTGAAGCATGAACTGTCCATCAACTGACGAATAGGTAACTGTGATGTGCCTATTCAGTGGAACAGTATTCGGCAATAGGAAGGAACGAAGGAGTGATATGTGCTAGAACATAGAGGAACCTTGGAAAACTATGCTAAGTGAAAGAAGGCCGATACAAAAGACCACAAGTTGTATGATTCCATTTATATGAAATGTCCAAACAAGGGAAATGCGTGGAGACAGACAATAGATTAGTGATTGCCAAGGGCTGGGATTCGAGAGAAATGGGGGGTGACTGTTAAGGGGTTTCTTTCTGAAGTGATAAAAATGTTCTGAAAGTGACTGCAGTGTTGGTTGCATAACTCTGTAAGGTACTAGAAACTATTGAATTGTGCACTTTAAACGGGTGAATTGGGCTTATGAATTGTATCTCCATAAAGCTGTTTATTTTCAAATGAGTTATTTAGAACATTAAATATACAAGTTTTAGTTGCACTTTGTCAGGACACGTTTTGTGAACGTTGAGTCCACCAGATTGCTCGAAACCGACACTTGTGCTTATGTTTTTCAGGTACCATAACAAAAGCAAACGAGTTATTGTTTCTTCAAGTTTATGAATTCGACGAAGTGATGTTCTCAAAGAATAGGAAGTGCTCGACTTGCAATTTAAGGAAACCGGCACGATCCAAGCACTGCAGTAAGTTTGGCTTTGGTTCCTCCAGCTCTGCCCTTGCACAGCAGACACGTGGGCCTGGTCAGTAAGGAAATGTTACAGAAATCTAGCAGCAAGGCCATTTGTCTGCCAGACATGGGGCCGCCACTACTCATAGAGGTGGTGGTTTCTTTCAGAAGACTGGAGGTGAACTTTTTTTTTTTTTTTTTTAAGATTTTATTTATTTGTTAGAGAGCAAGAACGGGTCAGGGGAGGGGCAGAAGGAGAGGGCGAAGCAGGCTCCCCGCTGAGCAGGGAGCCTGACACCGGGCTTGATCCCAGGACCCTGAGATCATGACCTGACCCGAAAGCAGACGCTTAACTGACTGAGCCCCCTGGCGCCCCTGGAGGTGAGGCTCTTAATGTTCTTGTGTAGTGGGCAATTCAGCCCTGGGCATAACAGCCCTTCCTTTGCCACGTGGCAGACCATGTTGCCCAACAGGAATTTCTGTGGGATGTTGTGTTTGCAGGTTTCAGTCGTGGTAGAGCCTGATCTTCTGAGGAATAGCCAAGGTTCTAGGCTAGTGCTGTCCAACCAAAATATAATGTGAGCCACATATGTGATTTAAATTTTCTAGTAGCCACATTACAAAAGCAAAATGAGGGAACATTAAATTTAATGATATATTGATTTAACCTAACATATCTAAAATATCATTTTAATGAGTAGTCAATGTAAAAATCATTCATGGATGGTTTATATTCTCTTTTTCATACTAAGTCTTTGAAATCTGGTATATATTTTCCATTTACAGCACATCTCAACGGAGACAGTAAATTTTCCTTGGAAAAACTTGATCTGTGTTTAGATTTCATAAAATTTGCTGTTGGAAGAGCAGACTCACATACCCAAGTTATTCCAGAAGTTCTTAATAACTGAATCAGTACCAAAAGAATCATTTTTCTTTAATACCCACAAAACGGTTCATCTTTGTCAGAAGAATTGATTTGACTTTAAAGCATCGGTTTTTAAATTGTCCAAATTAAGTAAATTTACTTAGTCTTCTGTCATCTCAGTATTGCTCACATAGAACTTAAAGGAGCATTGCATAAATTGAAAAACTACCCTAAATTTATCAATATCAACAGAGCATTCTTTCAGATTTTTCTTGTAGCCACATTTCAAGTGTTTAATACCCACCTGTGGCTCGTGGCCCCTGTACTGGACACTGCGGTTCTAATAGCTCAGTGATAGTGGCTGCCATTTCTTCCAGCTCATACTGCCAGTAGTTTGTAAAAATCTCCATAGATGTGCTCGGTCTCATTGTTTCATCAAGGACTAACTCAGAGCTGTGACTTTCCCCTTTCTGCGCAGGTGTGTGTAACAGGTGTGTGCACCGTTTTGACCATCACTGTGTTTGGGTGAACAACTGTATCGGGGCCTGGAACGCCAGGTACTTCCTCCTCTACCTCTTGACGTTGACGGCCTCAGCTGCCACCATGGCCGTTGTGAGCACTGTGTTTCTGGTCCAGTTGGTGATGTTGTCGGACTTGTATCTGGAGACTTACATTGATGACCTTGGACACTTCCAGGTTATTGACATTGTCTTTCTTATTCAGGTAATTAATATTCAGGTAATTATGTTGTAGGATGTATGTTTCTGACTTTAGGTTTCTTTTTTTTTTTTTTTTTTTTAAGATTTTATTTATTTATTTGACAGAGAGAGAGACAGCCAGCGAGAGAGGGAACACAAGCAGGGGGAGTGGGAGAGGAAGAAGCAGGCTCCCAGCGGAGGAGCCCAATGCGGGGCTCGATCCCAGGGATCCGGGATCATGCCCTGAGCCCAAGGCAGACGCTTAATGACTGAGCCACCCAGGTGCCCCTGACTTTAAGTTTCAAAATTGGAAGAAGGACATTTTCCTAGTCAAAAGAGAAGCCATTCCTTTTTTAAAAATTAATATATAATTTTTAAATTTTTAATTATTTAAGATTTTATTTATTTGAGAGAAAGAGAGCGTGCACATGCACACGTGTGAACAAGGAGAGGGGCAGAGGGAGAGAGAATCTCAAGCAGACTTCCCAGTGTGCGTGGAGCCTGATGCAGGGCTCAGGCTCACAACCCTGAGATCATAACTTGAGCTGAAATCAAGAGTCGAATGCTTAACTGACTGAGCCAACCAGGCACCCCAATATATAATTTTTTTCATTGATATACAATACACATACCATAAAATTCATCCTTTTTAAGTTTATTTTTTTAATAATCTCTGTACTCAATGTGGGGCTTAAACTCATGACTTCAAGATCAAGAGTCACATGTTCTTCCTACTGAGCCAACCAGGTGCCCCTAAAATTCATCTTTCTAAAGTGTACAGGCTAGTGGTTCAGAGTTGTGTAACCTCCACCACTATCTAATTTCAGAAAATTTCATCACCCCAAAAGTAAACTCTTATATCAGCAGTCATTCCCCATTCCCCTCTTTCCTGGCGACCATTAATCTGCCTTCTGTCTTTTATGAATTTGCCTTTTCTGGGCATTTCACATAAGTGGAAGTGTGCAATCCGTAGCCTTTTGGACTGGCTTTTTTTTCTTAGCATAATGTGTTCGAGGTTCATCTGTGTTATAGCATGAATCAGTATTTCACTCCTTTTCATGGCTGAATAATATTCCATTGTGTAGATGGACCACATTTTATTCATTCATCACTTAATGAACATTTGAGCATTTTCACTTTTTATTTTTGAGTAAGGCTACTATGAACATCCATGTACAAGTTTTTGTGTGGATACAGGTTTTCATTGCTCTTGAGTCATACCCAGGAGTAGAATTGCTAGGTCATATGGTGACTGTATTTGTAATCATTTGAGGAGCTGCCAGATTGTTTCCCAAAGCATCTTCACCATTCCCTCCAGCTGTATATGAAGGTTCCAACTTCACACATCCTCACTGAACATTTGTTATTATCTGTCTTTTTTTTTTTTTTTAAGATTTTATTTATTTATTTGACATAGAGACAGCCAGCGAGAGAGGGGACACAAGCAGGGGGAGTGGGAGAGGAAGAAGCAGGCTCCCGGTGGAGGAGCCTGATGTGGGGCTCGATCCCAGAACGCTGGGATCACACCCTGAGCCGAAGGCAGACGCTTAACGATTGCGTTACCCAGGCGCCCCTATTATCTGTCCTTTTGATCAAAGTCATCGTAACGGATGTGAAGTGGTGCCTTATTGTGGTTTGAGTTGCATTTCCCTGATGACTTAATGACGCTGAGCATCTTTCTGTGTGCTTTTTGGCCATTTATATGTCTTCTTTGGAGAAGAAGATTTAGAGGAGAAGCTCATTTTTCATTTGATTGTGTTTTCTTCTTGTGTTGTAAGAATTCTTTGTATAGGCTGGACACTTGACCCTTCTCAGATGTAGAATTTGCAAGTATTTTCTCCCATTCTGTGGGTTGTCTTTTCATTTTTTGGATAGCTTTCTTTGAAACATAAACGTTCCGTATTTTGATTTTATTTTTTCTTTTGTTGCTTATGCTTTGGTGCCAGATGTAGGAATCCATTGCCTAATCCAAGGTCATGAAGATTTACACGTAAATACTCTTCTAAGTGTTTCTATAGATTTAGCTGTTACATTTAGGTCTTTGATCCTTTTTGAGTCAATTTTTGTATGTGCTGTACTGTTGGGCTCTAACTTGATACTTTTAGTATGTGGATGCCCAGATGTCCCAGCATCTTTTGTTGAAAAGACCCTTTGCTTATTGAGTTGTTTGGGCACCCTTGTCAAAAATTAATTTACAATAATGTAGAGTTCTTTTAAAAACTCATCTGATGACGAAAAGATTTCTACTGCATTTATGGAAAGTAGCTTATGAGCAGTTACTATTTTAGGTAACTGCTTACTTCTTCTTAAGTGTTCCTTTGTTTTCAAAGAAAATAAAATGCCATGACCAAGTGGGATGTAGTCCATGAATGCAAGGTTGGTTCAATATTAGGAAATTGATTAATATTTTACACAGCATTATTAAATATAAAAGAACAATGACATGATTAATTTTCTAGATGCTGAAAAGCGTTTCACAGAATTCAACACCCATTCTAATAAAAACACTCAGAAAATAGGAATGGAAAGATACTGTGTTACAGTTAAAATACATAGTCTTAAAGCCAGTATTTTCTTAAAATTTATTTTGAAATAATTATAGTTTTACAGGAGATTACAAAGAAACACACAGGAAGCCTATGAGCTCTTAAGCCCCTCCCCCCATGCCAGCATCCCTATACCACCACAGCACAAGGCCAAAACCAAGCAATTGACATTGGCACAGTCCCCAGAGCTAATTCAGATTTCACCAGTTACATATGTGTTTATTTGTTTTGTGTGTGTGTGTAGCTCTGTGCAATTTGTCACATGTGCAGCCGTGTACAACCACCACTACAGTCAACATGCTCTATTATCTGTCACCACACACTCCCTCCTGTTACCCCTCACAGCGACAGCTTCCTCTCCACATCCCTAATGCCTGGCACCACTATTCCCTTCTCCATCTCTGTTATTATGTTATTTCAGATTGTTACAAAAATGGAATCATACAGTATCTTTTTGAGGTTGGTTTTTTCACTCGGTGCAGTTTCCTTGAGATCCATGCGAGTGGTTGCATGGATCTAGGGTTCCTTCCCTTTTTACTGCTGCATAGTATTCCACGCTTTGTTTGACCATTCACTTTCCGAGGGACCCTACTAAAGGCTGTATTAAACATTTCTGTTTTCAAGTTCCTGTGTGATGATCTGTCTTCACCATGATCGTTGGGGTGATGATGAGTCCATTTTAGGTCTTGGAGAGGACGGCCATACTC
The DNA here is from genome assembly GCF_017311325.1 of Ursus maritimus. Taxonomy (NCBI): domain Eukaryota; kingdom Metazoa; phylum Chordata; class Mammalia; order Carnivora; family Ursidae; genus Ursus; species Ursus maritimus. Next base: position 4,702,586 of record NW_024424452.1, on the reverse strand, counting down.
TTTTCCAGAGTGGTTGTACCATTGTACATCCTCACCTGTGATGGGAGAGGGACTGGTTTCTCTGCATCCTTTGTCAGCGTTTAATGTTATCAGTATTTTTCATTTTAGCCATTCCGGTAGGTGTGTAGCGATAACCTTGTCGTTTCAACCTTGAGTAGTTTTTACTCTTAAAATTTTTCCAATTATGGGGCGCTTGGGTGGCGCTTGGGTGCTTTGGTTAAGCATCTGACTCTTGATTTCCACTCAGGTTATGATCTTGGGGTTGTGGGATCGAGCCCCATGTTGGGCTCATAAGTTGGAGACATCATGTTGCTTTGCCCCTAAATACTTGAGCAGGCATTTTTAAAGAATGTCAGCCTTCTACATAACTACAATTATGTTATCTTACCGAAGAAAAGTAATAACAAATCTATGTAATAAATATAGAATATGTATGAATATATAATAAATCTAGTCCATATTCAAATTTCCCCACTGTTTCTCTCTTTTTTTTTCTTCATTTTTTTCAAATGTATCTTTTATAGCTTTTTTACCTCCTTGAACCAGAAGCCACCTCAATGTTAGGCATTGCATTCGAATGTTCTGTCTTTTTAGTCTCTCTGTCTAAAATACTGCCCCCGCTTTTTTTCATGAAATTGATGTCTAGCAGTTTAGTCAGTTGTCTTTAGAATGTCCCTTGTTCTAAATTTGCCTTTTTCCTACTTCTATCAACTGATTTCCCCCTATTCCTGCATATTAATGTGAACTGGAAGTTTTTTCTAGAGCCCTGACTAGATTCAAGTTAAACATTTTTGGCAAGAATGCTTCCTAGGTAGGGATGTGTATTTCGTGTTGCTTCCCATCAGCTGCAACATAGGACCAGTGATACCCAGCTCTCTCCATGGGTGAAGTGCATTTTCCCCTTTGCAGTGTATATGGTTTTGTTTTTGTACTTAGGACTTTATGTAGGATAGAGTCTAAAAAATACTTACTGGATCAGAGATTATTGACATTTATAAATCTCTCGATTTTAATATATATTGTCAGATTGCTTTTTAAAACCTGTGCCTAGAGCGATTTGTCAGTGTTCGTTCCGTTGAGTCAGGGCAGGCAGTGAGGATGTCCGGTGGCAGCAGGTGCTTCTAGTTTGGTAGGAAAATATGGTGTTTCCTTTTTAAAAATTATATTTCTTTCATTACTTTTGATTACTTTTCTTGTTCGTCAGTCATTTGTAGATCTTTTATGAATTATGTCCTTTAACTGTTTACCTGTTTGATACTAGAATTACTTTTGATTAGAGATCATATAGTAATGATAGTTCATTCTTATATTTGTTTTCTATTTGTGTATCTTTTTTTGTATAAAAAAGTTTAGACAGCCTCTCATCAAATGTACCTTTTCTTTGTAACTTCAGTTAGAAAATCTTCCCCGTCAAGAGAGGCATCTACTTTTGTCTTACTCCTGACTTTCAAAAATACTGAACTGTTGGGGTGCCTGGGTGGCTCAGTCATTTAGGCATCTGCCTTCCGCTCAGGTCATGATCCCAGGGTCCTGGGATGGAGTCCTGCATCCAGCTCCCTGCTCAGCAGGGAGTCTGCTTCTCCCTCTCTCTCTGCCCCCCCCCCATCGTGCTCGCTCGCTGTCTCTCTCAAATAAATAAAAAAAAATTTTTTTTAATGACCTTTCAAAATTCATTTTATTATAAAAAAATAACATAAAAATTCAAGCAGTCCAGAAGTGTCTAAAATGAAAAGGTGGAGAAGCGGGGAAGTGGGCATAGGTGGTCAAGGCACAAAGTCATAGTTGAAAGATGAATAAGTCCTGGGGAGGTTATGTACAGCCCGGGGACTGTAGTTAACAATACTGTGTTGTATACTTGACAGTTGCTAAGAGTGGGTTTTAAAAGTTCTAACCACATAAAAACATTGTAACTATGTGTGGTGATGGGCGCATTAACTAAGCTTGTGATCTGCTGTATGTCATGTTCTGCACCTTAAACTTTCACAATGTCCTGTCAGTTATATCTCAGTAAAGCTGGGGGGAGAAGCATAAAATTGAAAACATCTTTAGAAAAAAACGAAAAGAAAACTGGGAGCTCTACCCCTCCCCTCCCAACAGCTCCACTCCCCAGAGGCAGCTACTTCTGTAGTTTGGCGTGTACATTTCAGGCTTTTTCCTCTGTGTGTTTATATAGTCACAGGCCTTCATTGAGTCTGTTTTTGTTTTTTGCACAAATAAGATCCCATTGTGATCCTCGCCTCTTGTCTTTCTCATCCAGCAATATTTTATCAATGTCTTTTCCAAATCAGTAATAGAAATTGATCCTATTTTTACCGGTTCCTTATTATTTCAGAGTGTGACTATCTCAGGGTTTTACTCTTCCTCATGGATGGACTTTTGACATGTTTTTTTTAGGAAGAGGGGCGGTTAAAATCAGTATAGTGAATAGTCTTAAACATGCATTTCTGTGGTCTTCTGTTTTGTTGAGAGAGAGACTGATCTCCTGTCCATCTGGACTTTATTTCGGTGCGTGAGCTCAGATATGTATTTATGTCTTTGTCTTACAGCTAACTGGCAAAGCACCACCTCCTGAGTCTCCTTTCCCTTTTCCTTCAATGTACACGTTTCGCTTATCTCACTTGAAACTCTTGTACATACTCGGGTTTCCTCCCGGGCTGTTTGTCAGGGCCGTTTATGGTTTTGTGTTCAGGCGGTCAGATGCGTATGGAGGTGGGTGAGCTGGGTGGGCAGCTCGCACGTGTTTGTGGACCGGGCCGGGGATGGCGGGTGCTGACCCTCCCTTGTGTCCCAGCCTGGCTGCCTAACGCACTTTCTCCTTCACCCCCAGTACCTGTTCCTGACCTTCCCAAGGATCGTCTTCATGCTGGGCTTTGTCGCCATGCTGAGCTTCCTCCTGGGGGGCTACCTGTGCTTCACTTTGTACCTGGCTGCCACCAACCAGACCACTAACGAGTGGTACAGAGGTGACCGAACCTGGTGCCAGCATTGCCCCCACACGGCCCGGCCCCCATCAGCAGAGCCCCAGGTCCACCGGAACATTCACTCCCATGGGCTTTGGAGCAACCTTGGAGAGATCTTCCTACCTGCCACTGCACATTATGAGAGAAAGAAGAACTAAGAATGGGAAGTGTTACTGCCACTTAAATATAGTATACATTTATTTATACATATAGGTACTTACTTTCTAAGTGTTGGTGTGGTGTTTTTTGGTTTTGGGGGTCTTTTTTCTGGCTTTTGCATGTTTAAAAATCGGCTTTCCGTGGTTAAGGAAGGGAGGAAAAACTAGTGTTTACTGAGTGCCGAATCCTTGCAGCTGCCATGCTAGATCCCGTGGTAGAAATCCCCCTTGCTCATCCTCTGTTCTCTCAGCCTGTTGGAGCGAGTATATCTGAAGTCCTGGTGCCAAGGGCATCAAAGATGACTTCTCAGAGATTCCAGCTAACCGTGGTCTCCCACTCTAGACTCTAGGCTTCCAACGGGAGGGGACTTGACTGTGTCCCCTGATGTGCAGGAGAGTTTCAGTGAGGTGGGGCTGTGCCTGGCTGCACCCTCTTTGATGCCCTTTCCATCTCTCCCAGGGAAGGGCCTTGGCTTTTCATCTCATTGATCATGCCCAGCTCCCTCACCCAGGCCTTCCCTTGTGCCTGCATGGGCCTTTTACACAGGCCCAGTCTTGTACTTGTCCCCTGCCTGCCCTGCACTGGCCTCTTGTGGTCATATTCAAGTCTTTTTTGCCCTATTTTTAAAATTCCAAACTAACACCCGAGCCCCACCCCACCACCGCCCCGTTAATTCAGTGCAAAGAGATGGATGTAGAAGAGATTCATAGAAAGTGCTGAGAGTTTTTAGGAGGGGAGAGTTTTCAGAAGCGGGATACCTACGATTCCCATGGACAGCCGCACTGGAGGGGATTGAGGAATAGAGGGACCCGGGACAAGAACTTGGAGGCCGAGGGTCTGGAGGCATCATTTGTCACTGCAGCCCCAAGAGTTCCAGACTAGATAACAATCTTTGACATGGCCTGTCGAGGCCTGAGCCAGGGCCCTGCACCACCAAGCCTGTGTTACAGGTGGAAAAGCGCGGTGATATCAATTGATAGACGACTTCTAGCGCCGCGCAAAGGAAGCAGGGGGAGCTTCTCGTCCTGCGCACTGGCGGAGGGAGCGCAAAGGCCAATGAGAGTTCAGCGGTGGGGGCGGCAGCCCAGCTCCGCCGCTGTGGACGCGCTCGGCCCCAGGTACTAGGGCGGCCGTGGGGCCCGGGGGCGGGGCCTGAGGGGCGGGGCATTGCCTCCCTCCGCCGGCGGCCGAGCCGCCAGGTGGCGCCCTCCCGAGAGCCGGCCCTCGCGCGGCCTCCGCTTGGCCCTGTGGGCCGCCGTCGCCGCGCTCCGCATTCTGCCGCCGTTCGGCTCCGCGGTGTCGGGCTCCAGCTGCCCTCGGTGGCGCCGCAGTCGCACACCGGGCGCCGCTGGCCGGCGGCGGCGATGGCCCCCTGAGCAGGCCAGAGTGGGAGCGGCGGGCGGGCGGGCGCCGGGGTCGCGGCGGAGGCCGGGTCGCGGCCCTTTGTCTCGGCGGCGACGGGCGCGCCCTGGGCGGGGCGGAAGTCCCGACGCGCTCCGGGCGCCCCGGGCCGCAGCGGCCGCACCATGAGCGACATCCGCCGCACTCGCTGCTGCGCCGCGACGCGCTGAGCGCCGCCAAGGAGGTGCTGTACCACCTGGACATCTACTTCAGCAGCCAGCTGCAGAGCGCGCCGCTGCCCATCGTGGACAAGGGTCCCGTGGAGCTGCTCGAGGAGTTCGTGTTCCAGGTGCCCAAGGAGCGAGGCGCGCAGCCCAAGGTGCGGCGGGCGGCCGGGATGCCCGCGTCCGCGAGAAGGAAACTCCCGCTCCTTTTCCGCCCCTCGCGGTGACAAGCCTTTGCCAACCACAGAGCCTCTTCCCACCAGCGGCTCCGTTCTCGCCCTTGCCGAGCTCCTTCGCAGCAGCCCCAGTCCACCTGCTCTGGCTTCCTGAGCATTGCTCTGCTGTGTGCCTGTTTGCCGGGGGTGCGACCGCCCGGTTTCAGTGGTGCTGCAGGAAGAGACGTTAAAGGGCTGTACCCGAGTCTCAGACCGCTGTGGGTCATCATCCCGAGTGCCCCAGGATGATGGAGAATTCTGTATAGTGACATTTCCTGGGATTAGCAGAGTTCTTCCCTCTGGGACCCGGGCTTTTAGAGGGGTGAACAGTTCCCTGGGGGAAAATTGGATATTTCCTGTTTTCTTACCGTATGGATTAATGCGCACGTTAAAGCTAAATTTCTTATCGCTTCTCTTGGATTTGTTTTTCAGAGGTTGAATTCACTTCAGGAGCTCCAACTTCTTGAAATCATGTGCAATTATTTCCAGGAGCAAACCAAGGACTCTGTCCGGCAGATTATTTTCTCATCCCTTTTTAGCCCCCAAGGGAACAAGGCTGATGACAGCCGGATGAGCTTGTTGGGAAAACTGGTCTCCATGGCAGTGGCTGTGTGTCGAATCCCAGTGTTGGAGTGTGCAGCCTCCTGGCTCCAGGTACTTCTCTAGAAATAGCCTTCTCCTGAGGGTCTCTGAAGAGGGGTTTAGTGTCAGGAATTTTCCCTTAATTGGATTTCGGGAGAGACCTTTTTTTATGTGTAACCTCCTTGATGTCACTACCCTGTGTGCTAATACCCTAGACCTACATTTAGATACAGGTAGTAACCATTCCTGACAAAACCATAGTTTGAAGTGGTAAATAGCTTTTAAATGAAAAAAAAGAAGAGTTTTCACTTCCAGAACAAGCAAAAAAATCATTTTCCTTAGTTGAAAATGATAAAGTAGTATTTTGAAAACAGCTATGCATGATGCGGCCTCAAAGATAGGATATATATAT
>NW_024424452.1:4663750-4696683 GCF_017311325.1 Ursus maritimus | reverse complement strand
AAGAGTTCCAGACTAGATAACAATCTTTGACATGGCCTGTCGAGGCCTGAGCCAGGGCCCTGCACCACCAAGCCTGTGTTACAGGTGGAAAAGCGCGGTGATATCAATTGATAGACGACTTCTAGCGCCGCGCAAAGGAAGCAGGGGGAGCTTCTCGTCCTGCGCACTGGCGGAGGGAGCGCAAAGGCCAATGAGAGTTCAGCGGTGGGGGCGGCAGCCCAGCTCCGCCGCTGTGGACGCGCTCGGCCCCAGGTACTAGGGCGGCCGTGGGGCCCGGGGGCGGGGCCTGAGGGGCGGGGCGTACCTCCCTCCGCGCCGGCGGGCCGAGCCGCCAGGTGGCGCCCTCCCGAGAGCCGGCCCTCGCCGCGGCCTCCGCTTGGCCCCTGTGGGCCGCCGTCGCCGCGCTCCGCATTCTGCCGCCGTTCGGCTCCGCGGTGTCGGGCTCCAGCTGCCCTCGGTGGCGCCGCAGTCGCACAGCCGGGCGCCCGCTGGCCGGCGGCGGCGATGGCCCCCTGAGCAGGCCAGAGTGGGAGCGGCGGGCGGGCGGGCGCCGGGGTCGGCGGGCGGAGGCCGGGTCGCGGCCCCTTTGTCTCGGCGGCGACGGGCGCGCCCGCGGGGCCCGGGGCGGAAGTCCCGACGCGCTCCGGGCGCCCCGGGCCGCAGCGGCCGCACCATGAGCGACATCCGCCACTCGCTGCTGCGCCGCGACGCGCTGAGCGCCGCCAAGGAGGTGCTGTACCACCTGGACATCTACTTCAGCAGCCAGCTGCAGAGCGCGCCGCTGCCCATCGTGGACAAGGGTCCCGTGGAGCTGCTCGAGGAGTTCGTGTTCCAGGTGCCCAAGGAGCGAGGCGCGCAGCCCAAGGTGCGGCGGGCGGCCGGGATGCCCGCGTCCGCGAGAAGGAAACTCCCGCTCCTTTTCCGCCCCTCGCGGTGACAAGCCTTTGCCAACCACAGAGCCTCTTCCCACCAGCGGCTCCGTTCTCGCCCTTGCCGAGCTCCTTCGCAGCAGCCCCAGTCCACCTGCTCTGGCTTCCTGAGCATTGCTCTGCTGTGTGCCTGTTTGCCGGGGGTGCGACCGCCCGGTTTCAGTGGTGCTGCAGGAAGAGACGTTAAAGGGCTGTACCCGAGTCTCAGACCGCTGTGGGTCATCATCCCGAGTGCCCCAGGATGATGGAGAATTCTGTATAGTGACATTTCCTGGGATTAGCAGAGTTCTTCCCTCTGGGACCCGGGCTTTTAGAGGGGTGAACAGTTCCCTGGGGGAAAATTGGATATTTCCTGTTTTCTTACCGTATGGATTAATGCGCACGTTAAAGCTAAATTTCTTATCGCTTCTCTTGGATTTGTTTTTCAGAGGTTGAATTCACTTCAGGAGCTCCAACTTCTTGAAATCATGTGCAATTATTTCCAGGAGCAAACCAAGGACTCTGTCCGGCAGATTATTTTCTCATCCCTTTTTAGCCCCCAAGGGAACAAGGCTGATGACAGCCGGATGAGCTTGTTGGGAAAACTGGTCTCCATGGCAGTGGCTGTGTGTCGAATCCCAGTGTTGGAGTGTGCAGCCTCCTGGCTCCAGGTACTTCTCTAGAAATAGCCTTCTCCTGAGGGTCTCTGAAGAGGGGTTTAGTGTCAGGAATTTTCCCTTAATTGGATTTCGGGAGAGACCTTTTTTTATGTGTAACCTCCTTGATGTCACTACCCTGTGTGCTAATACCCTAGACCTACATTTAGATACAGGTAGTAACCATTCCTGACAAAACCATAGTTTGAAGTGGTAAATAGCTTTTAAATGAAAAAAAAGAAGAGTTTTCACTTCCAGAACAAGCAAAAAAATCATTTTCCTTAGTTGAAAATGATAAAGTAGTATTTTGAAAACAGCTATGCATGATGCGGCCTCAAAGATAGGATATATATATATATATATATATATATATATTAAAGATCATTGTAAGTCAAATTATACGGTTAGGTCTGTAAGCATGTGGGTTGTTTTGCATTGTTCCAGGGTGACGTTACAAAGATCCGTGGCTCTGTTAATGGACGTGGACATAAGAGCCTTAGAATAGTGTTTTTAAATATCAGTATCAGTAGCTTTTGTGTTAGATGATATTTTGAAAGGTTCACTTTGTTTTGCTTTTTTGTTACTCAGAGCCTTTCAAAAATGGGTAATCCACTTAGAGTAATTGTTAACTCAGAATTCAGATTAACATGATTCTCAGCTAAGGTAACAGAATTTACCATGTTCAGTTTCACAAACCTGCTTCATTCTCAAGTACTCGAAGCCTTTGGTGTTGCGTTTGTTTCCCCAATTTGTGTGTAGATGTTTTCCTTAAAATTAGTTTATCCTCAAAATTTGGCTAGAAAAAAAATACACTGTCCTCTCTGGTACACAGGTAAGTCTCAGTGGAATCTGCATCTTAATTCTCACCAGTCTGATTTCTGGGGCCTCTGAATTGATCATGCGTGTTGAATTTAATGTCACAATTACCTCTGTCCTTTGATCACCTAGGGAAGTGAGGCTTAGCATCTTGGAATTCATCATGTAGTTTCCCATTTCTCTCTCCTGACGCTGTCGTGCTGGCTTTTTGGCAAATAAAAGCGGATGTCAATGACGGGAGAGGCTCTTAGTGGTTTGAGTCGGGATTTGCCACACCGGGCTGAGGGGCTGCAGCTTCCTGCTAGGGAAGGCGGGGATGGCTGGTTTGAGGTTTGGGGGCAGATTTCAGCCTGAAGGAACAATCTAGCCTGCTGTGTCCTTGCAGTTCTCCCGCACCCCACCACCACCCCCCATAGGCCACGTTGGGGCCCTGGAACTGGAGCACCCTGAGCAGCTGTTGAATGTGGCCTCTGAGTGGGAAGGAAAAAGGCAGGGGAGGGTGGCAATGTAGGACTTGAAAGTATTGTGGAAACCTGTAAGGGCAGGATTGTGAGAGAAAGTGAGGAAGCCGTGCTCTAGAATCCCAGGAGCGCTCACAAACTCTCCGCAAGCTCTTTAAAGTGGTAGCAACCGCTTATTTCTACCTTTGGAGTCTCGCCTACAGGGTCACAAAAGTTGTCATTTTGTCACCTGAAGTCAGAAGTTACCTTTCGTAAGTGAACTTCAGAGCCAGAGTCCGCAGGCCTTTTATGTCAAGGGCAAGAGAGTAAATACTTCAGGTTCTGCGGATCATACAGTCCGTCGCAAGCAGTCACCTCTGCCCTTGCGGTGTAGGGAGCAGCCTTACGCAGTAAGCAGACAGCTGAGCAGATGCATGTATCAGTAGAAAACGGGTGGCAGGATGGATTGGGCCTGTGGGCTTTCGTTTGCCCGGGCCCTGGTTCAAAGTGAGCTCTGAACATCTTTTTCCCCTCTTGGAAGCGGTGCTGCCAGCCCTGGTGGTCCCCACCGTACGTCCGTCATTGTCGTCCACTAGCTCACGACGCCTGTAGTTATGTGGACTGTGGCTTCTTTGCAGAGGACGCCTGTGGTCTACTGTGTGAGGTTAGCCAGAGCCCTCGTGGATGACTACTGCTGCCTGGTACCGGGATCTGTGCAGACGCTGAAGCAGACACTCAGTGCCAGCCCTCGCTTCTGCTGCCAGCTCGTGACCTCCGTCACCGCGCTCTACGACCTGTCATCAGGTAAACTTGGAACACGTTGTGGCTGTTAAAGAGGCTCAGATGCTTGCCACTTTCATCTCCACCAAACACCCAGGCGAAAGGCCCAGTGGATGCTTTGGCCTTTTTCTTTTTTCCCTCTGAAATATGTGTTTTCTTTTAGGCTGAAAGTGAAAGGAAGGGACCACCTGGACTTCTGGAATTTGCCAGCAGGGAGCTTTCCTTAGTGACTCTCACTTGCCTGACTCAGGGATGGTCCAAGTGGCGGACACAGCCTGAAAATGCTGGCGTCTGACGTCTGGGGAAGACGTGGCTTTCTCCCCAGACGTGACTTGCTTTTTTTTTTTTTATCCCTCACTTTTTATTTTGGAAAATATCAAAAGTTCAGGAAAAGTGGCAAGACTGTTATCAGTTGCGAGATTCTCCTCTAGGTTCACCACCTGTTAACACTGCCGTGTTCTCTCTCTCCTTCCTGTCTTCCTCTCCCCCGTCACACACACACTCCGAAGTATTTGGTTTTCCTGAACTTTTGAGAGTTTGTTATCAGCGTCACGTACCAAGTACTTAAGCACGTATGTCTCCCCCCAAGAACAAGAGCATTCCCTTATGTAACCATGATACCATTATCACACCTAAGTAACTAAGTATTGAGGGAATTCTATTATTTCTTATATAGCCTATATTCAGATTTCCCTAATTGTCTCAATAATGTCTTTTATAGCCTTTTTCCTCCCCCAAATTGAAGGGTCTGAAGAGGGGCACCTGGGTGGCTCGGTTGGTTGGGTGTCTGCCTTCAGCTCAGGTCATGATCTCAGGGTCCTGGGATCGAGCCCCGCATCGGGCTCCCTGCTCAGCGGGGAGCCTGCTTCTCCCTCTCCCTCTGCCTGCCGCTCCCCCTGCTTGTGCGTGTGTGTGTGTGCATGCGTGCGCGCGCTCTCTCTCTGTCAAATAGATGAATAAGATCTTTAAAAAAAAAAAAAGTTGAAGGGTCTGGAGAGTTCAGGATCCCATCGGGGATCATACATTATATGTAGCTGTCATGTCACTTTGGTCTTTTAAAATCTTGAACAGATGTAGCATTTTAAAAAAATCTCTTAGGACATTGATGTTTTTTGAAGAGCTCGGACCTGTTGTTCTGCAGAATATCCCTCCATTTAGATTTATCTGATTGTTTCCTTGTGCAAGACTCAAGTTAAACATTTTTGTCAACAGTCCTGTCTAGACGTGTCCTGGGCATATTGCGCCAGGAGGCACACATGTTGCTTTTACTGTGGTGACATTTTTGAGGCTTTCTTCAGAAGATGCCAGGCGAAGTCCTCAGGGCAGCCAGTAGATGGCATTTGACTTCAGCTGGGACAAGCCCATGTCCCCTGTCCCGTCCAGCATCAGAGCCTTCTGGTCAGATCATTTTATGCAGGCTCCGATTAAAGAAAACCAGTGCAGGTTGACCGGCTCTGGTTAAATTAGAGCAGGAGTCTCAGACCCACACTCACCAGGCTCTGCGGCCTACTCACCTCCCCAGGATGGGTTCCAAGGACCATGGATTGACAAGGCTTTACAGAGCACTGCGTCCTTTCACCTCTGTGTCTTTGTGTGAGCCCCACAGCCTGGGCAAGGGGCTCTGGCCCTGGATTTCCACGTGGGAAGTTTCAGGCCTCACCACGGTGAGCATTTTTTCTGCAGAGCCGGACTCAAAGCCTGCTCTTCTGTTTCAGGTTCCTCCTCCTTTGCCCTTGGCTCCTGCCGCTCTGAGGGACAGATAGTCTCTTACTCTGCTCTGATAGCTAAACCAGTAGCTGGAGAGCCTTCAGCAACATTTCCGCTTGTGTTCAGTCCAGCAGCATCGTGATTATATTCGATTCTCCTTTTTTCTTTTTTAATTTGATTCTCCTTTTATTTGTACCTTTTTCTCCGTGCTGTTTGATTTTTTTAGTTCTCTTAGGAAAGTTTGTGTGGACAGAGTATGAGCACTGAAGTGCGTGTTATAGTCACATGTACTTGCAAGCCGTTTCTGTCTCAGCAGTGCGTCCCCGGGGGCTGGGAGGCAGTGTTGTGCGCGGTGGGTGCCTTGCTGCTAGAGTGGGCTTCTCCCTGGTGCTCTCCTGCAAAGGCTTCCTCAGAGCGGCTCCTAGCTGGGAGCAGTCATCAGGCCCTCTGTTTGCCCGTAGGAAAGTTTTCGTTAAACCCATTGCACAGCATCACGGTGGCTTTTCCAAGCCATCAGTTATTCCAGACCAACAAGGACGGATTTTGCCCTCAACACTGGGAACAGAGTAGACAGGGTGCAAAAGGCGGTGATGTTCAGAGAATATCACCAGCGTTCTAGAATGGGTATGAGACGTGGTATTTTTCTCTTAAGCCACTTGGCCGTGTGCTGTGGCAGTGACTGTTCTACAGCCACTTGTTGGAGGTATGATCGACAAAGCGAAAGCTGTGCATCTTTAACGTGTCCAGCTTGGTGAGTTTGGAGCTGGGGAGGTCACCGGGCACCTGGTGGGGGCTCTAGGAGTGGAGCTGGAGTCCACAGTCAGGATGGTGCCCGATGCTGCTCTTGGGAGCCTCTGGTGACAGGAGAGCGTTCCTGGGGAGTCTGTGCTTGCGACACGGAAGACGGAAGCGGCTCACCTCGGGAGACAGACCTGCTCTTGCCCAAGTGGTGCAGAGAACTTGGGGCTTTGAGGAGGACGGTCATGGAGGTGACTCGCTCAAGCACACACGCTCGCTGTACACTCAGGCATTCGCGGCTTTCAGGCTCTTGGAGACGCTTCTGCTGAGATGGGGGGCCGGAGGGGGTGACATGCTGGACGCGCGGGAATGAGACGCATTCCTCAGACAGACATATCAGGGGGGCTCGAGGGGCCAGACTCAGAGTCCCCTACCGTTTATTTTGCCAAGTGAAGATCACCGATGACAGCAGCTGCCTCCTGTTGTCCTCGTTTATCACAGAAGGGTAGGGCACCGTCAAACACCCAATCAGGAAGTAGGCGTGGTCTCAGGGAAGAAGGGCCATGTCTCTGGAGAAAGGAGCCTCCGCCCACACGTGTCCCACTCACCCCACACTCCTGTCTCATGCTTGGTTCTGGCCTCAGCATCCCGGAAGGGGCCCCATCATCCTTAGCTCCCTGTGAGCTGCGGGCTGCACAGCCCCGGAGACAGGAGGCCGGGGACCTGCTCCCATGCTTGCAGACAACTTCAGGGCGTTGTGTGCCAGTCCCAGGGCGGGCAGTGCAGCCGAGTGGTTAAGAGCCAGGCCCTCTGGGGCCACATCTGGGCCTACCCCACACTTTTCATGATCCTGGGGAAGTGACTTAATATCACCGTGCCTCCTCCTTCCGATAACAGGTGGGTTGTTGGAGGAGTGAGTTGATCTGTGTAAAGACTTTAGACCAGTGCCTGGCACATAGTAAACCCAAAATAAACATCAGCATTTGTTTTTATTGTTGTGCTCTGTCCAGGCAGTAGAACGTGCCAGGTCTCTAGGGTCACAGGCGGTCAGGCTGTGCTTAGACAAAGATTCCAGATCTGGGGCTGAGATGGCTTTTCGCAGCCGACTGACCACTGACCGCACCCTGAGCTGCTCTGTGAAGGCCACTGTAGCCATCACTGGGCCACAGAGGAGACACCAGCGGAGGGACAGACCCTACTGGCTGTGGTGGCAGTTTGGGACCTAAAGAGTGTGGGAATTTATTTAAATTGACCCGTGGGATGAACTTCAAGGCGTGGTGGTTTTCCAGGTAATTGTTTATTTAACAAGTAAGTTTTTGAGCCCTACTGTGGACAGACAGTCCTGGCTTTGGGGAGAGTCACTGAGTAGGAGTCCCAGCCCTCACGGAGGGGGTGTTCCCGGAAAGGGGAGAGAAAACAGACCAGCAGAGCATGTAGTCTGAATGTCAGGTGCCGAGCACTGCACCCGTGGGGCCCATCTCCCCGCCATCCCCTTACGTCACCGGGGCTGCAGACACATCTGACTTAAAGCGTCTTTGTTGGCAGATGACCTCATCCCACCGTTGGACTTGCTTGAAATGATCGTCGGCTGGATTTTCGAGGACCCGAGGTTGATTCTCATCACTTTTTTAAATACTCCGATTGCAGCCAATCTCCCAATAGGATTTTTAGAGCTCACCCCGCTCACGGGATTGATCCGCTGGTGTGTGAAGGCCCCTCTGGCTTACAAGAGGAAGAAGAAGCCCTCCCTGTCTAATGGCCACGTCACTACCAAAGTTACAAAGGACTCGGGAGGGATGGACAGAGACTCCCACCTCTTGTACTCGAAACTCCACCTCAGCGTCCTGCAGGTCCTCATGGTGCTCCAGGTGCACCTGACCGAGAAGAACCTCTACGGGCGCCTGGGGCTCATCCTGTTCGACCACATGGTGCCACTGGTCGAGGAGGTCAGCAGGTTGGCGGATGAACTGAACCCCCTCAACGCCTCCCAGGAGATCGAGCTCTCTCTGGACCGGCTGGCGCAGGCTCTGCAGGTGGCCATGGCCTCCGGGGCGCTGCTGTGCACGAGAGGTGGGTGACTCCCTGGCGCAGGCCCTCCCGGGGCGGGGCCGCCACCACCCGAAGGAAAGCAGGGAGTCCTGGACGAATAACTCTTCTCTGCTCTTCTACGACCTCTCTCCTCTTAGCACAGGGGACCAGGGTGAAGTCGCAGAGCAGACCCGGGTAGAGCACCGGCCATGATGTCTATGCATCTCTTGGCCACCTTGCCCAGGACCGGGGACTCCTCAAGAGCAAGGATGGCCCCTCACCATCTTTCCTCGTGTAGGATCTTTTCTTTTCCTGCAGTCCTCTTTTTCATCGAGATATAAGTTACATACACCACAGTGCACAGGTCCAAGTGCATGAAGCATTCCCAGCACTGTTTCTGGGCCCATGATTCTCCTGCACTTCGGTGCTGGAACACTCCCAGTGTCTAATAGCACCTGTGCTGGGTTAGTGACTTTGGACTGTGGCCCGAGGCAGCGGTCACTGTGATGCGCTTCCCACTTGGTGCCTCAGGCCGCTGATCCGCTCAGCGAGAGCCCTGCCTCTGGGCCCTTTCCCAGCCGTCCGACAAGTGACCAATAGGCCTGCCCCCTTTCCTGAGCCACGTATTCTGTTTGGGGCCTAGTTGTTAAAGCGAGAATCGAAGGAAGAGAGAGCACAGTTTCTAAGGGACGCCAGGAAAATGTAGTTAAGACACTATTGCTTTCTTGCCAGCATCCTTGAAAAGAACTCAGTGAACATTTCACCTTGTTGTCTCCAGTCTGTTCCTTACTATGTATCTCCTTGATTTCAGATGACCTGAGAACCTTGTGCTCCAGGCTGCCCCATAATAAGTAAGTGCTCTCGAAGACTCCGGGCTGGGCTGGGGGGGGAGGGGACGGGGGTAGACCCCTTGTCCTGGCGTCCTTGGGGAGGGTTGGGCTGCAGGGTCTCGAGCTTCTGTATGTCAGGAGCCCCCTCAGGACCTGATGGTAAGTGGGGGATAGGACAGCATGACCCACATGAGAGAAGGCCCAAGTGGAGAGTAAATTGAAGAGGTGTGGCCATCTTGCCTGGGAGTTCGGGGAAGAAACCAGAGGGCTCAGAGTCATTGACCACTCGCTAAATTAGCATACATGGTTCATGGTGACTTCCGACGTTGTGCACACACATTGTGGTGACAGTGTGAGTGGCACAGCCCTTTGGGAAATCCTGCAGAGCTTCGGCCCTAGGGCACAGCATGTCGGTGAGGCTTTGTCGATGGGGGGCAGCACTGAGTGGGTTCTGAGCATGATTCTCACCGGTTTTCCGTGATGCTTCGGCAATCGCTTTGCCTGCCTCTGAGCCTCGGTTTCCTCCCTGATAAAGCTGGGGGAAGAATTCACCCGTGTCAGAGGGTCATAGTGAGAATTAAATGAGGTGCTGTTTGTAAATTCCCAGCCTGGTCCCTGGCACGCGGGACTCTGTCCATAAATGGTGCTTATTGTCATCATTTGGGGGAAGCAGTGTGGATAGTGGTGAAGAGCAGGGCTGTGTGGTCTCATGGCTCCTGGGGAAACGTCCCGGCTGGCTGCTTGCTCTCCGTACGACCTACCTCACGTCCCCCTGCCTCGCCTGCCCCCCTCCCCGCAGAATTTCTGTGAGGATTCGAGTAAAAACACAGAAAGCACTTAGAACGGTACTTGGGGTGTGCAGCAAGTATCTGAGAAATATTAGCTGCTGTTCCGCTTACTACTCTTCCCATCACATAGGAATGGCGCTTGATCTGATTAATTTCAGGGACTCTGAGAAGCAAAAGCTGTGTGTGCGGAAACGTTTCAGGCAAATGCAGTATCATTAGTAGCGAAAAACCAGAAGCAACCTCATGGCCCCAAAGCATGGGGATACTTAGTAAATTAGGAGTGATACATGAGAAGGACAGAAATTATGTATCCACCCAAAACAGTAATTGTGGCGACTAAGGGAGGAAGCGTTTGTCTTGCAGGGCAGAACTCCCAGTGTGCACAGGGACGGAAAACAACTGAGTGAAGTTGGCAGGATTACTAACATTCTCCTTCCTTCAGAGGCTCACGTTGGCCTTTATCGGGGACAGAGGGGCTGGGGCTCCAGCGCTGGTGTTGGCTGGCGGCACGGACAGAGGGTGAGCCAGCCCGCCAGGCCCCCCTGCGCTGTGGGCGCTCACAGCAGCCTGCCCGGCGAGCCTGGGCACGTGTGGCAGGCTGATAACACGCATCACCCGAGGCCGGAGGAGCGGCCAGATACCACCAGCTCACGGGCTGACGGCGAGAGTAGCTGTGGCCAAGGACTGTGCTGCTGTGTGGTTGGGGATCTCGGCGCCGGGCCCCACGGCGGGAGGGCAGCTTCGGTCAGGTGTCTGGAGAGCGCTGGCTCATGGGGGAGCAGAATGGTCCCACTTGACATACTCTGTCAGCAGAACGGACAGCTTGTCCAGAGCGCCATGTGTCCCTCAGGAGCCCACACTGTTCCTTTCTTTTCTTTCTTTTTTTTTTTTTCTTTTTCCCCCCTGGGCTCTAGGAAAATTCCCTGGCATCTGAGGACATCTTTAGCATAAGTTGGCATTTTTCTGCTCCTCTTGCAGTAATCTCTCTGCACTATTTCCCTTCTTGGTGCACAGCTGCTATTTAACGTGTAGAGTTTCAGGGCATTAGAGCAGTGATAGGGGCTAAATCCTTTCTCATATTAGCATTATGACCAGGGGTCCCCATTGGAATCCCAGTGGAACCTTCTCACAGCCTGTGTTGGGCCCTGTCCTGCTGACACATGCGTCCCAAAACCCAGCCCCCCAGGGGCAGCCTGGCAGCGACACGGGGAAAGACGGGAACAGGGAGTCACTTGGAAAACTTCTTTGACCTCTGATAGTCTTTTCCATTAATTGTCTTTCCAAATAGACTGGAAACTTCTTGAAACCCCTTTTATCTCTGGCAGGGTATGCGTATTCAACCAAACATATGACTTAAATTTTGCTTCTGTAATACCCTCCTTAGATTTATTTCTACGTTTGCTTATTTTGAGTGACTTTCTCACCCCGAATTATAAAAGTGGTAATAACTTAAATGAAAAGGGCTCCGAAGAGCTCCAGGCCCCTAGAAGGCACCAGCTCTCTTCGTGCCTCTGGTTTACTTTCCGAGCCCCTCCTGTGGGCTCTGAGCACCAGACTTTATCCTCGGGGGGGTGGGAGGGGGTGAGGGTCAGTCTGCAGAAGACTTAGCCCCCACTCTCAGAGCTCCAAGTAGGTGGCTGACAGTAGCCAGGGCAAAGTGGCCTGGGGTTGTCCTGGACCAAGCAGGGCCCTGTGCAGGGAAGGTGTGGCCTCGTGGGACGGGGAAGTCCTCAGGGTGAATGATGGGTGTGAACAGGACCTGGCAGGCAGATTTGGTGATGTGGAGAGACCAGCTTAGACACTGGGGTGTGGCTGGAGAGCATGAGCAGAGCCGGTCTGTCTGCAGGGGGGAAAGGGGAGAGGCAGGACTGGGAAAGGAGGCCTCTGTCCTGAAGAGGAGAGGGCCCAAGAAGTTTCTCCAGTTAGGGCGTGATTGGGTATTTGAGGTTGACTGCAGGATGTGGGCCTGCTAAGGCCTGGGAAGCTCATGGTGGTGGGAAAATTAGGAATCTTTGCTGATCTCGCTGGGAGGGCATGTGGGGTTGGCGAGGATGGGACCAATCAGAGTAAACTCTTCAGGGAGTTTCAGAAAGACCAATATTGGAAACCGAAGGGGATTCCAGGAGGGAGGCTGAGGCCATGGATGTCCTGAGCCACAGAGAGGAGAGCACAGGCCCGAGGAGGCGCGTGGCACCCAGGGCTTGGGCTGGTCGTGGGTGGACGGGAGTTGGCGAAGGAGTGACGGGGTCTTCCTGCGGAGACCCTGGGTGTGATGCGTAGGGCTGGAGTGTGGGTACAGGAGGCTCTCACCCCAGAAGTGAAGGAGCAAGTAAGCAGGAGGGTTGGGAGCTCTGCAGAGAGGGAGGGGGAGGGGTGGCCCCTAAAGGTGGGTAAGGGCTGGGTCCAGGCCTGGACCATCCCAAGGGTAGGGCCTATAATCCATGCTCATGTCAGAGTCCCCAAAAGGCCTGTTTTCATTTGTCTGTGCTTGGAATTCAGTTGGGACTCAGTCATTACGAGTGACGTTGAGAACACTGTGGCCTGCTGTCCTGCTTGCTGTGGTGCCTTGGTCATAACCCTCTTAAGTGTAGATAATGGGAGCTGAACTAGATGTGGGGGTTCCCAGGCCACAGATGCTGAGCCTGTGCCTAGAGCTTCGTGGACTCTAAGCCTTGGTGCTGACCCCCCTCCGTGGTCCTGTCCCTGCCCTGCCTTGGGCACCTGCCCTGTGGTTTCCTCAGTTCTCTCCCCCTGAACTGTCTGCCTGCAGGATCCTGCTTTTCCTACTGCCGGCCCCTCCTCTATCTCAGTCCTGCCACCTCCAGGTCACCTCCTGCTCCTCCACCCCCACCCCCCATCCGCCAGCCACAAGCCATCCCCATCTGCTGCGAGTTGACAGATTTCCCCCTCTGGAAACCTCCGTGTTCTGTGTGTGCATCCCATGCCTCTCCCAGTGCATGTGTGAGGCCACAGCGTCCCCAGGCCTGCTCTCCCTTCCCCGGGGCGCCGCGTCCACAAGGGGACAGGCCAGCCCAGCCGCCGTGTGCCTAACCCTTGTCCTTGTATTCGCAGCCTGCTCCAGCTGGTGATCTCGGGCCCTGTGCAGCAGGCGCCACACGCGGCGCTGCCCCCCGGCTTCTACCCTCACATCCACACGCCCCCGCTGGGCTACGGGGCCGTGCCGGCCCACCCCGCCGCCCACCCTGCCCTGCCCACGCACCCGGGGCACACGTTCATGTCGGGCATGACGTTCCCGTTCAGGCCCATCCGCTAGGCCGGCCTCAGTGCCGCCGAGGGGCAGTGCGCCGTCCGCCGGGCCGGAGGAAGTCTTCCAGAGAAGGGGGGAGCCACCCCATCGAAGAGGACCTTTTGGGGGCAGCCAGCAGCCCCTCGTCCCTGGCAGGACTGTCTTGGTGCGGAAGTTGCGCGGCGTCGCAGGCTGGGGGGCCTCCCGCCGAGTCACGTTTGCAGAAGCCCAGATGGGACACATGAAACGAAGGATGGACAGCGCCCGCGGAGCCATGTGGGTGTCCTGCCGAGACGCGGATTCCATGAGCCGTGTCTGTGTCGTTTCAGACGCGCGAGGAGCCCGTGCCGTCCCGAGCACGGCTGTGATGAGCAGCATTTGCAAGTCCCTTTGGCGTCTCTGCGCGTGAATGTGACAGGCGCCCGCCACCCGGTGTCCCTGAGAGCTCCGTGAGCTCGAAGCCGGGCCTGGTGCGGGCAGGGCAGGGAACTGGGCAGGGGGTTGCGTGAGGACCGCCGGTCCCCGCCCAGGAGCTCCTCTATTTTATTGGGGTCTAAATTTTCCTTTCATATGTTCAAATAAATTTTTTCTAAACAGTTTTATAGACTTTATGGACTGTTTTAAAAACATAGTCAATATGAGTGGCAGTGGTCTCCTTGTGGGTCTGCAGTGATGGGGTAAGGAGTTTGAATACAGTGTTAGGCACCCTCTTAACAGATACACTGCCGACAGCGGGGGTCTGTCTGCTTCCCTCTGTGTTTTTGGCTCCACGTGATGGAAGCTGTCTGCCTGG
The DNA here is from genome assembly GCF_017311325.1 of Ursus maritimus. Lineage (NCBI taxonomy): Eukaryota > Metazoa > Chordata > Mammalia > Carnivora > Ursidae > Ursus > Ursus maritimus. The sequence goes on along the minus strand of NW_024424452.1, from coordinate 4,682,952 downwards.
AGTTCTCATTTACTAGTTTTGGGAAAGAAAGATGCCGGTAACAGTGGCATTGAGCTCCCCTGGGCTAGAAGTGAGGCATGAGAGACGCATCCAACAGTGAGCACGAAAGGGCCAAGATGAACTTGTAGGGATGAAATGGAACCTTGTGGTTTGTCTGCTCTTCTGTTCCTGGCCAAACGCCATGACCCGGGAGACCAGACCAAACCAGCCTGCCCAAGGAATTCCCATGTGTGTGTTTCCTTTTTTTTACGTTGGGGGTTCAGGGCATTCCTCAAGATGAGGAGCATGAGCCCATGCAGCTGCCGTGTAGGGGTCACCCTTGGTCGGAAAGGGTCCCGACGACCTGGGCTTTCTCAGCCACGCAAGCCCGTGGCTTTCTTTGGGCCCCTGCAGGGCTCAGCCGGGTTCCCAGAGCTGTAGCGGGTGGGGAGGAACCAGCCTGCAAGTGAGCCTCTTAGGAATCTGGTTTTAAATTGCTTTTGAGAGCCATGCACTAGAAAGGGAATTGCCCTTTCTTTGACTTTGATTTCATTATTCTTGGCTGATTGTGTTCCCTGTTTATGTGTTTATCTGCTGAGGTCAGATCAGGAAAGTAAGAAAGTAAAGTAAGTAAGAAAGTAGTAAGGAAGTAAGAAAGTAAAAGTAAATACCTGCTTCCCTGTCTTGGTGGGGGTACACCCATGAAACTAAGGAGATGAGCGCTTGCTCGTGCTTGGTGGTCGGCTCTGGTGCCAAGTGTTTCTGAAAAGCATGGCAAAGAAGCTCTCCCATCGCTGTGTTGTTAGAGGACGTCTGGAGCACGGCTCCGTCCCAGAAGGAGCCTTCCACCCAGTTTCCAGGGACTAGTTAGTTATGGCTTCGCTCCTCTCAGACCCAAGGTGGTTTTTGCCGTGAATGACTGGGTGAACAAACAAGGGGAGGGGAGGAGAGGGGTGGGGAGGGGAGGAAAGGAAGGAGGGAGGGAGGGAGGGAGGGAGGGAGGAAGGAAGGAAAAATGTAGGTGTATGTGAATTGTTTACACCTTTACCAATTCTTGCCTTTTCACCTATTAATAGCAAGAATGCTATTTCCTGTTTACTAACTATGTGCCAGGGTCTTGCTAATGAGTATTTTACATACATTAAAAATCTGTATATGAGAAAATATGTGCAGAGTATAAAATGAAATATATCCATATAGAATGTACCAAAAACTACAAATTAATCAAAAGACATCCCAACAAAAAAATGAGGGAAGAACACGAACAGATAGTGTTCATAGAAAATACAAACAACCGGGGTGCCTGGGTGGCTCAGTCGTTAAGCATCTGCCTTGGGCTCAGGACGTGATCCCAGGGTCCTGGGATCGAGCCCCACATCAGGCTCTTCCACTGGGAGCCTGCTTCTTCCTCTCCCACTACCTCTGCCCCTGTGTTCCCTCTCTCGCTGGCTGTCTCTATCTCCGTCAAATAAATAAAATCTTTATTTTTTTTCCTATTTTGTTTTTTTTTTTAATTTTTTATTTTAATTTTTTTGATATAAAGTTCGATGATTCATTAGTTGCGTATAACACCCAGTGCACCATGCAATATGTGCCCTCCTTACTGCCCATCACCAGCCTATCCCATTCCCCCACCCCCGTCCCCTCTGAAGCCCTCAGTTTGTTAAAAAAAAAAAAAGAAAAAGAAAATACAAACAACCAATTTAAAAAAAAGATTCTAAAACTGGTAACCAGGGAAACACAAATTAAAAAGAGATACAAATTAAAAAGAGATGCCATGATTTCCATTTACCCATCAGATTGGCAGAATAGAAAGTAGCTAATTGTCTGAAGAAACAGTGCTCACACTGTTTGTGTGGACAACTGGTTTAGCCACTCTGGAGAAATGAAGAAGTAAAATGGCCCCATGGCCCAGCAATTCCAGAACCCAAAAGAGGTGTTCAAAGACGTTCGTGGCTGTATGGTTTGTTTTTGAAGTAACGGTTTTATGGAGAGCGATTTCACTTGCCCAATTCACTCATTTCAAGCGCACGATTTGGTGGTTGCCGTATGTTTACCGAGTCGTGCAAACAAACATCACCACCGTCTATTTCAGAACGTTTCGTCATCCCCCCAAAAGAAATCCAGCACCCACTAGTACCCCGTCTCCCCCGCAGCCCCCGGCAACCAATCTACTCTGCGTCTCTCTGGATTTGCCCGTCCTGAACGTCTCGTGTAAATGCAGTCATGCGGACGTGGTCTTCCGTGACTGGCTTCTTTCACTCAGCATCATGTGTGTGCGGTTCGGCCATGGTGTAGCATGAATCAGCACTTTGTTACCTTTTACAGCCAAATACTACCCCGCTGTATGGCTATGTCACATTTGTTCATCCGTTCATCGGTTGATGGACACTTGAACGCTTTGGCTCATATGAACGTTTCTGCCAAGAACATTTATGTACAAGGTTTTGTGTGGGCTATGTTTTCAGTGTTCTCGGACACACACACACACACACACACACACACACACACACCCTTATGGAAATGCTGGGTATAGTTTGTTTGTTTTTAATAAGGAAAATCCGGAAACTGCCTGAATAGCCTCAGCAGAGGACTGGCCAACTAGGAGATGTAAATTCAGACATCTTTAGAGACCAGGCAGGTGTGGTCAATGGGTGAAGCTTCCAGAATTAGACACCAGGGGGTACCGAGGACTGCGCCAAACTAGGGAACTCCTAGGGGTGATCATTGCCGTATCTGGGCACCCGGGCCAAGGTGAGTGTTGCCAGAACTTCTGAGTATTTAAGAGAAGATGGAAATCAATTTTTTACGATATATTTTCCTAATTTGAAAACCTCTCTTGGAAAGTGATCTAGGACGTTAGAAGTCAGGATGGTTGGTGGTGGAAGGTAGGTGTGACCACAAGAGGCTTTGTAGGTGTCAGTCGTGTGTCCCGGAAGTGGGGTGATGGCCAAAGGAGATCTCGCCCTATCTGGGTTGTTTCAAAGTTCGATTTAGTTGTAGGGTTTTTAATTAAAAGAACCATTCTGAGTTATAATGAAAGGCCACCAGACTTGAATTAGCCCTGACGACGATAAGAGAAGCCCACTTTCGGCAGATCTACTTGCCAACATTGCCCACGTTTTACTTGTTTACAAAGACAGGGTGTTCTTGTTACCTGTCTAATGAAAAGTTAATTTTTAAAAAGTGCACAGTAGAACTTCTATCTCTGGTCGTGACGGGCCAGATCTTTCAGACCAGCCTTTCTGCTTTCACTAAAAATGCTGGATAAAATACAGAAATATCTTCAAGTATGGAAGAGCCAACAGGTTGTAAAGAACTTCCAGGTCAGAGGCTAGAGGGGCAGCAACCGCGGGGCAGCTAAGGTGCATTAGAGCCCTTTGCCCTGAGGGTCTCAGGGGTGAAGGGCTGAAGGTAAGGGTCTACTAGGAGACCCCCTCTCTGTTTTGCTATGTCAAGGGCTAGCATATAGCCTCGGGACAAACAGGAGACTGCAAGGAAGTTGCTCTGGCACCAGGCAGAACGTGGGGGGGGGGGGGGGGATGAAAGGAGATACTTGTTCCTGAGAAGCGAGGGACAGGGACCAGAACTCAGCCGAGCACGGCGATTGGCTGAAGATAAACACCCCAACCCAGTGAACCCTAAGGAACCCAACTCCAAGACTTCAGAACTACTGGAAAGAGAATCTCTCTTTCCAGCTGAGGCTGGGGGATAAGTCTGCAGTTGCTGGGGTGGAGAGTGCTGTCACGGAGGAGCTGAGGAATGAAGAGATTCCGAGTCCGGATGATGTCTGAGCCCTGGATCTTGACGTGCCTGGGGATGGTTTCTATATCCTGGGCATGCATGCATGCATGCATTCATTCATTCATTTTATTTTTATATATCCCAGGCTTTTGAATTGTAAGTCAAAGATGCTTCCCAACCTTTTTCTCCCCCCAAGCTGGTTTAAGGTGATTTTCTCTCACCTGCAACTGAAAGATTCTTGATTAATTCACAAATACATACATCTGTGTATTTTTATAGGCGATATCTGCAGGATTGTGCCCTTAGCTGTTAAGAGTGGCTGTATCTGGGGGTTGGGATTTTAGAAGACGTAGATTTTCTTTTTTTTTTTTAAGATTTTATTTATTTATTTATTTTTATTTATTTGACAGAGATAGAGACAGACAGCGAGAGAGGGAACACAAGCAGGGGGAGTGGGAGAGGAAGAAGCAGGCTCATAGCGGAGAAGCCCGATGTGGGGCTCGATCCCATAACGCCGGGATCACGCCGGGATCACGCCCTGAGCCGAAGGCAGATGCCTAACCGCTGTGCCACCCAGGCACCCCAGAAGACTTAGATTTTCTAAATTATAGAGTCATGCGGTCTGATGGTAACCTGTAGCCACTTGCAACTCTTGAGTGCTCGAAGCGTGGCTAGGCTGAATGAAGACGTGCTGTACATTGTACGTGAAGAAGACATATTAAAAAAAAAGAAAGTAAATTTGTGGTTAATTCTTAAAATTAATTAGATATTGATACTATTTTGGATATATTGAGTTAAATAAAATATACTACCAAAATTAATTTCACCTGAAACGGTTTACTCTTCTAAATGTAGCTAAGATTCCTTAAATTATGTTTATGGCAGAAATATGGCATCATGTTTCTGTTAGCGCTGGTATAGAGAGCACATGAAAGCCGACTTATAAATATTTGTTGAATGAGTATGATGTTTAAAATGTTTGCAACATGCAGTATTAACTTTGTAATCAGATAAACCAAAACTTGGAAATGTTTGCCTTAACTGCAGAGGGCTGGGAATGAGTCCGAATTGCGGGGGGGGGGGGGGTTAAGTGCGTGGGCTTTGGAATTCCACAGACATTCTCTTTGTGTCCTTGGGCAAGTTAATTCAACCCTCTGAGCCCTGGTTTCTTCAGGCACAGAATGGGGTTAAACACATTTTCGGCCATACATGTAGCTTGACTAAGGTGTCTGAAAGGAGAACCTTTGGCCTCTGTGCTCCTCTGTCTTGTGCTACCACCAAGTTCGAAGGTTCGAGCACTTTACGCCTACCTTTGCGGAGTGGAGGTTGCTAGCTGTCCACCAGATCCACTCTCTCGTCCTACCGTATGAGATGGTGGCTGAACCCATCACTAGATTCCTTTCCCCAACCTCCCTTGTACGTGACGTCATCTCTCAACCTTGGGCAGTATGGATTGGACAGCTGAACCACTCGGAATTTTCCTAGGAATTTAGTTATGCTGGCCAAGAAAATGCACCTCTCATAACTTCCGCTGTGGGTGTCAGGCCCATCCTGGCACCTGCTTCTCAGGAGACTTGAACTCATCGCATTAGGACTGGACTTTAGTGTCGCTGCATGTAGCTGAAACCTAGGAATTGTGCGGTGGCCTTCTCTCTGATGTGCGGGTCCCAGGGTCGAATCCATGTTGTCCAAGCTTGCGCTGTCACAAGGATCAGCTGGCTGCTTGTTGAAAATGAGCATCAGAAGCTTCTTATTCAAGAGGCCTGGGGAGCGTGTCTGGGAATCTGTTCTTTTAACAAGTGCCCCAGGTGATGCCTATAATCAAGTCATTTTAAGAAAGACTTGGCTCAGTAATCATCATAACTGCCCAATACACCAGAAATAATGGAGGAGAAAAAAATGGGATGTGACTTGCAAACAAAGAAACTAGCCTCAAGCCTTCCTTTTAGACAGAGACCCTGGGGGAGAGCCCCAGGGCACCCCACAACAGGTACTTGGTGTCACCAGAGACTTGGTTTTGCAGGTAGGGATAGTTTGGTAAATGACAGGATCAGCAGACCTCATGGACATCATTTTACCGATGCACGTGCTTGGCGGTGGAGGGGGTTCCTTGGTCGGCTGGTTCTGCTCACTGGGGCACTTGTCCAGTACCTTCAAGATTCCCTGAGGGACCCTCATCTCTGAATTGTTGCATTAATTTTTTTACTGAGGTCAAATCCACAGAACATAAAACTCACTGTTTTTTTAAAGTGTGTGCGATGCAGTGGTTTTTAGAATACTCATCACATTATGCAACCATCACAGTTATCCAATTCCAGAACATTTCAGTCGCTCCAGAAAGAAACCCCGTACATTTCGTTCTCCCCTTCCTATCCCTTGACAAGTTATAGACATGCCTATTGTACATATTTCATATACATGAAATCATATAATATGTGGCCTTTTTTTTAAAGGTTTTATTTATTTATTTGACAGAGTGAGAGAACACAAGCAGGTGGAGTAACAGGCAGAGGGAGAGGGAGAAGCAGACTCCCCACTGAGCCAGGAACTAGATGTGGGGCTCGATCCCAGGACCCTGGGATCATGACCTGAGCCGAAGGCAGTTGCTTAACCAACTGAGCCACCCAGGCGCCCTATATGTGGTCTTTTGTGACTGGCTTTTTTCACTTAATATTATGTTTCTCAAGGGTCATCCATGTTGTGGTATCTGTCAGTGCATCGTTCATGTTTATGGCTGAATAATATTCCATTGTGTGGATAGACCGCATATTGTGTATCTGTTCAGCATTTGATGCACATTTAGGTGGTTTCCACTTTTTTGGCTATTATGACTAGTGCTGCTATGAACATGTGTGTACGTATGTTTGTTGGAACACCTGTTTTCAGTTCTTATGGGTAGACATGTAGGAGTGAAATTGCTGGGTCATACAGTAACTCTATGTTTTTCTAAGGAACTGCCATCTAGGAATAAATTTAGCTAAGGAAGTGAAAGACTTGTACACTGAACACTATGAAAGTTGAAAGAAATTAAAGAAGACCTCAGTAAGTAGGAAAACATCCCATGACTTAATATTGTCAGGATGGCAGTCCTCTCCAAATTGATTCACAGATTCAATGCACTACCCATCGAAATTCCAGCTGCCTTTTTTTTTTTTTTATAGAAATGAACAAACTGATCCTAAAATTTACATAGAATTACAAGGGAGCCCAGATACTCAAAACAATCTTGGGGGGGGGGGGAACAACATTGGAAGACTCACAATTCCTAACTTTAAAACTTACTACAAAGCTACAGAAATAAAAACAGCATGGTAGTGGTAAAGAAACGGACATAAGAGACCAATGGAACAGAGTAGGAGTTCAGAAATAGACCCATATGTCTATGGTCAATTATTTTTCAGCAAGGGTGTCAAGACCATTCAACAGGAAAAGAACAATCTTTTCAACAAATGGTGCCAGGACAAATGGATCTCAGCATGCAGAAGAATGAACTTGGACCCCTATCTCACACCATATATAAATATTACCTCAAAATGGAGTGAAGACCTAAATGTGTGTATTGGGGCACACCTTCAACACTCTGCCAGGTAGGTAACTACTCTGCCTTAGCTTTCACTTCCTGCTTGCCTACAGACAGGGCTGAAAGCTTAGAGCCTTTTCAGGTCTTTCCTGAGCATAGGCATGGCCCCAGGCATGCCCATGGTCTTCTAGATTTCTAGAAATATGTCAGAGCTTCTCAAAGCCCTGATTCTTCCAAAGTATCTCATTCTCAAGCTTTTCTTATTTCTCAAGCTCTTTCCTCCTCAACTTTTTAGTTAGTCTGTTGCTTGCCCCAACTATTATCCATTGCCTCCAGCAACCACTAAACATTTTCCTATAAATATTTTTGATAAATGCCCCTCAGGAACAGCTTCAGTGGTGGGAAAGTTCCAAGGAAAGAAAACACAAGGCTTTTGAGTGGATCTTCCAAAGAGCCATCAGACAGATCAGCAAGAACATTTCTTTGCAAATTAAGTCTGTTCCGCTGTCCCATTGCTACTAGTACCAGGAATTCAGCTGTTCTTTTCTTTCTTTTTTTTTTTTTAAGTTTTTATTTTTATTTAAGTGATCTCTACACCCAACATGGGACTTGAACTCACAATCCTGAGATCAAGAGTCGTATGCTCTTCCTACTGAGCCAGCCAGGTGCCCCTCGGCTGTTATTTTCAAGAATGCTGCTCAACCAGGGAGCAGAGAATGGGATAGGGTAAGGTAAAATGCCACAAAGCTTGCTGCTCTTACCAAGACCAGGCATTTTTCTTTTTTATAAGCACTCCTTGGGTTGTTGCAAGCTTTTAGTTTCTAGAGTTCCAAAAAAGGTTGATTCTTACAGTTCTTGCCAATTTTTTTTATTGCTTTTGTAAAGGAGCTGACTTTTGGATGGGAAGGGGAGAGGAGAGATACAGGGTTTCTTTCTGGGGCAATTGAAATACAGTTCTTTAGTATTCCGTGTTGAATTTATCCTTTGATGTTTTGGTGAGATCTCAGCTTTTTGTTTTTGTTTTGGTGTTTGTTTGTTTGTTTGTTTTGCATTTTTAAAATAGTTTCTCTAGGGATTGTAATTACATGTGTCTAATTTATCACAGTCTACTCAGAGTTAGGATTTTAACAGTTCAAGTAAAGTGTACAAACCTTACAATTTTACTGCCCCCTTGTGTTATCATTATATGTATTACATCTACACACATTGAAAGTCTTGCTGGGTAATGTAATTTTTACTTCAACATTATCCATATTTTAAAGAACTTAAGAGGAGAAAATTAATCTATTACATTTATTCGTGTATTTATCATTTCTGTTGCTCTTTCTACATTCCTAGAGTCCCAAACTTCCCTCTGGTATCATTTCTCTTCTGCCTGAAGGCCTTTCTTCCTTTCTTTCTTTCTTTCTTTCTTTCTTTCTTTCTTTCTTTCTTTCTTTCTTTCTCTTTCTTTCTTTCTTTCTTTCTTTCTTTCTTTCTTTCTTTCTTAAGATTTTATTTATTTCACAGAGAGAGAGAGAGAGACAGCGAGAGAGGGAACACAAGCAGGGGGAGTGGGAGAGAAAGAAGCAGGCTCCTAGCGGAGGAGCCTGATGTGGGGCTCGATCCCAGAACGCCGGGATCACGCCCTGAGCCAAAGGCAGGCGCTTAATGACTGTGCCACCCAGGCACCCCTGAAGACCTTTCTTTAGCATATCTTTTAGAGCAGGTCTGCTAGTGATTAATACTCTTAATTTTCTTTCATCTGAGAATGGCTTTCTGTCACTTTCCTCCCTGAAAGATATTTTTGTTGAACATAGAATCCTGGTTTGATATTTCTTCTATTTAAGCACTTTAAAAAGGTGGTTCCACAGTTGGGGTGCCTGGCTGACTCAGTGGAGTATGCAACTCTTGATCTTGGGGTTATAAGTTCGAGCCCCATGTTGGGTGTAGGGATTACTTAGAAATAAAATCTTTAAAAATGTATTGTTCCACTGTCTTGTGGCCTCCATAATTTCTGATGAGAAATTCAGTTATTTGAATTGTTATCCCTCTCTTTGTAATGTGAAGTTTTTCTCTGGCTGCTTTCAAGACTTTTCCCCCTTACCTTTGGTTTTCATCAGTTTGACTATGATGTGTTTGGATATTTGGTTTTTTATCTTATTCTTTTGGGCGTTTTCTGACATTCTTAAATTTGTAAATTTAAGTCTTTACCCAACTTTAGGATGTCTTTCGTCATTATTTCTTCAGATATTGTCTCTGCACCAGTCTCTTTCTCCTCTCCATTAGGGTCTCATGACAGTAATGTTAGACCTTTTGATGCTTCGTAGATCACTGAGGCTCTTTATTTTTTCAGTCCTTTTCACCCTGTGGTTTCTATTTATGTGTCCTCAACGTTACTGACTCATTTGTCATCTCCATTCTGTTACTGATCCCTCTCAGTGATTTGGTTTTGTTTGCTCTTTGTTTGCTTTCTTTTGTTTTGTTTGTGTTTTTTGTTTGTTTGTTTGAAGTTCTAAAGTCTTTTTTATACAGTTTATATTTATCTGCTGAAAACAAGTTCCATTCATTTCAACCACGTTTACTTTTACCTCATGGAGGATAGTTATAATTGCCTTAGAGTCTTTGATAATTTCGACACCTAGGTCATCTCGGGGTCGGTATATGTTGATTGTCTCTTCCCTCATGAACTGGCCGTATTTTCCTGGTTCTCGGTATGTTGAGTAATTTTGGGTTGTGTGCTATCCATTTGCAATCCTGCTTTGTTTTTGTTTTTTGTTTTTTTTTTTTTCTTTTTGAGACTCTGGGTCTTGTTACATTCTCTGGAGAATATTGGAATGTTGCTTTTTTTGTTTGGTTAAAACAGGTGGTCAACGTGGTCAAGACCACAAATTCTCTTTCCTTCTGTGTTCAGTGGTTCCCATGTCAGTTCAGTTTTCAGAGACTTTGCTGCATGTCTGAATGTGTCCCGTGGACGCCCTGGTGTGATGGGTGTTCGATGATACATAGCAGCTGGGGAACCCAGTCTCAAGCTTGCTTCCCTTCAGAGTTTCCTCCACACTCCCTGACTCCCAGGTCCCCTTTTCCAGATACCTCTGACCAGGAAGATGAGATTCTCTAGGAATGGCAGCCCTCCCCTGCCCCCGTAGGCACAGTTCCGTGTGACTGGGCTTCCTCTGGGATGAAGTAATGAGAGAAAAGACAGAGGGAAGCAAATGACAGGGATCCCCTCATTCTTCACACAGCAGGGACCCTTTATCCTCAGTCCTCTATCCAGAAATGTGGGTCCTCTCTCAGGATGTTAGGTGCCCATGCCCCCCCCCCGCCCCCCCCCATAACAATGAGGTTCCACAAATGGCCCTGGGCTCAGGGTAGGACTGGGGAGAAGAAGAAAAATGTGGAGATTCTCCACCCCCTGTCCTGCTCACAGGGACCACTGTCCCGGTCTTCTGGCTATAAACATTAGTTTCTCTTGAAGGTTTTTCTGCCTCCACCTGCTCTGCAGGTCCCTAATTCAACTGGCCTCCGCCCAAGGCCAGGAGATAAAGGCGATAAACAAACAGGAAGCCGCGTCTGCTGTGCTGGCTTCTCGTGTGTTCTGACTTTCCCAATCTGCCTGCTACTATTTACTTTTCATAGCCTTTAGGTCATTGCATTTTGGGTTTTTCCAGTTTTCAGTTGTAATCAGCAGATGAAGGAGATGAGTCCCCTTTTATCTCCTTAGAAACCTTTCCCACAGATGCCATTTGCTCCTTCCTCAGGCCTGGGATTATCTGAGAAGCAGAGAACTAATTCCAGATCCGTATGCACCAGGCTTGGGGTTTTTCTGGTCATACGATCTTATAAAACCTAGGTCGATTGCTAATTAAAGTCATGTCAGGAGACAGAATTGTACATTGGCCGTAGCCACAGGGTTCCGCAGGCTGGGCCGCTCTTGAGGTCCCAATAGCCCCTTGGTTGCCTGTTGCCTTGATGACCCAGCTTGGTGTGGATTGATTGACTGCTGAGTCCTGAATCCTCTCTCTAGTGGCCTTGACCTAGGGCCTGGGTGGGGAACCCCAGGCTGGGGATGGGATGGCAAGAGCTCATAGTGGATGCCAAGATGCACTCTCCAGATACTCCTCCCCCCTTCGGGGTTGAAGGATGTGTCCCCCTGAGCTGCCCTGTGTGTTGCTGCCAGACAGCACCTAGCTACTAGCCATCTGCAGACTTGCATTTGCTGAAGGGCAACACCTTGCCCCAGGTCACACCCCCACCCTGGGGGATCCTGTATGTAATGACTGATGCAGGTTCACAAAGACCTGGCTCTCATGCCCCCAGCTTGTGACAACTCTGAAAACCCTCTTAGCTTCAGAGGTCCCACTGGGTTGCCTGTGGCCTTCCCCGAGACCCCACGACAGTCTCGAGTCTCCTCCACCTGGTCCTTCTTCCTCCCCTTCTCCCATCCTGTTCCCAGCCCTCTGTAATGAGGCTGTGGCAGGCCTCCTGCCAAATCTCCACCCCAGAGTCAGCATCCTAGCAAACCAAACCTGCAACAGAGACTTTCTCTGCCACCAGGCCTACCTAGGCTGTGTCCTCGGCGATGAATGCAACGCTGCAGTCCAGGCACGGGGTGACAGGTCACAGCAGCCAGCACAGAGGCCTGGCTCAAGCTGCCGTTCTCCAGACCCGGGAAGGTCAGCTTACACACACTAGGTATTTTATTTCTGGGCTGCGCACTGGTTTCATGGACGTAGTCACTGATTTGAGCACCAGACCATTGCCTGAGAACCGATTTCCACGCCACCCATACAATACCTAATGTAGGAAGCGTCCCTTCTTTGCTTCTGGAAATTTAGTGCTGCCTCCGGGCCTCGGCCTGTAGAGTATCCTTCCATCCCTGCACAGACTAGGAAGTTCGTTTCCATGGCCTGGAGGCACCATGCCTGGCTGATAAAGAGCTTTTCTAGTGATCCTGTCGCTAGCCCATTTCTCAAATCAAGGGTGAGTCCTCTGAGCCCCTTTGGGAGAGGTAGTAGGGACAGAATGTGTTCCAGCCCCCAAATTTCCATATTCTGTCGCCAATCCAGGCCAAGAGCAGTGCCCCTAGGCACAGAGCTATTTGGTTCAGGTGGGCATGGCTCCCCTGGAAACTGCGGCACCACACCCTGGGGGCAAGCCAGCACAAAAACACAGGTTCCCATCATCACTTAGTCCTCCCATTCAGCCTGAGCCAAGAAGCCACACTGTGCTCCTTGTGGATGAGTTTCCTCACGGTTCCTTCCCCTCCTACCGTCCCTGCTCCCCATTCAAATGACTGAAGTTCTAGCCCCCCAGGACTTTGTTTGGAAATAGGGTCATTGCAGATGTCATTGGTTAAGATGAGGTCATTAGGATGGGCCCCAATCCAATATGACCGGGGGTACTTGGACACAGGCACGCACAGGGAGAACACCTGTTGAGTGACGATGAAGACAGAGATCGGGATGACGCTTCTGCCAGCCAAGAAACACCACAGACTGACGGGAGCACCAGAAGCTGGGAGAGAGACAAGGAGCAGACCCTCCCTCACAGCCTCAGAAGGAATCAACCCCTCCAACACCCTGATCAACACCTGTGGAACTGTCCAACACTCATTTCCATGGTGTCCACCCTGTGTGTGGTACGTTGTCATGGCAACCCCAGGAAGCTCGAACAGAGTCCAAGTGGAGCTCCCTTCTGGTGACCCAGGAATCGACCCGAGACCCAGGTCTCGGGCTGTGGCTACCAGTGCGTTGCGGTGCTCTCAGAGCAGCCCCACAAAGGTCCCCGGTTCAATCTGGGCCTCAGCAAAGGAATGCTGAGATCTTACTGGAAGGGAATTAATGCTGTTAGATGGACCCATCCAAAGCTATGGTTCTGGCATCCCTGTTCCCTTCAGGTGATCCTCCAGGGCCTCGATGTCGGAGGACCCATGGTCTCAGGTGGCCCTCGCTGGCACCCGGATGTTGTTTTAACAGAACACACTGGCCCTGAACACATGTGGGAGTCTCCTTGCCTTGTCCTCATCTTGGTCCAATAGCCAGTTTCAAATCCCACATTTTTCTGGGGTATCTGGGCCTGAGTGCCACTTCTAGTACCAATTTCTGTGTTTGTGAGGGTTCTCTGTTTGCCGAGACCAACCTTGAGTGAATTCGGCAGGAAAAAGGGTTTTTGTGGAAGCAGGCAAGGGCCCGTCACAGGAAGGGTGGGGACCGGAGCTCTGGGATTCTCAGCAGTGGGAACTCGGGGGGAGACTCTCTCTGTGTAAGACATCTCCGTGGGCGCATTCCACCCAGTCATCTTTGGGTCCAGTGAGCTTCTTCTCCAGATCCCCGGGAGAGGAAGAGAATGATGTGCCCATCTCGGGTCAGATGCCGCACCTTTATAGACGAGAGGTGAAGCTTGGATTATTATCCTGAGTTGTCTTTGCGACATTAGTAGGTGTAAAAAGCACCCCCAGTCTGATTAGTTTATTAATTCATTCAACAAATACTTACAGAGTGTCTACTGTAGTGGGTACTCGGGAAACAAGGGTGACCAACCTAGACCAACTCCTTGTCCTTGCAGCTGGCAGCCGTGGGAGGGAGGCAGACCCCAATCATATTGTAAAATCGGAATCAAGCGAGTGCCATGGGTTCCTATGCTCTGAGAGAGAACACTGGGGGTTTGACCTGAGGAAGCAAGGCCTGACATTTGCCCCCTGGGCCACCACTATGCATGCCCTAGATGCTTTCCAGGCCATCTGTACTGCTCCTCAGCCTGTCATTCTTCCCTGGATCATATTCCAAACCTCCTCCATCATCCCCAGTGGAAAGATGAAACTTCCTGCAGCCCCAAGCCACCATCAGGGCACAAGTCCATCACACTCCTCTCCCCAGTAGGGCCCCCACTCCTGGCCCATGTCTGTTCCTCTCTGTCTCTCCTTCTCTCTGTCTCTATTGTTCACTGTCTCTTGTCTGTCTCTCTCAGCAAGGAAAAATCAAAAGCACAAGACTTTAGAAACTGGAACACAGAAGAACTGGTGGATCTGACTTAGCAGAGTAGAGAAAGTTGAAAACTAAACTATCAGAGGGGGAAGCCAACAAGAAACAACCCAGTTTCCCCCCAGAAAGCCTGCAGAATGCAAGGCTCCCAGTGTGGATGAAAACTGAAAGACTGCTACAAAGTATCACAAGGGGCCAGTGGGTCCGCACACCTCCCCTCCCACTTCGCATCTACTCTGGCAAAAGCCTGGTACCAAACAGGCTCTGACTTTGGGAACACTGGACAGAGTCAGAGGCAGGGAGAGTTCTTCTTGAAACCATGGGGTTTAGTGAAATCTGCTTTCCAAAATGTAAGACCTCTCTTCCCAGTCTTTTTACCCACCATTTGGCTCCTAGAATGCTCAGGGCCAAGTTACTTCCCCAGACAGGGGATCAAACGTGTCCTTTCTAGAGAAACTGGCCCGAGAGAAAATACTACCAAATGTTGGAGGACACCCCTCCGCACAGCAGAGTCCCTCTCTTGCTTGGAGAACAACTCACTCCACACACATCACCGAACAGCCCAGCATCACCCGGCATCTTAGGACATCCTCTGACAGGAGAAATGAAGCAAACACTTTTTTAAAATAAAAAATTAACTAGAGCAAACAATGATGATAGAGGAAGCAGGAACAAAGTTAATTGTCTTCAGTGAGACAGAAGCAAACATTGCAATCATGCAACAAGAGCATGTATAAGAAAAAAACCAAGTCTGAGAATAAGAAAGCTCTGGAAATTAAAGACAGGCTTGCAGAAATGAAAGCAGAAAGTTTAGAGGACAGTGATGAGAAACTCTTCTAGAAAGTGTAACCAAGAGGGGCACCTGGGTGTCCCCATCATTTGGGCGTCAGACTCTTGATTTCTGCTCAGGACATGATCTCAGGGTCGTGGGATTTAGACCCGCGTCGGGCTCCTTGCTCAGCATGGAGTCAGCTTGTCCTTCTCGCTCTGCTCCTCTCCTTGCTCTTTCTCTCTCTGTCTCAAATAAACGAATAAGTAAATAAATAACATCTTTTTTAAAAAAGGAAAGTGTAACCAAGAGATTAAGTGATGAAAATGAAAGAGAAAGTACAATGACATTAGAGGATCAGAACAGAAGGTCCAACACCCGAATAATCAAAATCCCAGGAAAGCAGAAAAGAGAAAATGGAAGGGGGCACTATCAAATAACTCAAATTCATTTCTCAGAACAGAAAAGCATGAGTCTCCTGATTGAAGTGGCTGCCTGCATGTCTGTCGTCATGGAACCTCAGAATATACAGGTTAAAAAAAAAAAAAAGGCGCCTGCGTGGCGCAGTCGTTAAGCGTCTGCCTTCAGCTCAGGGCGTGATCCCGGCGTTCTGGGATAGAGTCCCACATCAGGCTCCTCTGCTGGGAGCCTGCTTCTTCCTCTCCCACTCCCCCTGCTTGTGTTCCCTCTCTCGATGGCTGTCTTTCTCTGTCAGATAAATAAATAAAATCTTTAAAAAAAAAAAAAAGATTTACAAGCTTCCAGAGAGAAAAATACCAGCCACACAGAGAGGATCCGGTATCAAAATGGCACAGGACATCCTTCATAGCCACACTGGGGGCCAAAAGACAATGAAAGGATGTCTTTAAAATCAGAGGAGAAGACATTGGCATTCTAGAATCCGTGCTCAGTCACATGTAAGAATAAAAACTTTTTTTAAAAAATTTTATTTATTTATTTGAGAGAGGGAGACAGCACAAGCAGGGGGAGGGGCAGAGGCAGAGGGAGAAGCAGACTCCCCGCTGAGCAGGGAGTCCAACATGGGGCTCGATCCTGGGACTCTGGAATTATGACTTGAGCCAGAGGCAGACACATTTTAACTGACTGAGCCATCCAGGCACCCTGAAAAAAAACTTTTTAGATGTGAGGGCTCCCTGGATTTTATTTGCCATATACTCTTTCTCAGGAAGACCACTAAAGAATGTGCTCCCCGGAAGGAAGGTGGCGATGATCAACGTTAGCGGCACAGCATTCCATCCGCGCCTTAGCTCGTAGACGTCTGCAGTTCCCACACTGGCAGGAGGCTGGCTCTCCAGAGGCACAAACGTGCCGGCTCTTTGCCTGTTGCCTCTTGACTCAATCCCTATCCTTCCATATGCTCGATTGCAGGAGGCTGGAAGATGGGAAATGACATTTCTCTGGGCTCCCTTGCCAGCTGGCCTCTGGCTAGATTCTGCTAATGGGAAGCACCAAGGGGGGATCAGAAGTCAGGATGGAAGCAAAGACCTTTCCTGTTTCTGGCAGAGCCGTCACTGCTGGAGAGTCTGAGCTGATTGCTTCTTGCTCACATACCCCAGTTCCAACAGTTTTGCCTACCCCTGCCTCGTTGATACAGCAAATGTGTCTCTCTACAATACCGTTTTCCCCTCTCGCCCCTCTAGCCCCAGAGGTCCTAATCTCTGGGTAGTTCCATTGTCCCCTGTGCTCCAGCCCTTTTAACATGGGACCATTTTCCTGTATTAAATGTTCTGCTTAATTACTTATACATTCTGGTGTTTTCCTGACTGCATGGACAGCTCAAGCTGATGTTCCACTGTCTTCTGGTTGCTCCATCGGGAGCACATGGCCTCCAAGGCCGCACCGCAGGGGAGGCGTGAGAGGGAGGTGGCCCACCAGCTCTTAAGTGCTTTGGCTTAGACATAGCCCAGGTCACTTCCCTTCATAGTCCCCTGGCCAAATTAATCACTGAACCCCCGCTGAACTGCATGTAAGACTTGGAAATGTAGGGGAACGCTTGGAATACTTGGTGAGTGCTGAGTGTCTCTGTTAGGACTTACGAAGGAGAGAGACGCGGTGTGAGGAAACAGATTAATGCAGGAGAGAGAGCAAGAGACATGGAGTCCCAGATGATGACATCAGACTCCCAGGCCGACAGAGCACTCCAGAGGGCAAACTGCCCAATTTGGATCCAAAGGCAGGAGGCTCCAGAAGGGATCTCTGGAAACAAAATGAAACAAATAGATTTTCTGACGAGTTTGACCAGGTGGAAATTTGGGTTCACGGGCATGTAGAGAGCCAAAGGAGGATGCAGAGAGACTTTTCAGGAGATTCTAAGACTGAATCAAAGCAAATTTTAAAAAGAAAAAAGAGAAAGAGGAGGAGAGATTAATTCTAGGAAGAACTAATACAAATCCTTTTACTGGGCTCCGCAGTGAAAAATATCTACAGAGATGTACTCATGGGAACAGTACGGTGGTTGACCCCCGACTGTGATAAAACTGTGGAGGGGTGTGGTCCCGTCCTGCACTTCTGCAGCTGACCACAGAGATGGCACAGACTCCACGAGATAAGGGCATCACCCCCAGCAAGACTGTCCTCACGGTAGACACCAGCTGCAAGTTTGGGAGTCCCCGGGCCCCTGGCACTTCTGACCAACTGGCCACAAACTCACGGATTCCTTTGACCTACTCAGGTCAGATCACTAACTAGATCAACTCGCAGAATTCAAGTGCGATTCAAGTACGATTACAGTTTTACCACAAAGGCTACCAAGCAGGACCAACAATGGTCCCTGAAGACCTCTAAGGTCTAGGAAGAGTCCTGAATGTAGAGCTTCCATGTCTTCTTTCTGGACACAGAGAGTCTATCACCAACCAGGAAACTCACCTGAATCTTGGTGCCCGTAGTTTTTACTGGTGTTTCATTGCATAGGCGTGATCGATCAAATCACTGGCCATGTGACTGACCTCCATGGTTGGGTTGATATCACCCAGCTTAGAGCCCCAGCCCTGTAATGACAGGGTTGGTCTTTCTGGTATGACCAGCCCCCATCCTGAAGCTAATCCAGCCCCCTCACCCCCTGAATAACAAAGACATTCCTATCACTGGAGAAATTCCAAGGGTGTAGACACTCTATCCCAGGAAACTGGATAAAGACCAGACAGATTATTGTAGGGAGGAAGGAGACATATGTATGTGTGGCTTAAAGGGTTAAATCTGCATCTTCCAGAGTGGGATGTCCGTAGATACTACCTAAAATGGAAAGACCAAATAATAGCATTATAAACATATTATTTAGAAACATGGCAAAAAAGATACCAGAAGAAACAGGAGGGGACTCAGAAGTGAGGAGAGATTTTTGTTGTTTCTTAAGCCTCGTAGAACAATTTGACTTATTCAATTCAGTAGTGTATAGCCTGGACCAAAAAATTAAAGGGAGAGGGGCTCCTGGGTGGCTCAGTCAGTTGAGCATCGACATTTGATTTCAGCTTAGGTCATGATGTTAGCGTCGTGAGATCGAGTCCCATGTTGGGATTCTCTCTGTCCCTCTCCCTTTGCCCCTCCCCATCCCCTCTGCTCGCTCTTTCTTTAAAAAAAAAAAATTAAAGGGAGAAAGAGGAAGAAAAGGGGTGGCTGTCGTTTGTGAGGTGCTCAGTCATGGTCATGGACAGGAGAGAGTCTTCAGGATAGAACCATTGATTTGGGAACACACAGTGATGTAAATTAAGGTGAGCAACGTACCTGCAAAGGAGTCCAGAGAGGCAGACCGAGAGGAAGGGGAAACCAAGGCTGGTCCTTCTCATCGACCGCCAGAGAACTGTCCAAAGCTGCCTAGCGGTGGACTAGCATGAGATTGAGTGACGTGGAGGTCACTAGTGACATTGGAGGGAGCTGTTTGGGTGGAGTGATGGGGCCGAGGCCAAGTTGGAGAAAGGGAAGGAGGAAGGAGGGACAGGTAGACTGAGATTTGGACAGAACTGCTATGGGGCTTCTTTCCAGGAAGTTTGGCCACTGAGGGCAGCAGAGAGAAGGGGTTGCATGTTTTTAAGATGGGAGAGCCGGGAATGAGCAAATGCTCTTGGAAAGAAGCCAGCAGAGAGAGCGCTGAAAGATTCAAGGAGTGAGTGGATCCTCTGGATCCTCTGGGCGTGAGGTCTCCCTGGAGGAAAGAGGAGGCAGAGACAGCTCTGCTCCCAGCCCTCCCAGGGGAGGGGAGGTGCAAGGCTGG